>NC_060270.1:113518498-113856826 GCF_021613505.1 Equus quagga
ATGGGCTAGATGCCTTCCTAACTGGGCGGCATGTTTCCTGAGCTTCTCTACGACCTCAGTTAGACAGCTCAGATCACCTGGTGCAGCGTGATGGCTCTTAAGACTCAAAGGTTTTGCGTGCATGTGGCTGCTACTGCAGTAGGGGATCCACCAACCAAGTCCCCTCACCGAGGTGGTGGGTAATGTCAGTAAGCTTTTTGTGAGAAATTTACTCTTCTGGCAAATAATAACAGCTTTCATTTGAACGTCTGCTGTATTCCATGCACTGCCAAACGGTTTACACATTATCTTATTAAATTCTCATAACAGCCCCGAGATGTTTATTGATGAGGCGGGAGGCGTAGAGAGAGATTAAATAGCCTGTCAAGGTTTCACAGTGGTGGAACTAACTTCGTAACACAAATAGAAGGCGATCCAGAGTGTAAAGGTTGAAATAGACACAGAAAAGTACAGAAGTAATCATGACCTCTCTCTGTCACTGAGGAAAAGAGAAAAGCCCTTAGTTTCAGGCTGAAGTTGTTACTTGAGTCATTTTGTTTTCTTTTTAATGAAACATTTATTAGATTTGAATTTTGTTTTTAAGTTGCTAGTATCTGCCTGTGTAAAGCCATTCTGAGGTCTGGCTGGGCATTAAAAAATAAAGGAAAGAATTCTATAAACTCTATAAAACAATGTGTGCATTCTGGAAGCAAAATAAAAAGTTCAAGACACAAATGTTCTACTAAAATTGAGGATTTAAGATTTTCCAAATTACAGATGAAGACATAATCTTGATATTAAATTCTACAATCAGGATTTACAAGTTGTGTATGTGAACGTCCTCTTGGAAATAGCAGCAATTTGGAATTTTACTGACATCTTTTCGTATTTGTCTGATTCAGTGAGTTTGTTTCAAAATTTCAGTCTTACCAGTGTCAGTGTATATTCTTCTCCAGCTCAAAGGAGACCTCTTCTTCCTTGTTTTGAGGAAATACTGAATACATAATTCTGGGTCTTTTCCATAAGATAAGTCCCAGTGATGAGAATACAAAGATTAATAAGACATACTGCCAACCCCCAAGGATCTGCTGTCCAGTAAGGAGATTCATATATATTCACTAATATAGTAGAATATGTTCTTTATGACAGTAGAACTAGGTAGTGTTCAGGGAAGACTTCAGGAGAAATACATCGTGGAGGGTAAATTTGACCTATAGACTAGATGAAGGTACTTGTTGTTGCCATTTTCTTATTGATTATTGTAGTACAAGATTCATTCCCAAGTCATTTTCTTATTGAGTTTTGTACTATACTATATGAAGTTTAAAAGTTTAATGAACACCCTTATTAGATATGGCGATAATAAACTTGGTCATCAAGTAAAACTCTGTTTTGTATATACTTAAAAAATGTTGTTCTCTTTTTGTTTTGAAACTTCTGTATGATTTTTAGTTTTAAAAAAATGAAACCTTGTTCCTGTGACACTTTCGTGGCATTACCTCCAGCAACAGTTGATAACAGGATTATTTTTGGAAAAAATTCAGATAGACCCTGCGATGAAGTACAAGAGGTGGTTTATTTTCCTGCTGCAGTTCATGATAACCTGAGAGAACATCTTAAGGTAGGTGAAATACATGTTTTGTTAGCAATATGTTTCTTTAAAAATATCGTAAACAGTTATTTCTCTCGTTAGCTAGCTATTTGTCAGAGACTATAGAAGTTAAAAATTCAAGAATTTAAATTTGAAAAATATGTGAATCAGACGTCTGGTCTTCTATTTCAGTGATCTGGAGGAAGCTGAATCAACACCAATAGTAATTGTTAGTTCTTTGATCAGACATTTGCATGCCTACCATATGCAAGCATATGTTAAATAGGGCAGGGATTTCAAGCCTACTGTGAAGACTAGGACTGTCTTCCAGGAGCTTGGTCTAGTAGAGGAATAGGATGGATATGTAACTAACCCAGCTATACAGTAGGATGCTTTAAATGCTACATTTAAGTAAGAGCAGCAAGCTGTGACAGCAGTGGACAAGGAGAAATTAATTCAGAGTAGGGATCAAGGAAGGTTTCACCAGGAGTTGGGGTTTCAGCTGGAGTTTGATGGACAAAAAGTATTCTGATTGGTATAGAATAGGAAAAGTCGTTCCAGACTGGGAATAACAGTTTCTTATCAAAAAAGGTTTATTGAGCCCAGTGGTCACACTCTCAACATGGGTTTTATGCAATCATTTGGTAGGATACACATTAATTAAAGGATCCTTTAAAAAATTTTATTAAAAATCCATTTAACATGGAACTTAAAAGTTAACATATGCTTTTATTGCTAAGTTATATGTTTTTTAGATTTCATTTTACTGATATTCCAATATTAAATATTAGATGTTTTCTGTATACCAGGACTATTTTTTTCTTTTGCTGAGACTGTTTTTCATCTTGGATCCATTTCCCCTGTATCTCTTCATATTCAAATCTAGACTGTCCTGTCTAGGGTGGTTCTGATTCTTTTCACTGCTGTGGACATATCAGATGGATGACTTCCATATGTGACATGGGCTTCTATGCTAATACCCTTGTATTTAAGGGCTACCATATGGGACTTAGATCGTTAACCAAGAAACACTAGACATTGAGATTGAGAACTGCTTCCTTAAACTTCAACTAGCATACATCTTCTTCTACAAAGTGTTTCACGATTTTACAGCTAGAAACTCTCTCTCTCCTAAGCTTCTCTTAGCACCTCATCTTCACTTCTCTTCATGGCCTTTATACTTTATATTTTGTTGTATCTTAGTTAATGTACAAGTCTTAGTTTCTTGAAAGCAAGATCTGTATCTGATTCATCTTTGTAACTAACATATCTCTTAACAGAATGCTTTATAATAGGATATGCTTAGCAAATATTTGAATGAATAAATGGTTTAGGGTCAATCTGAATATGTTTTAAGGGTAATGCTTTTATTATTAAAAATTTAAATTTAGTTATATTTCATGTATCTCATAATGGTCATATCTTCTGATTGATTTTTAAGATTCTGAATTTTGAAAACTTTTCTTTTTTGGTTTTATGGTTGTTGCTATGACTTTTTTTTACAGTGTACTTACATAGAAATTGATCAAGTCCCTGAAACATATGCTGTTGTCCTTAGTCGCCCAGCTTGGTTATGGGGGGCAGAAATGGGAGCCAATGAGCATGGAGTTTGTATTGGGAATGAAGCTGTATGGGGAAGAGAAGAAGTTTGTGATGAAGAGGCACTATTAGGCATGGACCTTGTCAGGTTATTTTTCTGTTATATTTTTGCACTATAGAACTTATCTATATTTTAAATTTTGGTGTAATGCTTACATGTTTTATTTTTCTATTTTTTTCATTTTTGGACTTTGATACTTTATAGTTTGTGTAAAAAATGCTTCAGAGTACAAGCATGCAATTTCAAGACTCTCAAATATCATTAATTGGGAGAAGGGAAGGAGTTTCAAATTATGATTTATTGGAAATACCTGACAGACTTTATCACACTTTAATTTTCACAATAACCTCATGGGGTAGATGTTTTAATCCTCATTTTACAGATGAGATGCCTGAGGTTCAGAGATAAAGTAACTTGCCAATATATTACCAAGTTGGAATTTGAACATTGATCTGTTTGACTCCAAAAACTTTGTTTTCATGATTCCAAACTGACTTCAGAAGCAATAGTTGAAAAGTTGGATTTCAGTTTATCTGTTGATTTGAAAGTATTTTTACTTTGAATATAAATACAAAATCTCACATGCATGAAATTATTTAAGAAAAATAATGGAAATTTATTTTAATCTGAGGACTTTAATATTTTCATTTTAGGCTTGGCCTTGAAAGAGCTGATACAGCTGAAAAAGCCCTCAATGTCATTGTTGATTTATTAGAAAAATATGGCCAGGGTGGAAATTGTTCCGAGGGTAGGATGGTGTTTAGCTATCACAACAGTTTCCTGATAGCGGATAGGAATGAAGCCTGGATTCTGGAGACTGCAGGGAAGTACTGGGCAGCAGAAAAAGTACAAGGTATGCACAACTTTTCATGGTTTAATTTGTCTTACAATTAATAAAATACCCCCTAAATTGAAGATATTGCATGTAATTGTCTTTCAAGATTTATAATCCAGTGCAATGAAGGGTTGAACTGCAGGAGAAATGAAAAAATTTGAAAGAGCATACAGTGAAACCACTATAAAGAACTTTCTTGAAAAAAAGAAAAAGATAGTATCTCTTTTTCTCTATGTGAACATGAATTTCATATGACATATAGATATATTTTTTTTCTGTGCAGCAGCTCTTGGCTGTTTTTTAGTACTTTTCCACTTTTTAATAATTCCTTACCTTTTCTTCTTTTAACTTTGGGCTGAACTCCAAAATTTTATCATACATAGGTATGGAGGTGAGGAAAGGGGAATGGTGTTGGTGATGGGTGTCTGAATATATTGATATAATAATATATAATAAATATATAATTATAATATATTTATCACATATATAAATTTACATATTTATACATAAATATAATAAAGATATAATAACAAAATTTAAAGTTTGATATCATTGAGTAAAATAACCAATTTGACTGTTTTAGAATGCTTTGCTTTTTTTTTTCATAGTTTCGTTGTGATAATATATTCCTCTTATTTTTCAAGTGAGGAAATCCAGAGATGTGAAGTGATTTCTCAAGGCAATAAGTGAAAGAGTTAGAATTTAAATCCTTCCATTCTGACTCTCTGTTCAGCTAGAGGACAGCCTTGTGCTCAAGCATGATCACATAATTCCTATGTACTTACCTCCTGGATCTCCTAATTTTACTAGAGAGATAAGATACACATGTGAAAATATCAAATGGTTCATGAATGATACAGATACACAGATGCTGTGAACATTTAGAGAAACGAAAAGTCATTGTGAGCTGGAGGGGTTCAGAAAGGCTTCATGAAGGGAGCCTTGAACTTTGGAGGATTTGGATGTTAGTTTTCACAATAGGTCATTGCTAGTTGTTTTGAAGAACATTTTATTTTATATTTTTCATGTATGTTTATTAATATATAAAATTGAATTTAGACTATTTTTCTTATTGTGATCATTGGCCTGATTGCACATTAAGCACTTTTAATTTTCTTATGTTTGCTGTATGCAAGCAGGAAATGAGTAAATGTATTCTGTTGAAAAAGATAGCTCCACCTAGCCACCCAAAATGAGTACCTTCGTTGGGTCTAATTATCTAGCTGTAGATTAATTTTGTCCATGGATTCCTCTTCCTATTACTAAACGGGTCCAAGAACTAAATAGCTAAAGTAAATAGTAGGGGATTATCTATCAGATGGAAAATTCCTTTTCTCTATCTTTGATTCTATCATGACTTAGTCTAGTTTTTGTAATGAGAATATCCCAAGTGTGACTTCTTTAAAGTAATTTAATTGATTTCTACTTGGCAGACTGTCATTCTAAATCTGTTTTAAAACATCAATTTTCGTTTATTGTGATCTATTTCTTTTATTATAATCTCTTTAGAATAAGATTTTATGTCTTCTATTTTGTATTTTAGTTGAAAATTTTATTTACAACTTAGTGCCGTGATATTTTTGGAAGCCTTATGTTTCTGTCCTAAACTTATTTATGACTATTTTTTTAAAAGTAATTCATATAAAAGACTAATATTTAGAATATAAAGAACTCTTAAACTCAATAGTAAAAAAATCTGATTATAAAAATGGGCAAAAGACATGAAGAGACCTAAACTGATATACAGATGTCAAAAAAGCACATGAAATGATGTTCAGCATCCTTTGCTATTAGGGAAATGCAAATGAAAACCACAATGAGATATTACTCTACCTTTATCAGAATGGCAAAAATAAAAAATGACACCACCAAATTCTAGCGAGAACATATAGACTGGATCACTGATAGATGGCTAGTAAGAATATACAGCCACTCTGGGTAACAATTTGGCAGTTTTAAAAAAAGTAAACATGCAACTATCCAGCAATTGCAATCTTGTGCATTTATACCAGAGAAATAAAAACTTAAATTCACACGAAAAGCTGCACATGAATATTTATAGCAGCTTTTTCCATGATAGCCAAAAACTGGAAGCAACCCAGATGTCCTTTAACTTATGAATGGTTAAACAAACTGTAGTCCATCCATATCGTGGAATACTACTCAGCAATGAAAAGGAATGAACTGTTGATACACAAAATAATCTGGATGATCTTTAGAAAATTATACTCAGTAAAAAAACCCCAAAAGGTTATATACTGTATGATTCCATTTATATAACATTCTTGAAATGACAGTTATGGAAATGGATAACAGACTAGTGATTGCCTGGGATTAACAAGGGGGTGGCAGTGGGAGATAAGTGGGTGTGGCTATAAAGTGGCAATGTGAGTGATCCTTGTGGTGATGGAAATATTCTATATCTTGAATGTATCAATACCAGTGCTTTGGTTGTGATATTATACCATGTGTTGCCATTGGGGGAAACTGGGTAAAGGGCACATAGGATCTATTACTTCTTACAACTGCATGTAAATCTAAAATTATCTCGAAGTAAAAAGTTTAATTTAAAAATAATTAATTTATCTTTTTGAATATGTAATAGGTACACATGGTACAAAATTTTGAAGTCTATATTTATATTTAAATAGTGATTGAGAATCATAATGTACAGATAGATACATTATGTTAAATATGACTTTTTTCTCCCTTCCCCTGTTCTTCTTTGAAAATAGAGGGAGTTCGTAATATTTCTAATCAGCTTTCTATAACAACCAAGATTGATCGGGAACACGCAGACATGAGGAACTATGCTAAGCAGAAATTT
Organism: Equus quagga; assembly: GCF_021613505.1. Classification (NCBI taxonomy): domain Eukaryota; kingdom Metazoa; phylum Chordata; class Mammalia; order Perissodactyla; family Equidae; genus Equus; species Equus quagga. The sequence continues at coordinate 113,525,331 of NC_060270.1, forward strand.
TGGTGGGATGGTAAAAAGGAATTTGATTTTGCTGCGACATACTCTTATCTTGACACAGCCAACATGATGATTTCACCAGGCAGATATTGTGAAGGCTACAAGCTTCTGAATAAACACAAAGGTAATTTATCATTTAAACAATATCTGAATGAAAAATTATATTTTGTGTAGGTATCATGTGGGTGTGACAAAATCTGTTTTTTGAGGACTTATTCTTAGTAAAGATATAGTTTCATTAAAACTGAAAACGTTGTGATATTGTAACTTGTTTTTTGAGATGAGTGAATTGCTATATGATTGTGAGAGGGTAGTGATTCTTTCTGAAGGACAAGTTCAGATTCACAATCCTCAGACCTTTTATCATTTCTTACTAAGATTCTTAAAACCAAGTTGGGATTACTTTTCTTCGCAGAGTTCATTAGAATATGGAGATAGCCTTTTTTGATTACTACTGCTGCTTCTTTCATTTATCTTTTGATAGTATGCTTATTGGTTATTTTCTTATTACAAAAGTTATATCTAAAACTGGTTGAGAAGACAAACTGAGCACATGTAGGAATTCCCTGTTTCCACTCCAAAACTCTAGAAATGTTGAATAAAACATTTAAACATTAAATATATATATTGCTAGGTTCAAACACAAGAAGAGAAAACTACAGGTACCAAAATGAAGAGAGGACCCATAAGTATTAGCAAGATTTGAGGTGTCCCCTCTGCACACAGTCCTCCTCCTCTCTGTGTCAAAGGAGGGATTCTGGACTAGATATAAGCCTTAGGAGCTGGTTTTAACATCCGTGAGAATGTAAGTGTCTAGGTGAAAGACCCACTTGGGGAGCAGAAACTGGATTCCTTACCTAGATTACAAGTCTGAAAAATGCTACTCTGCTCCCTGCTCTGACTCCTATCCTGAAATTGAGCTCTCTGCTGTCCCAGGCTATGGGTCAGTACAGTTTCTTGTGAGAGATTGAACTCTGAGCTACATGTATTTTGTAGGCTCAGCTGGGGCAACCTGTACTGTGCTGAGAAACAAACACTAGTTTGGAACCAGTAAATCACACAGGACCCCAGCATACCTGTATCTCTTTACCCACTATGTGAATATTTGATATGAAATATTCAGATTTTAATCAGATTTCCTATCCAAATGGGAAATCTGCTATAATGAATCTGCATATAACTGCCATTGAAAACATTTAAGTTACATGGACTCAGATTAAAAGATGTAGTTTCTATATTTACTATGGGTAGTTTCTACTGTTATGTCCTTAAATGCACTGACCTTTTCTTCTGCATTATCTAATCTGCTGTTAATCTCATTTAGTTATATTTTCGTTTGAGATATTGTATTTTTCATCTCTACGTGTTCCATTTGGTTCTTTTTGTATATTTCCCATTTCTCTGTTCATTACCTTCATGTTTTTCTTTAAATCTTTGAGCATATTCAGCATACTTATAATAGCTGTTTTAGCATCCTTGTCTGCAAACTCCATTATCTCTGTAATTTCTGGATGTGTTTCTGTTGATTTAATTTTCTTCTGGTTTGGGGTTACATTTTCCTACTTGTTGACACGTCTAGTAATTTTTGATTGGATGATGGACATTGTAGATTTTATTTGTTGAGTTGGATTTTGTCCTATTCCTTTAAAAGATGTTCGACTTTGTTTTATCTTTAGTTAAGTTACTTATGGAACAGTTTCATAACTTTTAGGCCCTTTTTAAAGCTTTTCTAGGGTATCTCTTGTGTAGCTTTTATTCTAGGGCTAGTTTAGTCCCACTGCTAAGGGATGTGATCCTTTTGGGATCTTCACTGAATGCCCTGTGTACTAAATGAGATATTCTTACTCCAGCTGGTGGGAGCTCAAAGATTCCTTGCTTAGTGTTAGCTTTATGAACTTTTTTTGTGAGGAAGATTGGCTGTGAGCTAATGTCTGTTGCCAGTCTTCCTCTTTTTTGCTTGAGGAAGATTGTTGCTGAGCTAACGTCTGTGGCAGTCTTCCTCTATTTTGTATGTGGGATGCCACCACAGTGTGGCTTGATGAGCAGTGTGTAGGTCTGCACCTGGCATACAAACCTGCCAACCCCAGGCCGCTGAAGTGGAGCATGTGAACTTAACCACCACGCCCCTAGGCTGGCCCTTTGTGAACTTTTTTTACTTATAGTTCCTGGTAATTGCTTGTTCCTCAAAATTTGTTCCTTGTTTGGCCTTGTGGGGTTTCACCCTATGTGTGTGCAAGTTGGTATTCAGCCAAAGGCTCAAAAGAACCACTATACAGATTTCTAGAACATTTTCTTTGGGTAGTTCCTTCCACTCTGGTGCTTTGTTCTCCAAATTCTAGCCACTCTGGCCTCCATGAACTTCAATATCTGTTTCTTCAACTTGGAGTGATCTTTGGGCTGTGTCTGGGTGCCCCCTTCCTGCACTGTGGTCTGGAAATTGTCTCCAACAACATTGAGCACTGGAGCCAACATGATGGTAGGGCTTACCTTGTTTGTTTCCTTTCTCTCAGGATTGTAATCCTACTGTACCTGTTGTCCAGTGTCCAAAACCAGTTTTATATATTTTGTCCAGTTTTCTGTTTGTTTACAGTAGGAAGGTAATTCTCGGCCCTGTTGTTCCTTCATGGTTAGAAGCAGAAGTCCTATTTACATTATAGTAAGTGTTTTTTGTAGGAGAGAAGACAAGTAAGGGGCCGGCCTGGTGACGCAGCAGTTAAGTGAGCAAGTTCTGCTTTGGGCGGCCTGGGGTTCACCAGTTCAGATCCTGGGTGCAGACATGGCACCGCTTGGCAAGCGATGCTGTGGTAGGCATCCCACATAGAAAGTAGAGGAAGATGGGCATGAATGGTAGCTCACAGCCAGTCTTCCTCAGCAGAAAGAGGAGTATTGGCAGCAGATGTTAGCTGAGGGCTGATCTTCCTCAAAAAAATAAAAAGGAAGAGAAGTAAAATTTTTATCCAATAAGATACATTATTATTATGAACTGCACATCAGCACAGCTACTGTAAGTTCACTGAGAGTTAAATAAATAGGCATTAGTGTTTTACATGCTTTTTATTATGCAGAAGTTCTTCGTAGATTGTTATACAGGTTTTAAAACATTTTAGTAGTATTTGGGGAAATTGATTGAGTTTTTAAATGTGGGCTAGGAATACATTATTATTTTTCCCACTTAAAATAATGGACTGTAGGCTTGTGCTTTTCAGTGTCTTCCTGAACAGTTTAGATTCAGGGAAGGAGGATGTATGTATTTTAGCAATCACTCATATGGAGGCCTCCATTACCCAAGGCCTACAAAGTCTCTCCTAGAAGATAATTCCTTTGACAGTGATTTCAGAGAAAAAAATTATAAACACATGAGCAAATTCAGTCCTGAAGGAGGAACTATTTATACAGCAAATACAGGAAATTCACCTCCAAGGGACAATTAGAGCTAAATGAAAGAGGTTTAAAACAGTACAGTTGAAGTTTTCAAAGGTATTTGATAATATTAAGGAGTTATTTATAAAACCAGGTGTGATCATTGTATTTTGTTTATGTTTATAAAAAGCATTTTTGGGGCCAGCCCCAGTGGCCTAGTGGTTAAGTTCAGTACACTCTGCTTCAGTGGCCTGGGTTCATTTCCTGGGCATGGATGTACACTGCTCTGTTAGCAGCCATGCTGTGCTGGTGGCTCACATACTAAAAAATAGAGAAAGATTGGCACAGATGTTAGCTCAGGGCGAATGTTCCTCAGCAAAAAAGAAAAGAAAAGAAAAGTTTCTTTTTTACAGTCACATACTGAAGTATTGTGGATAAAATGATGACTGGAATTAGCTTCAAAATAATTTAATGGCAGGAATTTGATAACTGTTGAAGCAATGATGAATGTGTGAGAGTTCATTAGGCAATTTTTCTAAATTTTTATGTATGTGACATTTTCTATAATACAAAGTTAGAAATTGGGGCCAGCCTGGTGGTGTAGTGGTTAAGTCTGTGTGCTCCACTTTGGCGGCCTGGGGTTTGCAGATTTGGATCCTGGGCATGGACCTACACACTGCTCATCAAGCCATGCTGTGGTGGCGTCCCATGTACAAAATAGAGGAAGATTGGCACAGATGTTAGCTCAGAGGCCGTCTTCCTCACCAAGAAAAAAAAAAGTTAAAAATAAAATAAAAATGTTCAAAGATATAAAGGAAGGAATGAAATCCATAAAGTAAGAGTAAGAGATTATGGGAAAAAAAAGATGAATTTGAAAATTCTAAAATGCACAGAAATTCTAAAAGTGAAAAATACAGTCATTGAAACAAAAGTAACAAATGTTCAAAGTCAAGCATTTGGAAAATGCAGGTTGGTAAAAATGAGAAAAAATTCACTCATAATGAGCACTTAGGACTCACTCAACATTTAAATTTTTTTAACTGCAAAAGTAAAATGTGTCATTGTTAGCATGTATTGTTTGTAGCCATATTTCTTTTTTTTATAGTGGTAAAATTGGTATACAGCATTAAATATATTTCAGCTATATAACAATAATTTGATATTTGTACACACTTTGTAGCCATATTTCTATATATATATATATACAGCTTATTTTTAAAAATAAAAATAGGTCAATGCTGTATACTCTATTTTAATCCACTTTTTACTTGATGATTTAGTCCTTTAAAATTTACTGAGACTCATTTTATGACATAGCATATGGTCTACCTTGGTGTACAAAATATACAATTTGTAGTTGTTGGGTACAATGTTTTGTAAATATCAGTTAGGTCAATTAGGTTAAGATGGTTATTGTAATCATCTATGTCTTTACTGTTTTTTTCCTTATTGTATATATTCCTGAAAGAGGAATATGAAAATTTCCAATTATGTTTATGCAATTATCTGTTTCTCCCTTTAATTCTGTTAAGTTTTGCTTCGTTTATTTTGAAGCTCTGTTTTTAGGTGCATACACATTTATAATTGTTATACCTTTTAGTGAATTGGCCCTTTTACCTTTATGAAATATTATTTTTCATTGGTAATATTCTTTGTCTTGAAGTCAGTTTTAGCCCAGCCTTCTTCTTCTTTACAAGACATATATTTACCTATCCACTTGCTTTCAAACTTTCTGTCTTTATATTTAAAGTACATTTGTTGTAAAAAGAATATGCTTGGTTCTTTTTTTTTTTTTTAACCATTCTGATAAGTTCTGCCTTTTAATTATGGTGTATAGTTCATTAATGTTTAATGTAGACTGGTTCTTGTTCCAGATAAGATGGTTTAATTACACTCCATTGTGTCTCTCCCTGTGAATGTAACCAAAACCCTGAATACTGCATGGAGCAGCATCTGAAGACTCTTAAAAGTAAAAAGATACAGGCAATAGGAGAAAGAAATCAGAACTCAAAGTAGGAATAATCCAGCGTGAGTTTCATGGGTTTTTCCTTCCATATCACTCAGCCTGGTTTCAAACAGTGTGAATACTGGAACTGTGTACTGGGTGAGGACAGAAAATGGACCCAAAGCTTCATAACATGATGTTACAATCCAAATGATACCATCAAAAATTACTTAATATACAGAAAAACTGGAAAATCTCAACAACTTGGAAGGGAAAAGACAATCAACAGATACTACCCACAAGATGATCTGGATGTTGGGATTATCAGACAAACACTTTAAAGCAGCTGTTTTAAGGATGAATACTCTTGATATGAATGCAAAGGTAAAACATCTCAGTACAAAAAAGAAGCTATAAAAAAGAATGCAAATTTTATAATATAATTGAAAAACACAATAACCAAAGTAAACAATTTACTCGATGGGCCCAATAGTAGAGTGGAGATGACAGAAGAGTCAGTGAATTTGAAGATAGATCAGTAGAAATTACGTAATCTGAACAAAGAGAGAAAAAAGATTGAAACGAACAAAAAGAAGAGAGCCTCAGGGACTGAGGGATAATACCCAAATATCTACAATCTGTCATTAGCGTCTCAGAGAGAGAAGAGTGTGATGTGGAAAAAGTTTTTGAATAGATAATGGCTGAAAACTCAAAATGCCAAAAAACTTTACCTTACCGATTCAAGAAAGTTGGTGAACTCCAAACAAGATAAACGCAAAGAAATCCATGGCTAAATGAACAAACTGCTGAAAAGCAAAGACAAAGAAAACAAGTTTGAAAGCAGCTAAAGGAAAACACCACATTACTTACTGGTAAAAAAACAATTTCTGAGAATTTTTGGTTATAAATCATGCATGCCTAAAGGCAGTGAAACAACATTTTTAAAGTTCTGAAAGAAAAGATCTGTCAACCCAGAATTCTATATCCAGTCAAAATATTCTTCAGGAATGAAGGGGAAATAAAAACATCCTGACCTGTAAGAAAACTAAGAGACTTTGTTGCCAGTAGCCCTGCTCTAAAAGAAATGCTAAAGGAGGTTTTTTAGATAGAAGGGAAATGGTACCACAGGGAAACATGGAACTTTAGGAATCAAGTAAGAGCCACAGAAATGGTAAACATCTGGGTAAATATAATACTATGTTTCTCCTCTTAACATCTTAAAAATATGTCTGACCATTGTAAGCCAAAATTACATTTCCTGTAATACACATGATAACCACAATATAAAGAGGGCAGAACATAGGGACCTATATGGTGGTAAGATTTCTACATTCTACTTGAATTTGTAAAATATTAATTTTAGTAAACAGAAAAGTTAAGTATGTATATTGTAATCCTAGAGCAACTATTAAAAAAGCTACACGACAAGATATGGGTAAAAACCCAACAAATAAATTAAAATGGAATATTAAGAAAATATTCAAAAAGAAGGCAGGAAAAGGGAAACACAGGAACAAAAAACAGAGGGATCAAATAGAAAACAACAATATAATGCAGACCTAAAGTCAAATATATCTATAATTTACATTAAGTGTAAATCGTCCAAACACACCAATTAAAAGATGGAGTGTGTCAGATTGAAAAGAAAAAACCCAGGACTCAGCTATATGCTGTTTGTGAGTAACTCACTTTAAAGAGGTGAAATGTAAAAGAATGAAAGAGGATACACTGTGTAAGCACTGATCAAAAGACGGTTGGACTGGCTATATAAATACGGGCTAAAGTAGACTTTAGAGCAAGGTGGATTACCACGGAGAAGGAGGGTCATTACAAAATCAAGAAAGGTTCATTTTACCAAGGAGATGTAACAGTCCTAAGTGTATATGCACCTAGTAACAAAGATTCAAAATACATGAAGCAAGAACTGATAGAAGTGAAAGGAGAAATTGGCAATTCCACAGTTAGAATTGGAGACATTGTTCAATACTTCTTTTTCGGTCATCAGAAGAACCAGTAGACAGAAAATCATCGAGGATTTAAAAGAACTGAACAATACCATCAGCCACTGGATCTAACTGATATTTATAGAATACTCTAGCCAACAACAGTGGAAAACACATTCTTTTCCAGTGCACGTGGAACATACACAAAGGTGGACCATATCCTGGGTCATAAAATAAATCTTCATAAATGTAAAGGAGACGTAACAAAGTATGATTTCTGGCAATAATGAAATTAAATTTGAAATCAATTCCAGAAGGATATCTGGAAAAATCTCCAAATTCTTGGAAATTACACAATACACTTTTAGTCTGTGGATCAAAAAAGAAGTCTCAAGGGTAATTAGAAAATATTTTGAATGGAATGAAAATGAAAATCAACATACCAAGATTTATGGGATGTAGCAAAAGTAGTGCTTACAGGGAAATTTATAGCATTGAATGCTTATATTAGACAATAAGAAAAGTCTCAAATTAATAATATAAACTTTCACCTTAAAAAAAGAACAAAATAATTCCAAAGGAAGGAAATAATGAAGAGCAGAAGTCAATAAAATTGAAAACAACAAAACAGTAGAGAAAATCCATCCGACTAAAAGCTAGTTCTTTGAAAAGATAAATAAAATTGATAAACTCTATATCATTGACAAAGATTGGCAAAGAAAAAAAAGGAAGAAGACACAAGTTATGTGTCAGGATAAGAGATACCATTATAGACCCCACAGACCTTAGGGGGATAATACGGGAATACTACAAACAGCTCTAAGTGTATTCAGTAACTTAGAAGAAAAGAACCAATTCCTTGCAAGCCGCAAATCACCAAAACTCACCTAAGAAGAAATAACTCTTGTTTCAGCAGACAGTTTAATTGGTTGTACTCAACCTGCAAACTGTCCCCTGGTCGGCAACTCAAATTTCTGTTCAGTTCGTTGATCTTTAGCTGAGCTGCTTGCAGTCTGCCCCACATGTGCTGATTCATGAATCAGATGGAGATTTGGGCAGAGTTTTTTTTTTCACGGAATTTGTGGGTTCCTCTCTCTAACATTCTCCCTTACGGGATTCCCCCTTCACTTCCTGGTGCCTGTGATTGACTTCCAGTCCTCCGGGCCAGAAAGACCAAGGTTTACCTGCATGGTATTGCACAGCATTGACTGTGGCCTTCCCTCAGGCTAAAGCTGTAACAAAAATGCGAAACTTACCCTGTGCTTTATCCCATCTTCCAAGTGTCACCTCCCCTCCAGAATTTTCCTGTTTTTGTTCACTGTAAAGAGCCTTCAGGTAGTTGTTTCCTGTATTTTGTCTTGAGTTTATAGTTATCTGAGAGAGGGTTGATCTGATAGGAGCTTACTCAGTCAAACTGAAAGCAGAACTCCTTCCCGTGTTATTTAATATTCCATGACATTATTTTGCTTGCAAAAATAAGTATAACCACATGATTCAAAATTCATACATAAGAGTATACAGTGAAGTCTCTCCTTCCTACCCTGTGCCTAGACATTCAGTTCTTTTTCCCACAGGTAATTCCTTATATGTTCTTCCAGAGATGATGTATACTTAGTGAAGTAAATATGTAAATATGTAAAATTGTCCCTCAGTATCTGTGGGAGATTGGTTCCAGGACCCCCGGCGGATACCAAAACCCACGGATGCTCAAGTCCCTTTTATAAAATGGCATAGTATTTGCATATAATCTATGCATATCCTTCTGTATACTTTAAATCATCGCTAGATTACTTCTAGTACCTAATACAATGTAAATACTATGTAAGTAGTTGTTACACTGTATTGTTAGAGAATACTGACAAAAAAATGCCTGTATATGTTTAGTACAGACGCAACTGCCATAGGCCTTTTAGTCTGCAGTTGGTTGAATCCATGAATACAGAACCCGCAGATACAGAGGGCCGAGCATATTCTTTTCTTTCTTTTTTTTACAGAAATGATAGTATGCCATACACACTTTTCTGAATATAACTTCCTTTTTTAAAACAAATTTTTTAAAGTTTTTATTTTTCCTTCTTCTCCCCAAAGCCCCCCGGTACATAGTCGTGTATTCTAGTTGTGGGTCCTTCTAGTTGTGGCATGTGGGATACCGCCTCAGCATGGCCTGATGAGCAGTGCCATGTGCGCAGGCAGGATCCGAACCAGTGGAACCCTGGTTCGCCAAAGCGGAGCATGCGAACTTAACCACTCGGCCACAGGACTGGCCCCTGAACATAACTTTTGTTTAGTTAGCAATACATAATGCAGATCATTTTATTTTAATACGTATAGAACTTCCTCCTTTTTTAACAGATGCATAGTATTCTATTATTTTGATATCTTGTTTATTTCTATATGGTTTATTTTAATCATTATATAGTAAAGATTGAATTATCATACTTTAATTAGCAAATTCTCTCTTATTTAGGTTGTTTTTACTTTTTCATTACTGAAAATTATGTAACTTGTTTATAGCTTATTTGTAGTCACATTCGTGATTATTTTCCTAGAATAAGTTCCTAGAAGTAGACTGTGGGGTCAAAATATATACATGTTTTTATTTTTATTTATTTATTTAAGATTGGCACCTGAGCTAAAATCTGTTGCCAATCTTCTTTTTCTTCTTCTTCTTCTCCCCAAACCCCCCCAGTACATAGTTGTATATTCTAGTTGTGAGTGCCTCTGGTTGTGCTATGTGGGACGCCCCCTCAGCGTGGCCTAATGAGCAGTGCCGTGTCCATGCCCAGGATCTGAACTTTCAAAGCCCTGGGCCGCCCAAGCAGAGCACACGAGCTTAACCACTTGGCCATTGGGCTGCCCCTATGCATGTTTTTAAAAGGCTTTTGAAACACATTGCAAGATGACCACCAGAAAAGTGGCATCAATTTAAATTTCCACCAGCAATATTCAATGCCCATTTTCTAATATATTTATCAATATAGGATATTATTTTTGTTCAACCGTGATAAATTTTGTAGGCAAAATGGCATGCTATTATTTTAAAATATACTTCTCTTATTAGTGAGATTAGACATATTCTTATCATTATTGAAAATTTGTAATTTTTAAACAAATTACATGTTTATTAATATATCTTTTTCCTATTTTTATATTCAGTTACTATTAACTCTTAAAAAATAACTTCTAATGTGCCTTTGTCCCTTTGGTTCCAAATAATTTCAGAAAAATAACTTTTATTTAGAAGATTACTGGGTGGCACATAACTGCTAAAAGGGTCTTCCATTAATAAAAATGTGTGACTGATATATCCTCTTTCACTTGAAGGATAAAATAGTTCTATAAATCAACCAGAAAGCAACTACTCAGAGATCAATCAATCAGTGATTGATATTTGTTTCCCAGATATTCATTAAACAAATTAATTACATGATGGTTACTTGGTATGGCAGAAAAAAGTTCGTGACAGAATGTTTTTAGAATCCTTGACATCATTGTTTTCAAAGTACTGAATATCTTACTTATATTTTAATTTCCAGAAGAATGTCTTATCATTTGAAAAATTTTCTACAAGTTTTCTTAGTTTATCATTTTATAAATAGGTTATTTAAACTTTTAAAAATGGGGACTGGTATGTAGAAAATGCTAAAATATGTTATTCTAAGGATTTCAATGTTAGATGTATTATTTGTAACAGTAGACACAGGGGTAGAAGTTGCAGCAACACCTACACCCATTTATTAAAAGCATATCAAGGGCTAGATGCTGTGGCAAGTGAATACGTTATCTTCTTTAAGCAACCGTGTGAAGTACGTATTATCTTCATTTTACAAATGAGGAAGCTGTGCTCTTCGTTTATCTCCTCTATGAAACTGAAAAAAATGGACTCGCTTATTTGTCTTTACATTTCTCTCAGCACCTATTTCAGAGTCTTGCACTAGTATGTTGTGTATGCTTAATAAGTGTTTTTGATTAAATTAACAAAGGATTGTTAGTTGAATTAAATTGTAATTTGCAGATAGTTTAAAAAAGATCACTGTTTTGTACTTTTTTCAGTAAACTTAAAGACTCAGTCAGGAAATTAGCAGGTATTCTTAAAAAATGAAGAATAGTAATACATAATTAAGGTGGAGAGGAAAAATGTCAAGAATCCTAATGTTTGAAGTAAGTGAACAAAAGGAAGAAAAAATAGATAGAAATTATTATAAATTAATTAGTCACTGCATCCTAATAATTCTAGTATATTTAACTATCATATAACTAAATCACAGATTTAAATGCATACATGATTATAGTCATAGGTGCGTGTGACATGGAACTTATTTCCTCTCCAAGTGTGAAGTACAGCTCATCCAGCTTTCTGTACTCTGCCAAAAGAATAAATGTCTCTCTAATACTTTCATAGAAAATTGTCTGCTAGTATATTATGGTTAATTTTTCCCGTGATTTTTCTAGATGGAAGAGCCTACTTTTCCTCTTTCCAACTATCCCTACCTGATAGCTATTAAGTGTGTTGCATATATATCCAAATTGTATCTATATTCACTCATGTATTTTAAATAACTAGTTTAAATTGCAGTGAAATTGCACCCTGTGTTTTGCATTCATCTTAGTGAACCCTGCCACCGTAGTCTCGGTACTTATTCAGTGCTTGCTAGTGGATTACCTACAGCTATCCTACTCAAGTGATCATGTAAATCCTCCTTTCATTTTGAGAATTGTAGGTTTTGAATACAGAAAACATTTTCATAATACCTGTATTATTGCAGTGTTATGGTTCTGACACTATTTTCATTAAAACTTGCCATTTATAGGAATTTAGATTTGAATCATTTTAAAATCTCGCTAGGTGCAGAGGCTGTGTGTCTGATAGCTAGGTGCAGATAGTAGGCTTTTGCTTTATTTAGTTTTAATATTAAGGGCTGTTTTCAGGTACACCCTTTTTTTTCCTTCCTGCATTTCTTCAAAATAACAGAAAGATATTGCTTCTGTAACAAGTTAACTATAAATTGTTTTTCTTGAATTTGAAGTCATAGTATACTATGGAGAAACTAAAAATTTGCTATTAGCATAAAACAGTTGGTGCTTGCATGATTAACTGAGGGTGGAACATTAAATTATTTTATATGGAAGTCCATTTTATTTTAATTTAAAATGTTGCAAAACAATTTGGGTATAGACTTGTAAGCTTTTTTCTTTTAATTATTCCCATATGTTGTGAGAATGGTGGGAAAATCTTGCTTTTCATGCTTTCTTTGTGTTTGAGTTATTTCATTTTTTATTCCTTTACTGTTATGGTAAGAGGGTTTTGGGAGAGAGGAAACAAATAACTGTGGTCAACCAACTATGTTAAATGAAAGTTATTTGTTTCTTTAGAACTAATTTTAATGTAATAATAAACATTTCCGTAGAAACTATCTGAAAATGGCAGGAACTGTATGTTTTGTTTTATTTTCTTTTAACTGTACTTGTTACAGTGTGGGTCTACCATGTTCATTACTGTCATTAAGGAATCGATAGGACTTGAGGATAAAAAGTGACTGATGTATTTCATAAATGGGAGGCAGAGTAGTGGAGTGATTACAAGCACACAGCTGGATTTCTGCTTCTGGTTATGAAGAGTAGCTAGTATAAGGCTAACCTCTCCCAAGAATAACTATAAAAGCTGGAGAAAGGGGCTGGCCCCGTGGCCGAATGGAGAAGTCTGGGTGCTCTGCTGCGGCGGCCCAGGGTTTCGCCGGTTCGGATCCTTGGCGTGGACATGGCACTGCTCGTCAGGCCACGTTGAGGCGGCATCCCACATGACACAACTAGAAGAAAAAAAAAAGCTGGAGAAATAAAACCCACTGTTTGAAGGCCTGGGTGAACAGCCAAAACAGTTAAGACATGAGGGACCTGGATCCAGGAGATTGGTAAAAGACTGACTAAACTTTGAGAAGAGCGGGACCGTCAGTGTCACACTTTCTCTGTAAAGCAATTGTTGACTTCTAAGCAGCACATATGTAGGTTGAGACACTGAGAGATCAAGCAGAAAGTAGCTGCTAAGAGTCTAAAAAGCTAAGTAGAGGTTTTCTCAGTCTCATAAGGCCTTAGGGACAAAAGTGGATTTGATGGCCAGCCAAGAAGAAGGGACCTGGGAAATACCCCAGGCTTTCATGAGACCCCAGAAAGTCTACACTTTAGGAGTAAGAACAAACAAAATAGACCAGTCTCAACTGGATCAATAGGTAGTCTACCTATATTCTATCTGTTTGTCAGAAGGAAATTAAGAACTCTGTGGAGGGAAAATATCATGCAGAGCTTCTGTAAATTTTCATCTGCAGTGTCTAACATTCAATAAAAAATGATCAGACATGCCAAGAAACAGGACCAAATGACTGAAAACCAAGAGGAAATAGACAGTAGAAACTGACCCACCAGTTACCCACGTGTTAGCTTGATCAGACACAGACTCTCAAATTAGTATGTTTAAGAAAATTAGGTGAAATGATGGAGAATTTCATCAGAGAACAGGAATCTATAAAATAGAACCAGATGGAAATAATAGAACTGTAAAGTTATAATAAGTGAAATTAAGAATTTAATATATTGGTTTAACAACAGATTGGACATAGCAGAAGACAGAAATTAGTGAAGTGGAAGATCAGTAGACAATATCATGGGGCCGGCCCAGTGGTGCAGTGGTTAAATTCACGTGCTCTGCTTTGGCAGCTCGGGGTTTGCCGGTTCCGATCCCAGGTGCGGAGCTAGGCACTGCTTGTCAAGCCATGCTGTGGCAGGTGTCCCACATATAAAGTAAAGGAAGATGGGCATGGATGTTAGCTCAGGGCCAGCCTTCCTCAGCAAAAAGAGGAGGATTGGCAGCAGAGGTTAGCTCAGGGCTAATCTTCCTCAAAAAAAAAAAAAAGCTAAAAAACCAAAGAAAATATCCTGATTGAAACAGAGAGATAAAAGTTTGGAAAATATAGAAATATAGGCAAGAGCGTGAGAGGCATATGGGACTTGGTGAAAAGGTTTCACATGTATGTAGTCCCAGCAGGAAAAGAGAGAGAGAATATGGAGGGGCAAAAGCAATATTTGAAGAGATACTGGCCAAGAATTTCCCCTAACTAATTAAAGTCATCCAGCCACAGCTTCAAGAGCCTCTACAAATCCCAAGAAGGATAAATGAAAAGAAACCTCACCTGGGTACATCCTAGTGTGATTGTTGAAGGGAAAAAAGGAGAGGCAAGCTTAAAAACAGTCAGAGAAAAAATATGTATTATCTTCAAAGTAACAAATATAATACTGACAGTTAACTTTTCAACAGAAGAGAGAGAATCCAGAAGAATGTAAAATGACACCTTTAAAGTGATGGAGAAAAATAATAACTACCTATTTAGAATTCTATATCCGGTGAAAATATCCTCCCAAAATGAAGTTGAAATGAAACAGAGAATTCATCACTAGCCAGTTTGCACTAGGGGGGCATTCTTCAGGCAGGAAAAATGACCCCAGATAGAAAGAAGGTAAGCCGGAGTAAATGAAGAGAAACGGAAACAGTAAATACATGGATAAAACTAAATGAATATTGACTGTTTAAAATAATAATAAGTTTATGACCACTGGGCATAACTGCGTTGTTCAAAATTGTTGTGCATTGATTTCATGGTACCAAGACTACTCTTCCTACAGGCTGCTCCTGGCCAAGGACTGAAAGTGGCAGAGAGACTAAGGCAGTCTCCTTCCTGGGATGTGTGGGACTCCTCTGATGGCTGATTTTGGCTCAAGGACTCCCTGACGGCTTTGCCAGGCTTCCTTAGATGGTGTGGCAGTCTATGACGTGTCCACCCAACCTTTCTTCCCTCTCTACCAAACCCAAGTTCAGACTCATGTCACAGTCTGGCTCCCTCCCCATTTTCTCTCACAGGCATTTTCTCTAATATAATCCTTGTACATTTAATCCCATGTTGTGGCATCTGCTTCTCAGAAGACCCAGAGGAACACAGAAGAATTAAATGTATGGGAATAGCACAAAAGACGGGACCAGTAATGGAGTTAAAGCGTTATAAGGCCCCTGTGTTAACTAAGTGGTAGAGAACTAGTGTAAAGCAGACTGTAATAGGTCAGGAGAGACTAGTAAAATAATAAAAGAATCCATAAGTAATAAGCTAATGGGAAAAGTAGAATAATAAATACTTGAACAATTCAAAAGAGGGCAAGAAAGGAGAAAAAGGGAAAAAGAATAGCTGGAATAAATAGAAAACTAATAATAAAATGGTTGATTTTGTCTCATATGGAACTTACATGGTTTCTAGAATTTATACAGTACTTTTAGAAAGGTTATTTTGACTGTAACAGAAATGGTTAACTACATCTTACATTATAGTTTTATTTTGTAAATTGAAATTATAATTCTTCTGAAATTTTTCTAAAATAAAGTATGAATTAGGATTCCAGCTTTTTCCCCACCCCTCAAATGATTAGTCAGTGATCCCAGCACCACATTAAATTATCTTTTCCCTACTGATTTGAAATGCCAACCAACTTTATCAAATATTAAACTCCTAAGTAAACCCAGGTGTAAATTAGACTACTGTATTTGTCCAGTTTTACTGAGAATAATGTAAATGTACATAGTAAGGGCTCAATACTTGTTTTATGAGCCAAAGAACGATATTAGTGAATTTATAATGTTTTTTTTTTTTAATGTGGTAGGACAAGGAACTCCTCATTACTCTGCTTTTTCAGAATTTTCCTGGCAATCTTTGAATGTTCATTAGTTTCAAATGAATTTTATAATAATTTTTGAGCTTCTCCCCAAAAAATCTTTTTGAGGTTTGACTGGAATTAAATTAAAATTATAGATTATTTTAGGGGAAGAATGGACATCTAATAGCCTTCCTATTCAAGAACAAGATATAGTTGTCCATTTATTGAAATTTTATTTTGTGTTCCTGAGTAGACTTTTATAGTTTTATTTATCTAGGTTTTCCATAATGACTTTTTTTTTGTTAAAGAAATCTTCTGTGAGCACTTGCTCTGTGTTAGGCATGGAACTACATAGCAGCAGACATGATTGATAGAGTCTCTGACCTTCAGGAACATAGTGACTAGTGTGGGAAAGACACATGCAAGTAACAATGGTATTGTTCACTATTCGATTGTTTCCAGTCTTTTACCACTGTAAATCATGTTGCAGTGAACATCTATATTCATTGAGATTTTTCTGCATTTCAAGATTATTTCTTTAGAGTAGATTCCAGAAGGGAAGTTGGACCTACAATATTTGCAATCTCAACCTAAACAAGACAACAATGTCTTGGGGCCGGCCCTGTAGCCGAGTGGTTAAGGTCGCGCGCTCTGCTTCAGTGGCCCAGGGTTTCGCCAGTTTGGATCCTGGGTGCAGACATGGCACCGCTCGTCAAGCCACGGTGAGGCGGCATCCTACCTGCCACAGCTAGAAGGACCCACAACTAAAATATACAACTATGTACTGGGGGGCTTTGGGGAGAAGAAGTAGGGGGAAAAAGAAAGATTGGCAACAGATGTTAGCTCAGGTGCCAATCTTTAAAAACAAACAAGCAAACAAAAAGAAGACAGCAGTCTCTCAATTTCTCTTCTATAGAGAATAAATTATTCCTCAATGAGAACTTTTTTTTCAAAATTTCAGATTGTTTCAATTATTTCTTCATATGTTGATCTTCTATTCTATGACCTTGCTAAACTAATTAGTTCTAGGAGTTTTTTTTGGTAGATTCCTTGGGATTTTCTATATAGGTTATCATGTCACCTGCAAATAGGGACAGTTTTAGTTGTTCCTTTCCAATCTATATGTTTTTTATTTCCTTTTCCAGCAGTATTGTGCTGGCTAGGACTTCCAGTATTATTTTGAATAAGTATAGTGAGAGCAGGGGCCGCATAAAATGGAGGAAGATTGGCAAAGATGTTAGCTCAGCGACAATCTTCCTCAAGCAAAAAGAGGAAGATTGGCAACAGATCTTAGCTTAAGGCCAATCATCCTCACACACACACACACACACACACACACACACAAATGGTGAGTGCAGATGTCCTTGCCTTGTTCCTAGTCTTAGGGGAAAGCATTTAGTCTTTTACCGTTAAGTATAGTGTTCACTGTAGCTTTATCAAGTTGAAGAAGTTCCCCTCTATTCCTTGTTTGCTGAGAGTTTTTATCAAGAATAGATGTTGAAATTCATCAAATGGCCTTTTCTGTGTCAATTGATATGATTCTTTTTTTTGGCCTGTTAATATGGTAGACTATATTGGTTTTCTAATATTGAACTAGTCTGGCATCCCTGGAATAAACCCAGCTTGGTCCTGGTGTATAATTCTTTTTATACCTTGCTGGGTTCTATTTGCTAATATTTTGTTGAGGGTTTTTGCATTTATATTCATGAGAGATATTGGTCTGTGTTTTGTTTGTACTGTCTTTGGTTTTGAGATCGGGGTAATATTTGCCTTGTAAAATGAGTCAGGAAGTGTCTTTTCCTTTTTTATTTTCTGGAGGAGATTGTGTAGAATTGGAGTTAATTCTTCCTTAAACATTTGATGGAATTCAGCAGTGAAACCGTCTGGGCCTGGGTATTTCTTTTCTGGGAATTTTTAAACTACAAATTCAATTTCTTTAAGAGTTATAGGGCTATTCAAATTATCTATTTCATATTGAGTGAGTTTTGGTAGTATGTGCTTTTCAAAGAATTGATCCATTTCTTCTAGGTTGCCAATTTATGTGTATAGAGTTGGTTGTAGTGTTCCCTTATTGAGTTTTTAATGTCTGCAGGATCTGTCATGATACCCCTGTTTCATTCCTGATGTTGGTATTTTTGGAATTTGTGTCTTCTTTTTTTGTCAGTCTAGCTAGAGGTTTGTCAGTTTTATTGATCTTTTCAAAGAACCAGCCTTTGTTTCATTGATTTTTCTCTCTTTTTTCTCTGCTTTCGATTTCATTGGTTTCTGCTCTTGTCTTTATTATTGCCTTCCTTCTGCTTCCTTTGGGCTTATTTTGCTCTTCTTCTGGTTTGTTAAGGTGGAAGCTTAGATTACTGATTTCCACATTGACTTTTAAGTTTTTCTCTAGATATTTTATATTTTTTGCTGGTAATGTGATGGGATATTTGTCTATTTTATTTACTAATTGGTTGTTTTGGATCTATAAGAAAACTGTTGAGTGTTTTCTTCTATTTAATGGGACACCTCACTGATACTTCATTGTTTTTGTAGTTTTAAAATCTATTCTCTTGAGTTTTTCAAGTAGGTAATTATATGTCAGTAGTCCTATTTTAATTTTCTAGTAGAATTATACTTTTAGAAATATAAACTTTTTGCAAGCGTATAAAATTAGGAGGCTATAGAAGAAAATGGGGAAATGTAAGTATGTTCTAAAAAAATGACCTGATTTTAGTCATATATCAGCTGGTTAATGAAGCAAACATTGCAGAAAGCTGTGATGGATAGTAGGAGGGATGTCTGTTTTATCTAAATTTTCAGTCCAATGCCTCAAAGTTCCAAAGGTTGTATTGAGAAGCAAAAGTGGCCTTAAACGTAAGGATAATCACTGATGAACTGTCTCTTTATAAAATTAGTCCTCATGCAGACATCTTTCCCAATTTAACATTATCTTTCTCCTCTGCTTTGCTGTCAGCATTTTTGTTGATCAGTCTCTTAATGATTATTAAATGTTCAACAACACAATGAAAAAAATACAAACTGGAAGTTGTGTAAAAGATGTAAGATTTCAAGAAGTCAGTGACAGTAATGTTGGATAATTGCTTAAGTCACATACAAAGCCATTGACAAATAAAAATGGGCAGAGAGTTAGACCTATTAACAACTGAAGGAAAAATTGAGGACAATAACATGACTAAGTGCTTCCAAAGAAAATGATTTGAATTTGAATTGAGAGAGGGGCCTGAGAAACTTAATGAAGTCTTCAAATATTTTTGCAGAAATTATTTTTTGATCATCTGCAATAATCAAAGTTGCATTGTCTTACCATTTTGTTGGAAAAATTACACTTGATTCATTCTTTGTTCTCAGAGTTAGTATATTAAAATTTTAAACTAAATTTTAACTATAAGCTTATATAAATTTATTTTTGTAATATTTTTATTTCACTTTAAAGACTCAATCAATCCTTTTCCTCCACTATTTACTATGAAACTTTGATTCCCATTTTATATGTGTTACTTTAAGTGGCAGTTTTCTGGTACCAATTTTCTTACAATAATGAGAATTTCTTGTATTTATTCAAAGGAAAGCTTTTAAACCTATTCTGAAACTCTTTTTGAATTGGTAACTGTGGTTACCTCAGTTGAAATTGGGTCATGGGACTTTCACTTCTTTACATTCACACATCTATATATCTATGTCTTTATCTATCAATATCTGTCTATCTACCTATCTCTCCATTGCCTAGGATAGGCATTTAACAGGTGCTCAATAAATATTTGTTGAATGAAGAGAACTAAACAGAGAAAAACTCCATTCCTATACTTAGAGAACTTATAATCTAATGGCAGAGATAGGACCAATATAGACAAAAGATCAGGAAAGCTTATAGATGGAGAGGAAAAGGTTATTTCAGTTAAGCTTTGTAGTAAGTTTTAATTTGAAGGAGTTTTAATTTGATTCAGGAGGAATTGAGAATCATAGATTTTGGAGAAGAGAATTATGACATGTGAGAAGATGTTTTGGCTACTTTTGGAAGACTGCATTGTGTAGGGGTGAGATTATTCATCTTGTCACAAGGTAGTTAGATCTCGAGCCATATCTTTGACTACAGATATGCACAGCAAGGAGCAGAGCTGTCTAAAGGCATGATTGACTTTTGAAATTTTCTGGTGGAAATGCCTTCCAAATATGGAATTCTGATGCTCTCTGTAACCATGGACATATTGTGTTTGCTAAAGAGAGAAAATAGATTTTTTTTCTATTTTTCTCAAAAAAATCTTAAACTATCAAACTTTACACTTGGAAGCAGAAAGCAGAGTATAAGATCATCTATTTTCATCACACAATGGACATTTAAACTTCTAAAGTAGTCCAGCAGAACTGTGCACTTACAAATTCCATTAACCAATAGTCTGTTTCGTCTCCTTCATTCCCACGCAGGTTACAATTTACATTCATAAAAGAGTATTAATTTCAGACACAGAAATTATTACAGGAAAAATAATTTGTTATTCTGTAAAGAGCATCTTGTATAATATTGGAAACTAAGCACAATATTTTCTAAATATTTGGTTTCCAGAGCGGATAGACTCAGATAATAGTTATTGAAATCATCAGTTCATTGCTAACTAAATACACCTTAAAAAATTTTGTAAGGGCAACGAGATTGAGTATATTTTTGCATTATTGATTCTTTCCTCTTAGGAAGTTACAGAGATTTTACCTTTATGTTATAATGGTTTTGAGACTTTGTATATTTTGTATTTCAAAAAAATATCTTCCCTGCGACAGTGGACTGAGTCTAATTACAGTTATGATATGAGGTTTGTTTATAGTCAATCTCTTATTTAATTTATACCTAGACCAATATCTTATGTTATGTATTATCAGTAGAGAAGGCAGTTCATAATTGCAGGATACTGACCTGCAAATTCATATGTATTTGATGGTTTTTCAAATTATTTCCCTAGGAAACATAACTTTTGAAACAATGATGGAAATTCTCCGAGATAAACCAAGTGGCATTAATATGGAGGGAGCATTCCTGACTACTGCAAGCATGGTTTCTATTTTACCTCAAGACTCCAGCCTTCCCTGCATTCACTTCTTTACAGGGACTCCTGATCCTGAGAGGTGAAGTCACAAAATACTATAAACCAGTAAGGAGTCGGGGGTAGCACAGAATCATTAGTCTGTTGATGATTTTTGTCAGGCTAAATTTTTGTTACACAAATACCACAATAATTTGTGGATGCAATTTCTGTTCAGGTTTTAATCAGCCATTTCCATATGTGCATAACTGCCATCACAATTCTCATTTTTGTGGGACGAAAATGTTAATAGTTTCTTGTATGCCATTATCCCTACTCCCTCTTTCTCCGAATATATTGAACATTATCAAGGAAAGAAAGTAGATAGGTTTTCTTATGCAGATTTCAGTACTACAGTATGACATGATTAATAACAGTTAGTGAAAAGGTTAAATGATGTAGTTGCGCTGGATTTAGATCGTTACGCATGCACTCATTTCTAGAAAATACATACAGGTAAAACTTAAAACATTAATACTTCAAAGTTATATCTTAAGTAGGATTCATATAGACTATCTTGATTTAAGGCATTCATATCTCTTACAAAACTTATTGCACATTACCTTTAGAAATGGTCTTATATTCATTACCTCTTGGCGTTGTAGTCTTTCATATTAAAGATTTTTCAAGAAAATGAAATGAAATTTGTGTCCCCTTTATTAATACTGCTGCTGATTTTCATCTCAAATCCTAATCCTCAATCTGTAACATTGAAGATTGTTCTTACCTTCCAAGTGTGGAGTTTACAGAATAATTTCACTTGACACTGTTTATACGCCAGGCCCTTTGTTAGGTCCATGGGAATCATAAGGCTAAATAAAGCATGGCCCCCTGCCCCAAAGGAGATCCCAGGGTAGCAGGGAAGACAGGCATGGGTATAACTTGTATGATGGAACAAATCAGTGTGTAACAACTTAATCGAATCTTCTACTAGAGGTAATCTTAGAAGATTTAGAATAATGCTGAATATTTATTTGTATCCCCACATGCCAATTTAATAAAGACTTTTTCTTCTAGGTCTGTTTTTAAGCCTTTCATATTTGTACCGAATATTTCACAACTATTGGACACCAGTTCACCAACATTTGAACTTGAAGATCCAATTAAAAAGAAGCCGCATTTTAAGAGTAAGCCTGACAGAAGACACCCACTCTACCAAAAACATCAACAGGCATTGGGAGCAGTAGATAATAATGAGGTATGATTAGATTATATTCTCTGTTTTATCATTAAGAATAGTTTAAAATATGATTCAACCCATATTTTGAACTTTGGAATTTCAGCTTTTTTTCCTCTCTTTGTATAAAAATAAGTTTAAAAATAGTTTAGATACTTAGACTATAGAACTGTGTTATTTTTTATTTTTGGTTAAAAATAATGGTAAGAATGTGTAATGAATCTTTTAGAGAAATGAAGCGTATTTAATATAATATCAATAGCTAACATTTATTGAGCACTTATTACACACCAAGCACCGTGGGACTGTTCCATGGAATACTTCATTGTATCTTCACGACCACTCTATGAGGTCAGTGTTATTATCCCCCCTTCACTGATAAGGAATCTGAGACTTGGAGAGTTCAACCAGCTTGCTTAGTATATATGTCACAGTAAAAATTACAAAACCTGGTCTGTTACATAATGTTCTAAATCATACAGCCTCAGAAGAATTTTAATTGAAAGTGACTTAACACCCCATGGACTTAATAATAACTAAGGAGTTGGATTTTTAAAAAAATGATAAGTGCTTATTATTTTAAAATGTAAGCATTATAGAAGGTTAACATCACCCCAAATCTCATCTCCAGAAATAAGCAGATAGATAGATAGATGGATGGACAAATAATTTTATAATACCCATACCTCTTCAGCCCTCCCACCCTCTTCCCTCTCTGAGCCAGAAGAAAAACAATAGATTGGAAGGAAATGGAAGGCTACCCAAAGGCTTTCTGCAGCACCATCCATTGATTCCCTGCAATGGAGGAAAAGATTGGCCGTTTCCTACCTTTTCTCACCTGTTGCTATCAGTTCCTGATTTTTATTGCCCGTAGCTCCTTTTACTTCATCAAGGTCTATACCTTTACATTCTTTCTATGTTAACTGAATTAAGTGAGTTTTCTCCAGGTAATTATTTATTTACTTTTGTCTGTAGTCTGTTGAGATAGTTGCCATGCCATTCCCCTCATCTTGCTCATGCTTAAAGCTCCTATTTGCTATGAATTCTTGACACTACTCCTGCTTTATCTGACCAGTTTGTTTTCACCTTTGACCTACAGTGTAAACGCTTTTTTTAGCCTGGTGGCATGGAGAGGCAAGCGTCTTGTTCTTAGCGTCCATTAAGTGTACTGACAAGGGCCCAATCCACCGGGTCAGAGGTGTCATTCACTCCTTGGGCTTGGTTTATCCTCCAAATTCAGCAGAGCGCTGTGAAAAATGATGAGCCCTCTGGTTCTTCTCACATTTGCTCAAGTTCTTGAGTGATGTGTTCCGAGAGTGTCTGCTCTGGAGGGACCCCCTCGCGCCTCCCTGGGTGGCCTCCACACTGCCTGCATTGCTTATGATAGTTCTCCAGAACTCGCAGCTCCTTTCCCCCTCAATATCGTTTCTGGGAGGTTGGTTTTGTAGACTTATTAAATGTATGTTAAATGAAATTAAATTGCCGATTCACATTTTCAAAGTACTATTGGAAGAAAAATTTAAAAGCTGTTACTATTTTAGGCTTTATTTAATAGGCATTAAATGTTGATTGACAACATAAAGTAGTAGAAAGACAACAGAATTTGAGGGAAGAAGTGTCAAAGAGCTGGGCTTCTAGTCCTGGCTCTGTAAATAACTACTTTTATGTCTTAGGAGAGTCAATCCTACTGGTAGTTTATTTTTTTCCAAATAATTGAGTATTTATTCGAAAGGTGGCTTTCATACATCGGGGAGTTTTGAATGGAAAAATGACTGTCTATATATATTTTGCATATTCTCCAACTAATAGGAACCAATTCCAACCTACCCTGCTTTATTTTTCTTCACAGAACTTTTCAACGCACAATATTCTATGTATTTAACTTCTTAACTTGTTTTCATTCTGTTTCCCCTCACCAGGGTATAAGCCCCATGAGGGCAGGGATTATTTTTTTTATTGAGGTCATAATAGTTTACAACATTGTGAAACTTCATTTATAGGTTATTATTTGTCAGTGGCCGTATAAATGTGCCCCTTTACCCCTTATGCCCACCCCTCAACCCCCTTCCCCTCTGGTAACCATTAATCTGTTCTCTTTGTCCATGTGTTTGTTTATCTTCCACACAGGAATGAAATCATACGGTGTTTGTCTTTCTCTGTCTGGCTTATTTTGCTTAACATAATACCCTCAAGGTCCATCCATGTTGTTGCAAATGGGATGATTTTGTCTCTTTTTATGGCTGAGGAGTAGTCCATTGTGAGTGTGTATGTGTGTGTGTGTATATATATATACACACCATATCTTCTTTATCCAATCATCATCCTACTGGTAGTTTTAATTTACATTTCTTGATTACTAATAAGGTTGAAAATCTTCTCATATGTTTATTGGCCATTAGTATTTCCCTTTATTTTTTATTTTGTTTTTTTTTTTTGAGGAAGATTAGCCCTGAGCTAACTACTGCCAATCCTCCTCTTTTTGCTGAGGAAGACTGGCCCTGAGCTAACATCTGTGCCCATCTTCCTCTACTTTTATATGTGGGACGCCTGCCACAGCATGGCTTTTGTGAAGCAGTGCCATGTCTGCACCTGGGATCCAAACTGGTGAACCCCGGGCCGCCGAGAAGCAGAACGTGTGAACTTAACTGCTGCGCCACCAGGCCGGCCCAGTATTTCCCTTTAAATGACTTGCCTATTCTTTTCCTTAGCCTATTTTCAATTGATTCTTGGCTGTTTTTCTTTTTTGCCTCAAAGAGGCAAAAGTATGTGAATATTATTAACTCTTTGTTATACTGCAAGTTTTTAATCTCAGTTTATTGTTAAACTTTTTTGTCAGACAAAAATTTTAAATTGTCAGTTACATTTGGTAGTCTTTTCTTTAAAGGCATCTTGATTTCATGCTTCAGAAGGCCTGCCTCACCTCAAAGTAAATGTAACTTCTGTATTTTCTTCCAGTATGTATGTGTGTGTTTGAAAAAATATTTAGTTCTTTAATTCATCTGGAATTTACTTTTGTGTATGTCATGAAGTAGGGATTCTAACTCTGTTTTCCAAAGAGGTGACCAATTATTCCAATACCATTTATAGACAAAAATCCATTTTTTTCTCCACCGATATGAAATGCAGTGTTTCTTCAGAAAAGAATGCATACAATTTCATATTGAAGTCCATGTTAAGGTTACGAATCTTTGTTTTGTGGAGGTCTGCCCCATAGTGGTTCAAATTTTAAAAATTATGCTCACTTTCTGGTAACTTTCTTATATACTTTTTCTCTCAGTACCTACCTATAACTGATCATGGTAATTTATCAATAACTTCAAAATTACTCCTTTCTGTAAAAGTCATAACTTATTTATGTATTTATTTGGTGAGGAAGATTGGCCCTGAGCTAATATCCGTTGCCAATCTTCCTCTTTTTGTTTGAGGAAAATTGTTGCTGAGCTAATGTCTGTGCCAATCTTCCTCTATTTTGTATGTGGGATGCCACCACAGCATGGCTTGATGAGCAGTGTGTAGGTCTGCGCCCAGGATCTGAACCTGCGAACCCTGGGTCACCAAAGTGGAGCACATGAACTTAACCACCACACCACCAGGCCAGCCCCAAGAGTTATGACCTTTTGGCTCCCTTCTTGAAACAAGGGGAATCATAGAAAAAATGTCTTTTCTTTTAGTTGCTCTTTCCCTTGAATATTACTCTTCTGTTTCCTTTGTTTTATCTGATAATATTGGTTTTAAATATAGAAGACTCAAATTTATAAACCTATCTCAGCCTCAATTTTCAGTAACCCTCCCCATATACAATTAATACCAGATTTTCAATTGCCTCGTTATTTGTCTTTTAGGTTTCTTGCTTATAGACTAATCCTACATAACTATTCTTGTTTTTTCTACTAAAATAACTAATAGTTTTGGGTTAATACATTAATTCAATCTGGAACAATGATTTTCCCAAAGAATTTCTTTCCTTCTATATCTGAGGAATAGGAGGAGGCGAGGCAAATCAGAAGTAGAAACCAGAGTGGACAAACCTTGTCTGCAGAGGTGGGTTGGAATTTGCATTAGACTTGTGTGTGTGAGTGTGTGCTTATTTATTTTTATTTTTGAATTGTTCAGGAAAAAGCCAAAACAATGTTGGACAACAGGAAGAAACTGGAGAAAGAACTATTCAAAGAGATGGAATCAGTCCTGCAAAACAAGCATCTTGATGTGGATAAAATTGTTAATCTCTTTCCTCAGTGTACAAAAGATGAGATTAGAATTTATAAGTCAAATATTAGTTCTTAGATCATATAAATGGTCAGCAGTTTTCCTCAAAGTCAGAATCTGTCTTTTTTTTTGGTGAGGAGAGATTGGCCCTGAACTAACATCTGTTGCCAATCTTCTTTTGTTTTCCTCCCCAAAGCCCCAGTACATAGTTGTATATCCTAGTTGTAAGTCGTTCTGGTTCTTCTCTGTGGGATGCCACCGCAGCATGGCTTGATGAGTGGTGCATAGTTCCATGCCCAGGATCCGAACTGGCGAATCCCGGGCCGCCAAAACAGAGCACATGAACTTAACCACTTGGCCATGGGGCTGGCCCCAGAATGTATCATCTTGGTAAATGATATAAACCTATTTGGAGCAGATCTGATTATTTTTAAATAGCATTCAAATGATAGTTTGACTATTAAAACTATATATAACCTTGCTGAAATACTGAGAAAGAAAATAACATTGAAATTGGACACATTTATCGTGGGATAGCCAGGTGTTACTTCAGGTACCAACTTGTGTTATTTTTTTTTAGCTACAATACCTTTTTTAGAATCAGAATAAATATTCAATTCTGCATAAAGCATGAAACATTAAAATAATGCATGGATTTATGTTTATTATAATTATGTAGTATCCTCAAATAATTTTCTCAATTATAACAAAGTAGATTTTTCTTTAGTAATGGAAAATATTATCTCAAGTATTGAGTTTTTTGTGCTTTAGGCAAATATTAACCAGTTCAAACAAAATTTTCTAGATTTATACAAAAAGTCATTACAGTGTATTAATTCTGCAAATGCACTTTTGTTAAACTCAAACATGCTCTTGGTCAAGACTTGGCTGACCAATGAGCTTTTGGCTCTAATTATCTAGCCTTTTTTTTGGCCATGCCCCTTAATCGGCTTTTATGTTAATATTTTTAGAAGAGCTTGTCTGGGAGATTAGGAAATGGGATAAGGGAACCAAGACCTTGGGCGATACCGTTTCTGTGTCTCAGATCTCTCTCATCTTTTACTTCTGTTCACTCAGTGAAAACAGGAACAGCAATAAGATGGTGGCAATGAAATAGAATTATTAGTGTATTATGAACATCATAAATGAGCGATAATATCTGCCCAAAGTTTATAAAACTTTGTTGAAGTTACATAGAGATTACCAAGTAAGGCTCAAAGTTGAAAATATAAACAAAAGAAAAATCCGACTCAAAATAACACTTTGTATTTATTAGTTTCTAGAAATGTCCATCGTAAGTATTTTATTACATTGTCATATTTATTGGTTACTATCATTTGCAATTAGGATTATTACTAAAGTAGAAGATCATTATATTTAAAGAGTACCCAGGAAATTAGTCTTTTTAAAGTTCTCTCATAAAAACCATAATCTGCCTGCTATTGCTCTTGTCTGATAGAGGGCTGCCATTTTAAAAGAAAAGATCTCTGTCTCAAGTACTCAGTTGATTGTGTGTTTGCCTTTCGTATGGTTCAGTGATAGGTTCTCCCTAAATCATGAGGACTCTTCGCCAACCTCCGTACACCTCCCCTCTCTCTCTTTTTGAAGATATGAGGAAACTAAGGGTAAGCTGTTCATTGATTTATCCAGGGATACATACTTGAATCTTATTTCTCTCTGTAGGGCCAGCATGTTTCCACTTTCTCCTTCAACTCCATCCTAGACCAGATTAGCACCATCTCTCACCGGAACCACTGCAGTTAACTGTTCAACACCCGTTTTTGTTCTTTATCTCCATCCACGTGAGTCACTGCAGCCAGTGATCTATTACAAACTTAAATCTGACCATGAATTTCCCTCCTAAAACTTTTTTTCTTAAGTAGACTTTATCTTTTAGAGCAGTTTTAGGTTTAGAGCAAAATTGAGCAGAAAGTACAGAGGTCCCATGTACCCTGTCCCACGCCCCCCTACTATCAACATCCCACACCAGAGAAGTACCTTTGTTACAATTGTTGAACATACATTGACACATCATTATCACCCAAGATCCTTAGTTTACATTAGGGCTCACTCATTGTACACTCTATGGGTTTGGACAAATGTATAACGACATGTATCCACTGTTATAGTATTGTATGGAACAGTTTTACTGCCCTAAAAATGTTCTGTGCTCCATCTATTCATCCCTCCCCCTAACTCTGGCAACCACTGATCTTTTTATTGTCTTCATAGTTTTGCCTTTTCCAGAACATCATATAGTTGGAATCATACAGTATGTAGTCTTTTCAGATTGGCTCTTTAACTTACTTAGTAATATGGATTTAAGGTTCCTCCATGTCTTTTTATGGCTTGATAGCTCATTTCTTTTTAGTGCTGATTAATATTTCATTGTCTGGATATCTTGGTTGCTGATATCCACTACTGAAGGACATCTTGGTTGCATCCATGTTTTGGCAATTATGAATAAAGCTGCTATAAACATCTGTGTGCAGATTTTTGTGTAGACAGGTTTCAATTCATTTGGGTAATACTCAGAAGCATGAGTGCTAAATGGTATGGTAGAAGTATGTTTAGTTTTGTTAGAAACTGCCAAACTGTCTTCCAAAGTGACTACCATTTTGCATTCCACCAGCAAGGAATGAGAGTTCTACTGCTCCACATCCTTGCCAGCATTTGGTGGTATCAGTGTTCTAGATTTTGGCCATTCTAATAGGTGTGTAGGGGTATCTCATTGTTTTAATTTGCATTTCCCTGATGACATAGGATACAGAGCATCTTTTAATATGCTTATTTGCTATATGTATATCTTCTTTGGTGAGGTATCTGTTCAAATCGTTTACTCATTTTTAAATCAGGTTGTTCATTTTCCTGTCATAGAGTGTAAGATTCTTTTAAGACTTATTGAGATAAGTCCTAATGCTTAACAACTGCTAACAAGATCCTGCTGATGTGCCTCCATCTGTATCTTATTATACTGTCACCATTGTGTTTTAAGTTTCTACTTTGCTGCTCTTTCAACTCCTTGAATGTTCCCAGTTCCTTCATCATGGCTGTACCCTCTGCTTGCACCATTCATTCCGTGTGCTCCTCTTCATCTCAGTTGCTCTTTTCATCCTTTACAGTTTTGCTGAAACATGACGTCCCCAGGGAAGTTTTCCCCAAACCACAAGGTCAAGTTTCTTGTCACATACTCTCAGAGCCACATGTGATCCTGATCACAAGGGTAATTATATGTTTAACGTCTGTCTGACAGTAGAACAGAAGCTTTATGAGGATAGAAACCATATTTGTTCCCACTGTTGTGTGCTCAGTGTTCAACATTGTGTCTGGCACAAGCTAGATGCTCAATAAATATCTGTTAAATGAACATTCAAGTACTGACGGGAAGAATTTACACAGTTCTCTTCTCTGCCTATAAAGTTGAGAACATTAGCTAGATAATCTATCTGTCCAACTTGGTAGCCACGGATAAGTCTCAGGTTAACCTGTTGCCTTTTTCCATATCCAAAAAGGGAATAGAACTCCCTGGATAAAGACAGGATTATTATAAGGATATGTGAATTAATTTCTAAAACAGTTTGGGAGACTTTCACTCTATATATCCACTGTGGTATCTGGGCTTTGGTACTTGCGTAACTAATGCCTTGTGGTATATTTTAGAAAATTTAAGGTTTTCTTAAATTTCATGTTTCTTAAGAGTAAAAAATATAGTAGCTGAAATTAGGCTTTTTTTTGGTCAACCCTTAAATGATGTGGTTTATTATTTACCATTATATGATAAACCAATGGAATAATCTAATAAACTGAGTATTTTAGAGAAGGCTAGTTTGTTTTTATCTTTGATGAAAACATCAATTTATATATTAATCTTTAACCAAAAATTTTGCCCTGGAAATAATTATGTAGACTAGAATTTTGGAAATTTAGTTCCTACTTGTAAAATTTGCCAAAAACAACTTCTACAGAGTAACTGTTTTCTCTAATTAATTAACTACTTGGGGCTTTTATTATCATACCAATTGCAGCAATTTATCATCCTGTGTTTTCCTGAAGAATGATGGTAATATTTCTTATCCTGAACTGTGTTTCTAACCGTCACTCATCACTTAACTACCTATGTCCAGAGGTCTCAAGTAATTGAATGTTTTACATGATATAAGATATGAAGGAGTGAAAACTAAGAGCTGTATTCTGCTGCACAGCAAACATGTAGAATAACAGTTTTACATTTTTCTTGCTTTTAGAAACTTACTGATCATTAATTGTTATTCTTAAAATGCCAAGCACGCTTTTAACCTTATTCTAGAAATATTGAAATTTAAGTGCAAATTAGGTGTGGAATTTCTCATTGACAACAAACAACTGGCCATGCTGAAGACAGTATAAAAGGAGATTTTAATCAAAATTGTATCAGATAATTTTCCCAGCTGTGACCCTGCATATTAAAAAGTATGCAATATGTGAAAAGGACTTCAATGTTATGACTCATTAGTAAAAAGTGTTTGCTGAGTGCATTATTAGGCAAGGGCCTGTGCACAGATCCCATAGGGTCATGAAGAACAGAACAATCTGAGGAGACTCATTTAAGAAAACACTGAAAACTTATACACAAGGCCTCTAGGATGGCTTCTGCATTGTCACATCATTCCAAGACAAGACGTTGGCAAGTTAAAATAGGTATTTTATTGAGGAAACTTGCTTTGTCAATAGGAGTAAAAGTTACAAATCTTTTCATTTGATAAAATTACCATATTCTTAATCCTAAAAACATCTCTTAAAAGCCTTCATTATCTGAAACTGCAGATCATTCTGATCTAGGGTTTTCTTTTAGTGTTTCCCATGGGAAAAGATGTTCCGATTCCCTTCATGCACATAACAGGACATGTGTAGTGTGACTTGTTCACAAATGAAACACTCTCTCCACTTGAGTCTGAGGTGCCTGCATGCATGTGAATCAATGTCTCTGTTGCTGTAACTCGGAAGGTCTCCTAGTACAGCAACGAGGCATTATGCTGCCTTCTGAGCATCATAATGAGAGTTAGTTACAGTGTGGACATGTTAAAACAAAGTGCCGCAGCAAGACAGTTCTGCTGAAAGCATCCTCATTCCCTTATCGTAACTTAAAATTGGTACAAGCTAATACTACACACAAAGCATAATTTACTTGTTAAATACACTAGGCTTCCATGCAGGTTTTAAAAAAAATTATGTATTTGTTGCATTAAAAGGGCAATGACTTAACCCTATACATTATTTTCTAAATGGCTTTTACATATGAGACACTAAAAGTATGAGATAAATAAATACTTAAAACATTTTTCAAATAAGTTAAACCAGCACTGACACCTAAGAATTAAGTGGAAGTTCAAAGGTCATGTGAGTTACTGAAGATAAAGCTTATCTGAGGGCAACATTTAGTGATTTTCAAATATATAAATTTTTATACATGGACACTTAAAAAACATTAAATTCTAAATGTAAAAGCAGGATGTTAGGCTTAGAGTTTTAAAATCTTGGCTTGAACTATATAGTTTTTTTCTTCTTTTTAATTGCAGGGAATCAGGTAGTCGAGTTCTCCTTCTGCAAGGTCATGCTTTCTGCAAACACCCGAAATGATACATCACATGGCAGTAATTTTGTTGATAAAATTTAAATGAATCTGCTCAAATTGTTATTTTTAGTACAAAAGTTAAAGATGAGACTAGACTTCTGTTGATGGATTTTGGAAATAATAATATTTATGGAGGTTCTTATTCCCCTCCTAATGGCACAGATTAGTACTTTGGATAGAAAAGCAAGACAAAATGAACCTTAAAAAAATCCTGCTTCTAGCTTTTAATGAGCACTACTTGTCAAGGAAATGGGAAAAACAGAATAAGAATGCCTCTTATGAGAATTGTTAAAATTCTTTTTTAGGAGGTGCTATCAATAAGTGCAAAGTTATCATAATTTAAGGTCCATTTCCTGCCAGTAGTACATCTGCCAAATTTGGCAATTTAAAGGAATAGTAAATTAGATAGTGATTTTGAAATTGTAGCAAACAGTTGCAGGGAGCAATGTTTTAAAATGTTGGCATAATTTAGAGTAATTATTATATTGATTATCAGAACTTTAAATTCTGTTTTGGTTTTCTCTTTTTCCTGTCAGTTTCCTGTGTGTTTTACATACACATAAAATCACAGAATGTTAGCACAGGGTGGGAACACATCTTGTCAAATTTTACAGAAGAGGCAACTGAGGCTCAGAGAGCTTGTGGTTTACCCAAGGTCACACAGCTAATAAGTAACAGATCTGGGGCTAGACTATGACTCCGTGTGGAGTTGTCTCCTTCATAATTTAGGTGTTAGGGGATGGGGATGAAGGCTCAATTTTTTGGTATCTTTCCTGTTGGGGGGTGCTTGCATTAATAGCAGGACTCTGTTCAGGACTCTTTTGAAGAAATCTGTAAAACAAGTACTCATCCCGAAATTCATATTCGTTGGTGATATGTTGGATGACTCCCCCTTGCACCAGTCTGTCTCCATATATCACAGCTTCACCACGGTCAGAGGCGAGGCCGACTTCAATTAGCCAGTTCACCAGGTCACAGCCACAGAAGGTCCCAGCAGAAGTCTTTGCACCACACCTGTATGTCAAAGGAATGATTCACCCATATGTTCTGTAAATCTGGTATCAGCACTGCACGATCGAGGACAAGCAAGGAAAACAGAAGGAGACAGGGAAACACAGCATGACAGTTAAAAGTGTGGCAGGAATGAAACCATTCTGAATATAACAGGGCTTGTTAACCTACCTGAGCCTAGAAAGACCCACTGGAGAGAAATAAGTCAATAATGCTTATGAAAACAGAAACACACAAAAAAATGACTGACAATATAAATGCATCTACAAAGAAATATTCTTTTTTTTTTTAAAGATTGGCACCTGAGCTAACATCTATTACCAATCTTCTTCTTTTTTTTTTTTTTGCTCTTCTCCCCAAAGCCCCCCAGTACATAGTTGTATATGTTAGTTGTAGGTCCTTCTGGTTGTGCTATGTGGGACGCCACCTCAGCATGGCTTGATGAGCGGTGCCATGTCTGCCCCCAGGATCTAAACCTGCAAAACCCTGGGCTGCTGAAGCAGGGCACGCAAACTTAACCCCTCGGCCATGGGGCCGGCTCCAGAAATATTCTTTTCATAGTAGATGGCCTTCTGTGATCAGATCCATTCTGTAGACAGCTGAATGTTATATATTTTATAAATTATACTCTTAGTTATAATAAGTATGTCTCAGGAACATTAAATAATAGTTTTTACCAGCTCTTAAGAAGTGACTATTTTTACTACACTACTCAAATCAAACTTTATATTTTCTGCTTATCACAATACCCATAGCAGCCAACACAATATTCCGGATATATTCATCAGGAATTTGCTGCATTAGGAAGCAAGGAAAGAATACATGAGATCTGCCTTGCTATAAATCTAAGATTTTAAAAATATACTCTGATTATGAATCTACTTCTTGATTATTAAAATTTGTCCTAATGCAAGTGTGGGATGCCTATGAATAAATAAACAAGGGAAAGAGAAATATAAAAAAACCAATTAAATGAATTCTGTACATTTTCATACAAATATGCAATAGACAACATGAGCATTGGTCAAGCTGTAAAATCTAAAATGCTTGACAACAGGAAACAGTGGATGAAAACTGATGAAATGAGAAACAGGTGACAAATTTTAACCACAAATGAATATACATTAGAGTTTCATATAAAAATAAGAGGTTAATATACATGAAAAATTTTCTCAAGTACATAAAATCGCAATATTTTAATGTCAGTATTTTACTTGGTAATAATACTTTACTTTATGCTTTGCAACTACAAATATCACTTTCAACAAAAGCCTGAGTATTACAACCTGTGTCTGATCCTTCTTCCTGCTTGTTGACTTTTAGTTTATAGCCCAGTACCTTCTGTCCCGGATGCCAACTGAGTAATATTTGCCTCCTGATGACTGATCAGGCAGGTACAACCACAGCCCACGGGGCTGTGCAGAGTGGCGGAGAATGTGCTGCTGCATGGCTGCAGAGCAGTGCCACCACCAGCCAGTGCCCACTCAGCCCCCGGGGACCAAGGCAGCCGGGCAGCCCTGCAAATGGCAAGAGCTGTGCTTCCTGACAGTCGGCAATCACAGTGGGCCTGGTGGAGCTAACATGGAGTTAACCTTTTTTAATTTACCGGGCAAATTAAATTTTAAATTGTTGTAACTATCCATAGATGGTACTTTGAAATAATTGTGTTTCGTCCTTTAAGGGTGGGAAACTAACTTTTCTTCACAGTTTACCATTTCCAGAAACTGGGCTAGGCCCATCATATGGATTTTGTCATCTAATTCAAACAATCCCGACAGCAGATATTTTAAAGAAGAGGAAAACTAAGATTTGCAGAACTGAACTTGCCTAACGTCACACGGCTAATAAGTGGCAGATCCAGGGTTTGCGATCTAGTACTAGTCCCCCGGACCCAGTGATTCCCCTTTCCACCAGCTATACCAGGCTATCTTCTGGTTACAATGAAATACAGTGGCATAATATGTATAAGTAAATCATCCTGAATGGTAATTTTCATAAGTTTTCAGTTATAGACATAAAAGTATTTGGTTCTTTATGTTTTGTTTTTTTCTCTTTTATGACAACCAAAAATATTGGCACTATAACATTTGTTTATTCATTTTCTGTTGCATACTCCATACCTTGAGGACTATAAGAATAAATACGATGTCACAAACTGAAGATTGGGACTTGAGGTGAAAAATAAGGAGTACAATTAGTTGAGACAAAATTTCAATTCATTTTCATTTTTCTTTTTTTTTTCTCTCACCAAAGCCCCCTAGTACATAGTTGTATATTCTAATTGTGAGTGCCTCTGGTTGTGGCATGTGGGACACCGCCTCAGCATGGCCTGATGAGTGGTGCCATGTCCACGTCCAGGATGCGAACCGGTGAAACCCTGGGCCGCCGAGGCGGTACGTGCGAACTTAACCACTTGGCCACGGGGGCCGGCCCCTCAATTCATTTTCTTGACAATATCATTAGTAATATGGAATAACATACCACTAGGAGACGGAAGATAAAGTCACTTCTAAATCCAATGTATCTCAGAGTTTTGTGAGAGGCACTAATGGCCTACATTAAGTGAATGTTAATATTCTATTACGTTTTGGTTTATTCTAAAGTTTTCACATTTTATATGGAAATCGGAAGTTATATGACATTTAAAAAATACAAAATTCAAGTGATATGGTTCTAACATATGCTGTTTTCTTAAACTATAAACTGACTCATAACTATTTTAACTTTTACATGTATATGTGTTATTGAAAATAACAATCATGTAGTCACAACCACTTTACTTAGCCTGTTACAAACCAAAATTAATCATCTAAAATATAATTACCTGGAACTTGCACTTACCTTCTTTTCTTGACAATGTTTCGGATACAGAGGTCACGGTGATAATGGATAAACTGTTGACAGGTCATTCTTATTTCCTCAGGAACAGGAGAATCCCTGTTTTCTGCTGTTTCTTTATTCCATAGGAACTCAAGTCTGAAAACCAAAATGTAAGGAGGCCATTTTTAAGGAAGGAAAAGCACTGAGAGAGAACTCCTTCCTGCTTATTGCACCATCACCATGGCCGTTCCAAAACTGTCATTTACCAAGGCTGTCATCTACAATAACCAGGCATCATGAGTCTCTGAAGCAGAAACATACTTAACCTGCATTTAGTTTTCTGTTCGAAGCAGGCTGGGCTGGGGGTGAGGTGGGGTGGGGAACTTGAACATTTGATAAAGCATCCAGACCCATTTCAGTTTCCACCAAAAAATGAAGTTCCTTATTCTACATTCTACTGTTTTAAAATGCAAAAATAACTTACAGA
Source organism: Equus quagga (assembly GCF_021613505.1). Classification (NCBI taxonomy): domain Eukaryota; kingdom Metazoa; phylum Chordata; class Mammalia; order Perissodactyla; family Equidae; genus Equus; species Equus quagga. The sequence goes on from NC_060270.1 coordinate 113,561,648, forward strand.
CATCAAGTATTTTATTTAATCATTTTCCAATTTCAGTATCAGAGAGACAAATACTGGGATCTGGAGCACAGAACAGTTCTGTTTCTGCCAGCCTAGACAATAGATCTCTTGACTATTTTAACTGATCAAGATTATGAAACTGATAACTAAGTTCAATCACTTTCCTATTACGCTTTTCCTCCCTCATGACAGGATTATGATCCTAGCAACTACATCTTAATATTGATGATGTTAATGATGATGAAAAAGAAACAGAAGGAGAAGTAAGAAAGTAGTTACCATTTGCTAGGCACTTTTTATATAGTTGGTAGGATAAATTCCATTAGCACTTCTAGTTTCTCCTAATTTTGACTCTGAAAACAAATGAGGAAGTACAAGGATTTGCCCCCCCTTCCTCCCACCCCCAAGCTGGAATATCCCTACTTCATTATTTTTCATAAAGAAATTCCTGATCTGAATTCAAAGAAACTCTTTACCGAGCTAATAAAAAACCCAAAAGTTTAGAAAGAAGAAAACTTGATTTTTCTATAATTATCAGTTTGACAGAAAGAGAAATCCTGTGGTCAAAGGAGAACGACAATCAAATACAGACTTTGGGGGCATACCACCTACTACTTCCATTTCTAAATACATTTTCAAGTTTCATTTTACTTTGAAAAAGCACAGGCCCAAATGGCGTCACTCACGCCCAGGGCCCATGACACCAAACCTAGACTTAATCCCTCATCTACTGCGGTTTCAACCTCCCCCCGAAACGCCATCTTAATGAGCCAGTCTGGAATTTTCTGGTCAGCACTAACCATCAGGTGGGCCCTCTGCATCTCCCAGAGGAAGAAGAGGCAATCTGCATGATAAAACCCTTGCCTGTCCCTTCCCCCTAAAATAAGATGTCCCGGCCTAAAAATAACCCTTTTTTTCCTTTTGCTAACAGCTCCCCTGCCCCACCGTTCTGCCCCATAAAAACCTTCCACTTTGTACAATCCCTGGGAGTGCCTGCTAGTTGCCAGATGGGATGCTGCCCCGTGAATCACCTAATAAAGCCAATTAGATCTTCAAATTTACTCGAATGCATTTTGTTTTTAACAACTTTATCCAGTTAATGGCATAGATAGAAGCCAGTGTCCATCCATTCTTATTAAAATGCAAATTACAATGTTGGATTAATAACATTTCTTCCAATATTTTCTCTGCAATTATTTACAGCAAATATAGGAATCAACAGATAACCTTTCTGTGGTCTCCTAGCAGTTACTAAAAGTTTAAAAATATCAGTATCTTAATAGAATGGCTTTGCTATCACCTTTACGAATATAGATTTACTTCAAAAGGAAATTTACCTTCTTTTGAAAGGTAGGATGATTAAATGTTTGTCCAATCCAAAGATTCCAAAGGAAATAAATCCCTATGGAGGAAAAAAAATTATATTTTATGAATTCAACAAGAAACTGTGAAGACAGAAAAATTATGGAAGTCACCAAATATAGTGCTTATGGAAGCAAACCTATAGGGATGAGAGCAACCTTTGAAATGGAACACACGAGGCAGGCCCTCTGAAGTTCAGTGCCCGGGGGCAGCTGCTATACTTGGCTGCCTCTTCACAATCATCTGTCCAACTAATTAGGACGGTGATACGAAGCAGCGCGGAGCAGCCACATTTGCATGCTAGCTTACAGGAAAAATGAAAACGTTTAAGGGCTATACGTCTTTGTTATCCCCTTTTTAAAAAGAAAACAATCCCTTTTTTAAAAAGAAAATGTATCTCCCATTGTGCTTATGTATTTCTTTATTATTTTTCTGTTAAAACTTCAGAAATTATAGAATTTAAAAGTGCTGTAATAGCTGACTATAATACAGTAACTGAATAAAATTTATGTGAAATGAAATAGGCTAGTGGTTAGGGAAAGGGTTTGAAGAATTTAGGGGTGATGAGGCAAAGGGCACCAGAGAGCAGCCACAGATCAGGATGATGAGGACTCCTGGGGGAGACAGGAGGCTGCAAACTGCCATTTGTCAGGCACAGCGGGATAAGGATCTAAGTGCAGGTTGGTGGGAGGTGGGATGGAGAATGCAGTATATTATATGAAGGACGTAGCTTTCTTCACCCCCAAACTATAAACAACCGAAAGGGAATGATCTTACGACACCAGCTCCCCAAGAAGATGGGATGGGAGTGGGGGTTTGTATCTCTCTCCATCCTTTGAAAGCACATGAGCCATAAATTGTGGGGGCAGCATTTCAAATGTAACATTCCTGGCATTAGCCTGTTTGTGAAGCTTTCTCAGTCCTAGTCCTGGGATGGCTCAGCTTGGAGTGGGCTTTTTGAATGCAAAATTCTCAGGGAGACTGATTTTTCAACCTGGCATTTTATAGTTCTTGGATACAAAATCAGACCTTAAACAGTATCACGGAGAGAGGTGGGCATCACGTAGCCCTTGGGATGCACTTGTCTGTCTAGACATAACCATTTTTGCTCCCACAATAATGGCAAAACACACTGGAACTATTTCAAGAAATTAATGTTAGGGAAAAACTTGCAGGAGCATCTTCTGATAAATGTTAACTAACGCGTATGGCCAATTATTTCAGATTTAATATGCAAACCTGGTGATTTCAAATACATTATTTTTTTCAACCTGATACTTAACCTGGGGACTAACATTCGCTAATTAAAAAGTAAGGAATTGAAGACATAATCATATTTTGAAATTTGCACATAAGAAATATTTTTCCAATATGTAAAATGTCACATCCTTAAATATCTATTTTAATAGTGACACAAACAAAGATAACAGCACCTATTATATTAGTTCTTCATGGAATTTTAATTTCTAATTTTTAAACCAAGGATGATCATGTCTACTTTGCAGGTATTATTGTGATGTTTCAATGAGATAATTAACGTAAAATGCTTCACGATGGTTGGCATGTAGGAAGTACACTCTCAAGGAATGGCAACTGCTATCCATGGTCAAAGCTGATTTATATGCCACATGATTTTTTTTTAAAGATTTAAGTATTTATTGTTCAAGAAACATCAAAATATAACTGAAATGGTGTGCATCAATTTAAGCGGCTGAACTAAAGGCTCAGAGAAGGTAAGTCATGTTCTTGAAGTAACTTATTAAGACCACCACAAAATTTAAAAAGAACTTGGAACATCTTCTCCCTGCTTAAATTATCGTGCTTTATCTCAAAACCAAAGCAAAAACGATTTGGTATTTCTGATTGAAACACTCCGCGTGCATTCTGATGACTTGAACCAATATAATAATTCATCTCTACTAGGAGATAGGCAGCAGCTGTCAGCTGTCACACATACCAGCAGCTGGCAAACAAACTAAACCCTTTTGATTTAAAAGAAAACAACAACATCCGCACCAGCACCCCCAATCAACCCATCCAGGAAAACGAACACCCCTCCAAGTTCTCTGTAGGTAAATACCTGGCCAAAGTTAAACACGGCACAGAAAAACTGTAACTCCACATACAGTCTTCCAGGCTCTTGGTTGAACAGCCACCATAAACAACTGGAAAGATTCTGTAACGGAAGGAGAAAATAGTACTTTAAAATGAAGCAAGCTAATCACTTCTCTCTATCCAGAACGCAGTACAATAACTTATCTACTTAATAATTAGGGAAAAAAAGACTAAAAGGAAAAACATGGAGAGAATGTAGAGGCTTTGTCTTTCGAACAAGGGGTTTCAACCTCTCCTCTTGACAGATGTCATTCAAACAGCATCTATTCTGATCAGATTTGAAGCAGGAAGACATGAGCCATAATACAGAAGCTTACATAATATATCAGGACTGCCGGCTAACCTAAGACAGGACTGATTTTAAAATTAGTTCTACACAATGAAAACAATCACATCACTAAGCGGCAATTCTTGGCAGCGCTTCTTACTTTTTGATTTTTGTTCTTAAACAGCAGTGAAAATGGTGCTGGCTGATATCTGTAACAAGCATCCCAGTGTCAAAAGGGTAAGAGGGTTTCTTCATAGGTTATATGGTCCATCTCCCATCTCTAGGCAAGTTACACTTGAACCATCTCAAAGAATTACATAATAATAACTGATAATTCACAAAACAGGACATAAAACTAATTTAAAAAAAACCCTTTAGGAATCAAAGAAATGCATTTGAAAAATGAAATGCTATATTTCACCTATAAAATTATCAAATTAAAAAATTTATAATATTCAATGCTGGTGAGAGTACTTTACAAATCTATACCACTCTTTTGGAAAACAATTTAGTAGAATGCATCCAAAGGCACAGAAATATTTATACTCTTTGACCCAGGTTTTCCAACTCTGAGAATCTATCATAAGGAAATATACTGCATGAAGATGTTTATTAGAGCATTTTGAAAAATTAGGAACAATCCATAAGGAAGTGGTTGAGTAAATTATAATGTATCTTCCTCGATGGTTTATTGAGGGGACATTTAAAGTAATGGTTATGAACACTATATAGCAATTTGAAAATGCTTGACATAAGTCACAAAGCAGGATATAAATCTGTATGTATCATCAGAACCATGAAAAATGTATTAGAAAATAGAAGGCAGTAGTATGAACGATATTTTTCCTCTTTTCTCTATTTTGTAAGTATCAATCGTATGAAGTTGGTTATGTTATTTTCATAATTTAAAATTATTTTTAAAAGTTTATTTATCTGAGGAGTATCTTCTGAGAGACTATGTAGGTGTTTATGCACTGAAGTCATCAAGGAAAACGTTAGGAATAAGTGGGCCTCCTCCATCATGGAAGATACCATAGAATGAGTGAGTGATTCTAAGCAAAATAAGCTATTGGAGCACTTAGGCAAAGAGTAATGGGAATTATCCATTCTCTTTTCCCTCCAAAACATTTAGCTCAAGATTAGGATTCAGATGGCCTAGCTGCCACCTGCCCTGGGAAGTAGCGACTAAGTTTCTCCCAGATGCCTGAATAAAACCTTTGCCAAACATTTAAAGAAATGGCCCCAAAACAAAATCAGAAGAAACATTTACAGCAAACAGGCCAATAATGAGAAGTAAACACAGCAACACATGTCGAGTCAGTTGCTGGTCTCCACTCTGTAGATACTGCTCTTCTTCCTGGGCTAAGATGCAGCTCTGGGAGTTACAGCGGCTCACACAATGATCATCTATAAAACAGTAAGTACAACAATTTGTAATCAGAGCTTTTTATTTGGATGCATTTTAAATTCATAATGACTTCCTACGCAAACTACCACATATGCACATTCAGCTCAGAATCAGTATATTATTTTAGATGAAATCCCAGTAAGGCTCCTTCATGTTCTTTCAGGAGAGTTGTACTTGTCAAGCATTTTTATCTGAAAAAATATGAGTAGTATAGTTCCTTTCTACACTATTCAACAATGTAATATATATATCATATATATAATATTATATAAAACATAAATTTTTTTTTTTTTTGGAGGAAGATTAGCCCTGAGCTAACTGCTGCCAATCCTCCTCTTTTTGCTGAGGAAGACTGGCCCTGAGCTAACATCTGTGCACATCTTCCTCTACCTTACACATGGGACGCCTACCACCGCATGGCGTGCCAAGCGGTGCCATGTCCGCACCCTGGATCTGAACGGGTGAAGCTCAGGCCGCTGAAGTGGAACGTGCGAACTTAACTGCTGTGCCACTGGGCCGGCCCCCATATATGTATATATATATTTTTTTTTTTTAAAGATTTTTTATTTTTTCCTTTTTCTCCCTAAAGCCCCCCGGCACACAGCTGCGTACTCTTCGCTGTGGGTTCCTCTAGTTGTGGCATGTGGGACGCTGCCCCAGCGTGGTCCGATGAGCAGTGCCATGTCCGCGCCCAGGATTCGAACCAACGAAACACTGGGCCGCCTGCAGGGGAGCGCGCGAACTTAACCACTCGGCCACGGGGCCAGCCCCGTATATGTATATTTTTAAGGCTAAATTAAAAACTCAAGTTTTACCTGTGATAAATCTACATACTGCTCATGAATACGCTACTTTGGCTAACTGTAAAACAAATTTACTACTACCCCTTGCCTTTCATTTCTTGTCAGTGTCCTTGAGTTGATTCCAACTCCTAGCGCCCCTGTGGACAGCAGAGCGGAACCCTGCTGGGTCTTTTTGTGTCCTCCTCTCACCTTCTGGTGCTCTATCAGACAATGCCCCATTGCTATTCACAGGGTTTTCATGGCCAGTTTTTTCCAAAGTGGGTGGCCAGTTCCTTCTTCCTAGTCTATCTTAGTCTGGAAGCTCTGCTGAAACCTGTCCCCCATGGGTGACTCTGCTGATATTTGAAACCCTGGTGGCATAGCTTTCAGCATCACAGCAACATGCAGCTGCCACAGCATGACAACCGACAGACGGGTGGTGCATTTCCCTGACCAGGAAACAAACCTGGGCTGCGGTGGTGAGAGCACTAAATCTTAACCACTAGACCACCAGGGCTGGCTTGCCTGTTATGAAAGAATTTAAAATTTACCTTAGAAGAGACCTTTAAGGAACCAAATAAAAAATATTATATACTTTGTTCTGTTCACACATGGAACCAAGTCCAAATCACAGGTATGATTTCCCTGGCCTAAAATAGAGGTGAGGGGCCTTTCACAAGAGACCTTTGTTTCCTACCTCAGCTCCACCATATATATGGCTTCAAAAGCAGGGGAAAACACTGTTACCAAACAGATGTCTAGACTAATACACAGTCTGATTTTAAAAAGTCAGTGATAAAAAAAATGTATAGCTCTGACCCTCAAGCTAACAATAACAATTTGTATTTCCTAAGCCCTCATCTTAGGAAAGGACATATATAACCATTAAACATGGTCTAGCACAACAGCCAACGGCATGGGGGAAGGCTCACAATGTTGCTCAATAGTAAGAAAGTAGGCGGCCCAACTGTCTCTGTAGGGATTCTATTTTAATAAGAATTATTTGTGTATATCTTGGTGTAGAAAAATTCTAGCAGTATATATAGTAAACCTGGTCTTAAAATGTTATGTATAGATACTACAAAAATGGATAAAGATAAATTTTACTGTCTTTCATTTGCCTTTCTTACACATGGCAATATTTATTTTACCTTTGTGATGTGTCAGTGTTTTGGGCATGAGGAATTAATTATATCGTTAAACTCTAAAATTCTCATTTATCCATAGTTTGATTTTCTTTAGACTTTATTTCAGGCTTAGGAAATAAGAGGAAATTATACGAGCAGATAAGTCCATATATGATGGCTCTCATTCTATTTAATTTTTATGAAATATGATCAGAAACTCTAAGAAGGCCCTACAATTTAAAAGAGTTTTCAGGAATCAGGATTATTAATGAAGAAAATGACAGATAAGCAGAGCATAAAGAGATTTGGGGAGGCAAAAAAAAAGCTGTTAAATCAAATTACACGTTGAATTTGTCAATGGACTTTACTATTAGGTATATTGTGTAGGGAAAAGAAAATAAGGAGGTAGGCCTTGGGAATTCTGACGTAAAGAAACATTAGTTTATAAAAGTGGTGCACAAATTAAAACTGACTGTTCAACTAAATGCCAAAAGGGGTTTCCTATCAGAAAGTCAGTGAAGGCCCAACATCTGATATATTTATATTCCTTCTGTGGAAAAGTGAGTTCTATTTACCATTCATTCCTAGCCAGCAGAGAGCAGCCAAATACAAACCCCACCTGAATAATGACAACTACCGCTGCTACGACTGTTTAATGGGCATTTACTATGTACACCACACTCTGTGCTAAGTGACTTACATATATCATTTCTTATCATCCTCACATTTCTTATATAAAAACATAATGCCTTTAGCAACAATACAGGTGACATATGCTTCATCACAAAGAGGGTTTTTTGGGATTTCCTTTTCTAGCGTGATTATAAATAAGCAGAATTAACTGAAAGTGCATTGCAATTTCACGTAAGTGTATTTGTTTTCAATGTGAAATTCAGAACACAAATGGAATTCAGTCTCTTAGTCTATAGGCCAAAGGGTTATTACTTTTAAGGATTCTTCTTATTTTATAAGAGAGGGTATATTTGAAGGATATGGATTCAAATATAATTAAGCACTAATTAATTGATGCTGGCCCTGGAGGAAGGGAGTGGTGGAAAAGTCTCAGCTTCTAAAACAAGAAAAAAGGCCAAAAACATAATGGTGCTTAGGGCAAACTTCTTGGAATTATCACTTGGGTTAAATTTAGTGGGAAATTTATGTGTGTGTGTGTGTATAATACTATTATACCTATTACATTATGAGAATTTTATCTGTTTTTCAATGAGTATTCTATCTATGCATAATTATTATCCTATTAGCACTTTCCCCCATCTTATTTGAGAATACATAAACAGTGTAGCTTCTATAGAAATTCTATGGAGAGTTCTCTTAAGGCATAAGGATAAGGAATCTTCTGTTCCTTAGGCCCATCCCCATGGCCCAGAAGCACTTACTTTTCTCAAATGAAGGAGTCACAGGCCCACTGGTGCTTGTGTTTGCTACTGGTTCTGTGGATGGGCAGTGTAATTCACCATTTCCCATGGAGCAGGAGCAGCAACCTATATATATAACATAACATGTGAGGGTAGAGCCCAGCCACCACAGAAATGGACAACTTCAAGAGATGCCAAACAAAACAAAACAAAACCCAAACCAAACCAAACAAACAAAAAAAAACCCATTCATACACACACACACTTCCCATGCAGCCTCAGTGGAAATGTTTTCATATGTTATCTATCAAAAAGTATTCAAATGTGCTTATAGAAGTTAACATTTAAAGAGTGGCAGACAAAGGACTAGCTCCTTTTCATATTGTCTCCTCATTGTATGAGACAAGGAAAAAAGTTTTTATCCATGCTGGTTTGTTAGTTTCCTCTGTGCTTTGGGAACTAAGAATTTGAACACTTTTCTAAAATACAGCTTTTATTTCATCACGCCCCAAAAACAGGCACTAATGCTCTATGGCTTACTGCAGTTAATTCAAACTCCCTGGCCTGAATTTGAAAGCTCTCTAGGCCTTGGCCCCTCTCTCCCTATCCAACCATCCCCACTACTCAGCAAAGGCCCTTCCCTTCTTTCACGACAATTCTTCAGTGTTCTCCTCAAACACCACGCTTATTTGGGTCACCAGGCCTAGTGTGACATGCATGGAATTCCCACTTGTTAATTCATCCAAATCCTCTCCTCCTTTAAAGTTCAGCTCAAGAGTCACTTTTTTCAAGAACGTATCTCGGGGCTGGCCTGGTGGCGCAGCGGTTAAGTGCGCACGTTCCGCTTCGGCATCCCGGGGTTCGCCGGTTTGGATCCCTGGTGTGGACATGGCACTGATTGGCAAGCCATGCTGTGGTAGGCGTCCCACATATAAAGTGGAGAAAGATGGGCACAGATGTTAGCTCAGGGCCAGTCTTCCTCAGCAAAAAGAAGAGGATTGGCAGCAGATGTTAGCTCAGGGCTAATCTTCCTCAAAAAAACAAAAACAAAAAACGAACGTATCTCATACTAGTCTAGAAGATGCAGTAAAAACAACTATATTCTTTTTTCTTTTCAAATATGTATTGCTGCAAATCTCTTGCTGGTTTACAGAAGTCACACTGAGGCATCTGCTACAGAGCTGTCATTTTTCCTCTATACAGTCAGAGAACTGCGCACAGTATCCTTTAGAACATTTCACACATATACAGACATGACACTTCTTGACATGGATTATAGTAGAATAATAACTTTAGTGATAAAGTGTATTAAAATTTAACATGCTAGAAAAAGGAATAATGCCTAGGCTGAAGCTTTCATTGATAATGTGCTTTAATTCTTCTGTGGTGTTCTTAAAAACAAAAAAAGATTTCAAAGTATAAAAACTACAATCTATAATAACCTATTATGAATGTCTTTCTAATTTAAGATAATGATGCCATCTCAAGGTTAAAATAGAACCACAGAATCATAGAAAAGAAAATACAGAGATCACCTGGCCCAGCCCTCTCATCTTTAGAAAGCTGAAGGCTAAAATCAACTAAGGTAAAACTGTTAAGAAAGCAGACATAAAGCCAGCCAATTCCAATGACATACATATAGGGAACAAACATGAACACAGACACACACACATGCATGCATATGCTCACATGCTTATGGCCACCATGAAAAGTGTATGGCATTTTTTTCCTTCAAACATAAGGACATAGAAGTAGCCCATTAGCCTTTTCTTTTATAATTGAACATTTGCTCTCATATTAAAATAATTTTCCTTTCAATCACAATTCCACACTTGCAACATGTGCAGATCATAGGTCTCTGACAAATGTGTAGCAAGGGGCAGAGGTGAGGGTACTATTTTGGATTATTGAAATTTAGGGGGCCAGGCTGCACATCTAATGTGTTGTGTGTTAATAACACTAGCAAAGCAAAAGAGAACAGGATTTAGGGAAGGAAAATAACCAGACAGGTTTAAAAACCTTTACCTAGGAACATGGGTGAATAGGCAAATAGTACTTTGCATGGCAGTTTTCAGGGTAGCATCAGAAAATCATGGTGTATCTTATCTACCCATCCATCTATCTGTCATTTAACGAATGTTACTAAACACTCACAGTCAGCCTGATACCATGCTAGGTGCTGAGGCTATAACGATGGGCAAGTCAGTCACAGCACTTACAGTCTAGTGGGTTTATTCATGAACCTCCGTTTATTTATACTAACGGGGCAAGCTAGCTTTCCTGCTGGAGATGATGGCGACAGGATTTAAGGAACATCTATGGTACAGTTTATTTGCTGTTTTTAAAAACAGGTAAAGATGTAGCAGCAAAAGTCTCTGAACTTAAGACACTTAGTTTAGGGCTCCCCACACATGCTGTCAGGCCTTCTGTAGCCAGTTCTGAAACATTCGTGGGAGAAGAAGACACAGAGGGCCAGCCAGAGTGGTGGTCTTCAAGGCCTGCCTGAAAACAGTAGACGGGTTTAGGGGATAAATGTAAGAGTCCACAAAGGATTCGGCATGATCAGAAAAGTACTCTAGACTTAGGGAAAACAGCTTTTAAAATTTTAGTGAAAATGTAAATATAATACTTGAACTTCCATTTTAAAAGGGAAAATGGTCAAGAGGGCTCCAAAGAATGAAATTTTGATGATATACCCACAAAGGATCTAACAAAGAAATTAGCGAGTGCCGTCAATCAAATGAACTACAGGAGGCCTGCCTGAAGCAGGGATGATGGTGTTCGTAGGGAGCTGGCAAACTACAGTCCTATGTGGTTAGGACCCCGCAGGCCTATGAAGTAGGTACTATCAGCAGATATGGAAATAGAGGCACAGGGAACTTGCCCAAGATCAGAAAGCAGCCCGTTGTGGAGTCAGGATTTGAACCCAGGCAGTCTGGCTCCAGACCCCCGCTTTTAACCGCTGAGTTATATACTTCTGGTTTGGGATGGAGGAAGGGAAAGAGGGAGAAGGGAGGCAGTGTAAGAGGGCAAGACTTGTGGGATTTTCTTCCTTTTCAGATAAAGATAGTTAAAATGTTTTTTTATCTTTTTGCTCTCTCTTTGTATCCTTTACTTACTGACATTTAAACTAGTAGTTGTGAGATTAGTCTTCTCTCTACTCCATAAACTCTCTAAACAAAATAGGTACTGTCATTTACACTTCCTAGCACAATGTTTTTTGGGTTTTTTTTTTTCCCTTTTTCTCCCCAAGGCCCCCAGTACATAGTTGTATATTCTTCGTTGTGGGTCCTTCTAGTTGCGGCATGTGGGACACCGCCTCAGCATCGTTTGATGAGCAGTGCCATGTCCGCGCCCAGGATTCGAACCAACGAAACCCTGGGCTACCTGCAGCGGAGCACGCGAACCTAACCACTCGGCCACGGGGCCAGCCTCCTAGACAATGTTTTATGTCTATGAAATGTCCACATGCACCAGTGAATCCGAAATGCATACCCTATTGCTGAGTTCCCTTCATGAATTGAAGCAAACCTCATAACTACTGTTAACACTTATTAACAAAGTTACTAGTTAGGATTTTTTCACTTACACCGTGGGCTGGCAAACATTTTCTGTAACGGGCCAGATGATAAATACTTTAGGCTTTGCAGGCCACTGGATCTCTGCTGAACGACTCACTCTACAACGTAGCGTGAAAGCAGCCATAGACAACACACGAATGAATGAGCGTGGCTGTGTTCCAATAAAACATTCTGGACACTGAAAGTTAAAGATCATATAACTGTCAAGTGTCACAAAATGTCTGTCTTCTAAAATTTTTCATCTACCTTTTAAAAATGTAAAAACTAGGGGCTGGCCCCATGGCCAAGTGGTTAAGTTCGCGTGCTCCGCTGCAGGCAGCCCAGTGTTTCGTTGGTTTGAATCCTGGGCGCGGACATGGCACTGCTCATCAAACCATGCTGAGGCAGTGTCCCACATGCCACAACTAGAAGGACCCACAACAAAGAACATACAACTATGTACTGGGGGGCTTTGGGGAGAAAAAAAGGAAAAAAACAAAATCTTAAAAAAAAAAAAAATGTAAAAACTATCCTTAACCCTTTGGCCATACAAAAACAGATGGTGGACCAGATTTGCCCTGCAGACTGTAGTTTGCCAATTCCTGACTTTTACCATTAACCCTGCTTTTCCTTCATTTTATTGATGGTGCTTGCCTGATACAATGTTGTTAAATTAACAAATGGAGGTGCTTAGTTCCTAGAAAGGGCCTTCCTTCAGTTGTTGCTTTTTTCTAAAATCTCAGGTCCCAGGAAGTCTTAGGATTTAACAAAAGATTATCCTCACAAAAGATTTATAAACAAGAATCTAATGAACTTTCAAGCTCTTTCTATTATTGACTATGATTCAAGTTCCTCATCTGACAAATACTGGTGATAATTCAAGATGGTTAAGAAAGTTCCCTTAAACAAAACATTTAGAATGCATGCCATACAGTCATGTAAGAGCTCCCTTATATTTAAGGATCATACTTGTTTCTGGGATAGAACTTGTAAAAAGTTCGGGTTCAGTTATTGGCACTGGACTCTCCTCAAAAGCAGTGTTTCCAGGCTCTGCTGCTTTGTGGTCCTGAGACTGGTCGAAACCCTCATAGCGTCCCGCTTGGGTGGTGCGGTTCATACACATGAGCGCTATGCCGGCTATGGCAATGCTGCAGAACAGGGTGACTGCCGTGATGATCATCTGCCAACAGTGCAAAAAGACGTTAGGACACTTTTCACAATCCCATCTTGATAATCTTAGTGGAGTAGGTTCAGTGTGCTTTTTTGGTGGAAAATGCAATATCTCCACAGCTATAAATGCTCTAGAACAGTGGTTCTTAAAAAAAGAGTAAGAGTATGGAAGGGATGTAAGTTACTTGTAGAGAAATTAGGGTTTGCTTGTAATCATGTAAGATTTCTAGATGCTTCTTTTGCTATACATCAATGACATTGGTTTCCTCTACAAGTAACCTAAATGATTGCTTACAGACTTTTTCTTTACTTCAAAGTTTTTGCTTGCTTTAATACACAGTTCAAGCATACTTCAACTGGAGACTTTGTTATGGTAATAATACTAAAAATCAATAACTATAGCTAAGACTTCCTGAGTACTAACCATATGCCAGCACTAGTCTAAGTCCTTTATATGTATGATTTTATTTATTCTCACAAGAACTCCAAAAATTCAAAATTAGAAAACAGAAAAAAAGGATAAGAAATCAAAATTATTCGAGGAGATTTTTTAAAAACTCACATCCTTGGGCCCTACACCTGGAGAATTCTGATTTAGCAGGTCTCACAAACCTTCTACTCCATAGCTTTTCAAGCACACTTTTTCCCAGATACTTTTTGTTTTGAAATTTATATTTACGATAGGATGGAAAGTCAAGAAGTTGGCTTATACTATTACTGCTACTAGTGTAAGTATACTGCTTATACTTTACTAAATTAATCACTCTTTCCTCCGGTAGAGGAAACATAATTCCTAAGTGTGTTTAAGAAGACCCAATTAAGTTTCAAACATTTGGAAATCCTCAGCTAAAAACGGACTTAGACATGTAAAATCTTTACCACATTTAAGGTATGACTTAACAAAGTGACACAGGATCACTAGTGATATGCAGTAAGTTGGAATAGATTTCCAAAATTAATTTTACTATAACTATAGCAAAATACATTAACAAGCTGAAAAGAGACATTCTCAAGAAGCGAGCTAACAATAAACTCTTCTCACCTGCTCTTTTCCATAAAAGAAGGCAGAGTCAATGCTATCTCCATTATGCTTTCCAGTTATCAAAAGAACACCAACAAGGAGAGCAGGAATTCTGTAATAACAAGGGTTCAGAGAGAGAGAAGGAGAGGATGCATAGTGACTGCATATATGGAAATAGGTAAGCAAACAGAAAACTACTGACTTACCCCCAGCCAGATATTATGATGATTCCAACAGGAACTTGTACATTCTCTCTCTTTTTCAAAAGAAACAAAGAAATTGCTAGAAGGCCTAAGAACAAGAAATAGGGATTGAAAAGTAGATTACTCTTGATGTCGATCAGACTTCATAGAATCTTAACCAAGCTTCTTTCAACAGTAGTCTATAGTTTTTGCCCTAGAATTTACTCTGTCTAAATAAACGCTATTCCCAATATTTTGAAGTTTTCTTAATTCAAAATTATTCATGTTTTCCCTACTATATTGTTTCTTTACTCAAGTTTTTTGTTTTATACATGAGGATTTTTTCAAAAGCCCAACTCACTTTATTCTTTTGACTGATGTGTTTGGAATGTAAGTATATTTGGGAAAAAATTTTTACCTGGATACAGAACAATTCTAAAAATAAAAACACCCCCACTCTCCTGGTGCTAAGAAAGTACAGGTAATTCTTACACAGGTGTTGTTTTTGGAAAATGCCCCAAGTCTAAATGATGGACCTTAATAAAATACAATATGAACTTAATACAAAAACAAATGTTTTAAAGTTCTTGAGCTTTCCTTATATCTTATACTCAATTATTTATACAAGTAATATCTCATTTAATAAATTCTACATAGCTGTAGAATCTTAGAACTTTAGGGTAGGAAAAGACTGTTTTAAATTAACACCCCCATTTGATAGAGACAGAAACAACGGTTTGTCCAAGCCACACAGCCAGCAGAGGGCAGAGCAGGACTAGAAACCCAGGCTTCTGATCCACGGGTAAATCCAACTCCATCAGTGTTTCTAAAACTCAGATCCGTGGACCCCTAGGGTTCCTAAGACATATTCTTCAGGATCTGGAAATTTCTACGAGAAATTTTTAAGTCTTTTTGTCATATTTTCAATGATGATCCTCTAGATGCCCATCTTATAACCAAAGTATAGTCTCCTGATTTCAGGGCTTATATTTGGCGGGTTTTTTTCCTCCCCAAAGCTCTAGTGCATGGTTGTATATCCTAGTTGTAAGTTCTTCTAGTTCTTCCATGTGAGCTGCAGCCACAGCATGGCTACTGACAGATGGGTGGTGTGGTTCCGTGACTGGGAAATGAACCCAGGCCGCCGAAGTGGTGAGGGCGCCGAACTTTAACCACTTGGCCAACAGGGCTGGCTCTTACATTTGGTTTTATACTAAGTTTGAGCCAAGTGAAGGCCAAAGGACATCACCACATGTGCTCCACACGAAGGTTCTCTACTAGTTTGAAGAGAGAAAAGCCGTGAGATAACCAGGTCATAAGCCCACCCAGGAAGTAAAGGCAGGCCAAACTAAAAAAAACCCTAACCGGAGAAGTGAGTTCATTTTACATTTCAAATGGTGATTCAGATTAGCAAAACAAAACCCTTTGTCATGTCAATTAATGTTAATAATTAGAATTACTGAGTTTGTAGTTTTGTTTAAATCTTATCTGTGAATTTGCTTTGGTTTTAAAATTGTATATTAGCTGTATAGAAGGAATTCATACCTAGACTTAAATTCCACTGTGCTGGAAACAATATAAATCAACACCGAGGTCCTTGAGAATTGTTTTTCTTTACAGAGGACCCACACAAACTCAAGTTCAAGAGACACTCTAATACCACCACTCCTCCCTAAAGGTGTTTGTACACTCTATATTCCAGGTTTTCAAAGTGCCAGGGAAACAAGTAACTAGCGACAAAAGCGTGCCAACCGTTTCACATAGCAAGCGCACGCTTTAAAGTTCTGAGGCTCATCATCCCTGCCTTGTGGAAAGACTGATGTGTGAACAGGCCCCATCCAGCCCTGGATCTCTCACTGACAAGCCGTGAGAGCTCCTGCCTGAATCAGTTAAACTCTTTGGGCTTTATTTTCCTCATCTGCAAAATGAAGGCTTTAAACTAGACCAGTGTTTCCAAAAACATGGAGACCATAAGTGGCACAAGGGTGAAAATTTTTGACTTGTTATGTGTTTAACATGTGCTTGAAAAAACTTTAACTAGCATATGAAACCTGGCATTTTACTGATCTAAAGCTCAATTTATTAAAGTAAAAAAAGTGAGTCAATTTTAAGGAAAAAAAGAAAGGGCAGGTGGTATGCAGATGTGGCAAAAATGGTGAGGATGGTGAAACTAGCTCAATAGAAGGTTGACATAAGGGAAGCTATATTGTAGAAAAGAGACCATGATGTAACTTTGAATGACCTCTGACTGACTCAGCTGGATTTGCACCCTCCAGGAGATCCATCTGTTCGTAGACTTTATGATCCCTGCTTCTGCATATACCTCCCATCTGTGATAAGACGATAAGATGATAACTTTGTCCTTTGAGTTCCTTAGGAATGTGATGACCTCCAAACAGAGAGTCTGTGTTGATAGCCATCATCAATGAAAACTGAAAGGTCTGGTGTGGCAACCCCAAGTCTGTAACACCAGGAGGTTCAACATTCCTAACCCCTCCCTTGTAACCCACTGGCCTATAAAACTGCTTCAAGATTCTGTGCCCCCTTAAGATGGTTCTTTTGGACATTCATCGGCCATCTTCCCTCTTGCTAGCAAGCTGTAATAAAATGCCCTTTCTCTGCCACCATCTTGCCTCTTGACGACTGGCTTTTGTCTCATGGACATTATTACCGCCCTTTGTGTGGTAATAATGGTATGCAAACGAGTGAAATTGAACATGGCTGAACAGGACAATTTAAAATGACATTTTGGGTCTAAAATTCTGTTATATTATAATAATCTGAAGACTAAAGGACACCGTCATTGGGGTCAGGGAATTCAGAACAACGTCTTTGGATAGATTTTGGCATGCATGCTTGAAAAGGACTTCAGAGAGCCTTGGGGCTTTTTTATACATTGATCTATTTGCTGCTCTCTTGTTCTTATTATAAATTTAGTCTTAATAAACCTCAGTATTAGAGATCATCTTGGTTCATCTGTATTTGGAAATAAAGTCTTTAGGCTCTTTTAACTTGACATCTCATGAAAACTCTTATGCTATGCAAAGTTTGCTTGCTTTTAAAGGCACAAAGCTTCTCCTCTTTGCACTGAATTTTTCATTCTGTAATTCCTCACCACACTGTTGCTTCACTTCAAAAGGCTGTTGACTTAGATGGGCCCTGCTTTTGATCCTGAAGGCATGAAATCAAAGGCCTGTCCCTCACAGCAACTTCCTGACACCTGCCTCCTAACAGTGGCTGTGACCAGCCCTACATCCTCTAGTTTCCTTTCGTGTGCCATTTTACAGGTTCCCATTTGTGGTATGAATACAAAATAGCCATACAGAATGTTTCACAAACATGCCAGAATGTATGCATCCGAATAAATATTATACTTCAAAATAGCAACGTGCTAAAACATTCTGAATATCATTTTTGGAGCCTGTTGAAATGAGAAATAGTCTTTCTTAACTGGCTTCTCTTTTATTTCCATGTCCTTTTATTCCCTTAATTGTTCTCACATTACCGTTTTTTCCTCTATGTAACAATACAGTTCCACTTGTTGAGTACCTAATATGTACCAGGCATAAATACTTCTATTTCATTTAATTCTCAAAATAACCCTATAAGGTGCAATTACCCAGTCTCACAGATGAGGATATTGAGACTGCAAAACTCAAGTCTTTTGCTTAAGGCAGAGCCAGAATTTTTTGTTCAGTTCAGTGGGACTCTAATAGTGAGCTCTGTGACAAATCTCACACACCTCGCAGCTCTCTGCCCTTTCCCTGCTTTCTCCACCTGCCTCCAGGGTCTGCCCTCTTGGGGTCTCCAAAGCAGAGCTCTGCTGCCTGTGCCCTAGAGCCCAAGAACCTGAGGAAAAGGACCACGTGACTAGAAACCGCCCGAGCCCTGGCAGAAACAGAGTACATCAGGAAGCAACATAGCTTTGCAGACTGTTAGCGGGTATAACTGCCAAGTGAATGCCTTAGTCCTATCTTCTAGACTTCACTAGATCACCTAGAAGCTGAGGGTTTCCAGTGATAGAGGAGAGGGGGACAGATCTAAATTTCCATTCATGATCCAACTTACCTGTCCACAGGTAGGTGCTATAGAGGGAGCTGTACAATAGAACAAACACCAGAATTTGTCCAACAAAATTTTTTTCTTTAACGAAATTCCATATCATCATTCCAGCACAGACAATAGACTGAAGAAAAAATTATTAAAAAACCCAAAGTGAGTCATCCTCGTATGAGTCATCCTCATATGTTTTATTCACAGCAAATATATTACAATTATTCATTTTAAATTATTGCTGAGTAATTATCAACTATTCCATACTAGTTACACTAAAACTTCAAGTTTTATGATAAAAAAGCCTTTTTATACAGAGCCTTTAGCAATGTACATATTCAAATGAAAGAGATGACAATATTCTAAATGCTAACCTTATATTTAGTAATGGTTTACACAGAAAATAAACTTTTTTCTATTATAATTTGAGACATTACAAAAATTTAACTAGAAAAATAAGATAGAGTTCAATTTTTAATGATTCAATTATTTCTATTAAAAATGCAAAATTATCATCGAATGCCATTAGCTTCAACTCTATACAGTTCAAGACCTATTGCAATAATTAATAAATTAGGCATAAATTAATTGTAACCAAATGATAATTGATTGCATTTGGTAATACTTCTGACTTTATATGTGGAAAAACTCAGCAAAGTAACTTTCTCCTCTATAGTAGTGTAACTGATGAGGAAAGCACAGTTCTACACCTCTGTAGGTTTACTAACCTGCGCGATGAGTAAATTAGTTGTAAGCATATGAGGAAGCTGTTTATATTTCTTACTCAAAAGAAGAATAGCCAAAGACCAGATCTTAAAGACAAAAGGTTCAAAAGTTATTCAGGTTTCTTAATCTTTGTAATTACTTACTAAATAACTCATTGATTAGCCTCCTTAAAGAATCCTTTTTATCCTGGTTCAGGAAGAAATTCCAATATTTTATTTACTTTAACCTGTCTAGTTCCCAAAAGGGTATTAAGGCAAATTACTGTATCCAAAGTAAAATAAAAAGCACGGAGAGGGGCCAGCCCCAGGGCATAGTGGTTAAGTTCGGTGCACTCTCCTTTGGCAGCCGGGGTTCGCGGGTTCAGATCCCAGGTTCGGACCTACTCTATTCGTCAGCCACACTGAGGCGGGGACCCACATATTAAGTAGAGGAAGACTGACATAGATGTTAGTTCAGGGCTAATCTTCCTCAGCAAAAACAACAACAACAACAAAAAACCATGGAGAGAGCCTCTCATAAATTAACTAACTGTCCAATAATGACAGGGTCTTTAAGAACTAATGCCTTGACCAGGGCCATGTTCTAACTTTCCGTACCTTCAGTGCTGGAGTGGGACACAGGCTCACAGCCAACTATTCAGGAAAAGAGCTTCAGTGGGAGATGCAGTTACAACGCACTATTCTAAGTTTCCTTTTTTGATTCCAGGATATTGGCTCACAAGGTATCTAAATTCCAGGCTGTCTTACTTCAAACAATACACATTATCCACTTGAAGATTAATTGTCTTGCATTCCTTATATTTAAAAGGACTGAATTTCTATTCTACCTACACAGTGGCCAGCTAAGTATGCTGGTTGATTTCCTTCTTTCTTCTCCTCTCATTATCAATCAAAGTTGATATTGCCTCTCTCCCAAAACTTCCCTCTTATGAGTGGGCATAGATTTTAAGAATATATAACAGAAGTGAAATCTCCTAAACATTACATGAATCACACATTTATTCGTTGCCAATATACATATTCATCCCACCCCTTTTCCTTTAACAGTGAAAGTGAATCTTCCCCACCCCTGCCAGAATACTGCTTGAATTCAATAAGCAACTTGAGCTATAAGATAGTCTATTTGTCAAGTGTTTAAGTGTTTAATTTGAGCTAAATATATGCAAAAAGTTTCATTAACATTAAATGGGCAGTTGGAGGTGACCTCAAAGACCCCTTCCAGCCCCATGCTTCTACAACAGCTGGTATCTGTATAGTGATTCACCATTTCAGAATGCTTTTCACATATATTGTCTCATGTAATCCTTAAAACAACCCATGGAAATAGGTAAAATTATTCTATTTTATAGCTGAGAAAACTGAAACTTAGAGAGTTTAAGGTAACTCCACTGAGACACAGCTAGTCTGCGACAGGGCCACAAGTGAAATCCAGGTCTGACTAAATCCATGCCTGTCAGCTGTACAACTCTACCTCCCAACTGGAAAGATAGAAGATCTGTCTTCTATTTTATGGGCAGGCTTCAGCTTTCTCTATTGCATAAGAGATGAGATTTTTAAAGCCCTAACTTCCTATTACCAAGC
The DNA here is from genome assembly GCF_021613505.1 of Equus quagga. NCBI lineage: Eukaryota > Metazoa > Chordata > Mammalia > Perissodactyla > Equidae > Equus > Equus quagga. The sequence continues at coordinate 113,582,372 of NC_060270.1, forward strand.
TATTCTCAAACTCATTCTGTGGTTTTCATCCATTTTTACACTGAAACATACTTACCAAGGAGACCAGGCTGATAATACTTATATCAAAACTAACATTCTGGATGGCATATGCCAATGGCTTAGGGTCCATAGTGGGAAAGGTCAGTAACCAGGCAGAAACGTACATGATTGGCGCAGACACAAACGTGCTTATCACCATCCCTGAGGTTATCTGCAAAAATGAGATCAAATTGAGGAGAGTCACAGTCTCACTTAAATGATTGCCTTAAACTGTAAATAGCCACAGCACACTACAGCATTCTAAAATAAAAGCAAGAATCAGTAAAAAGACATTTCAGAATCTGGCATGTTATCTAATGCCATGCTCCCCCTTTCTGAGAGTCCTTAAAAGAAAACACGATTTCATTCCCTTGGCTCTTCTTCCAATCTATGCTCAATTTATATCTGCACAAAACAAATACTGGACAGCCCACTGCTGATGGTTACCTTTTAGGTTCTAGAAAGTAAACCATATTAATGATCTAATTAAACTGATGACCAGTTTCCTTCCATACCATTTCATAAAATATAGGGCAATAAAAGCAATTCAAAAGGAGAAAAATTACCATACAAACCTTTTACAGATTAAATAATGGAACTGACCTTCATTAAACAATTTAGTTCCTTCACGTTGTATTTCAAAAACATTTACTCTAATGCTGTAGATAACATGTACAATACGCTTAGACACTGTTAACAATTTTGTGTTAACTGATTTTAGCTGTTTATTGCAGTTGATTACATGGTGTTTTGCATCTGATGGTTGAATTATCAATGAATGAAACAGATTTTTTTCCCCTCAAAATTTCAAAAGTTACCTTTCTGTAATAACTTGTAGGTTTAAGTAAGAGTACAGCAATAAAATACTTGAAACTAAAAAAAACTAATGAAATAAGCCATGGCTGAATAAAGACCCCAGATTAAATAACTCTACTGTTACATGATGCCTCTTTATTTACAACGAGGTAGTTTATAGATATCAAATTCTCATAAGAGAATGCTGATTTCTATGTTTCAAAAATTCATTTTTCTATTAACCATACAAACAATCAAACTTAGAAAGTAGTATATACATACAATCTCTACTTCCATGTTGAACTGTGTTGCAAAGATAGCCACTCCTGGTGCTACGGGGAAGACACCATACAAAAATGCATAATTTGATAAACTTGTGTGGTTGACTACACTGTCGCCCTTGTCCAAGAGTTCCACCATTTCTCTGCCCAGAAGCGGTAGCACCAGGCTGAAGAAACAAGAAATGCATCGTTACTTAATATCAAAGCATGTTGGTTCTGAAGTGTTAGATTGCTCTAGTGAACTTGGCACTAGGTTCTTCTTCTCCTGCCCAGAGGGGGTATCTATTTGTATGTGCAATTCCCTATGTGCCTACTTGTGGACATTTTGTTAAAAGAACCGAGAATTCAACTTGGAGCCATTTAAAGTGTACGATATTCTAGAAATATTTCAAATATCAGGGATTAGAAAGAAAAAACTCGGATTTTTTTGTTCTACAAATAATTTTCTTGCAAGAAATGTGTAAAAGTTGCCATTATAGCTGCTGTTTCTTGCTTCCTCTATTAGTTCATTGAAATGTTAAAAGAAAAAAAAGATTGACAATCTGAGTGAAATTTTTTTTCATGAAAATTACTAAACTCTTTTTTGGAGAAAATGCTGATCTTTATTATGATTAGGGGTTTAAATGGTTTGGTAATAATGGTGCTCAATTAGATTCTAAAAACCAGCAGAAAAATAGGTATCTTACAATTAGCTCTTCATCTTTGTAAAGACAAAAAGGTTTAGCAAAGGGAACTGAAACAACTGAGATAGAGCAGAAAATTAGTGAAATCCAGACCTGGTGAAGGGTCGATTATTAAACAAATCTTATAGGATTACATAGAAAGAGCATATCAACAGTAATTGAGCTAATGGAGCTTTCCTTTAAAAAGACCCAGACTAAGGTTGATAACACTCACAGCAGCAACTAGAGAGACGCTCTAGGATGGACTAAGAACTGCTTTTATAGGTTGTTTGTTGTTGTTGTTGAGGAAGATTCGCCCTGAGCTAACATCTGTGCCACTCTTCCTCTATTTTACACGTGGATCACTGCCACAGCAGGGCTGACAAGTGGTATAGGTCTGCAGCCAGGATGCGAACCCGTGAACCTGGGCTGCCAAAGTGGAGAGTGCCAAACTCAATCACTATGCCATGGGGCCGGCCCCTATAGGTATTTTTTTAATTAAAAAAAAAGAGATGAAGAAAATATCTAATAGGGATCAAAGACCAGAAAAAAAGATTTTAAAAAATGAGAATATTTAAATGCTACTTGTAAGTTGAAGTTGATAATACTATTATTGTTAGAAGCGTATCTATTACTGTGGCAATACTAATTAGTACTTTATTTCCAAGGAGCATAACACCACCATAAGTAATTTTCAGAACTCATATTCATTTTTATTATTTTGAAAAATAATACTATTTCATCTTGCACCGGTCTCATGAATGTAATGATCTATACAAGAGTTGAATTCAATAGGTAAGCATGCCCCAAGTGCCTTGGGATAATCTTGCAGTAAAATTGTGTCACCTGCACCATGAATAACTCCATGGCTAATGAGCTAAGTAAGCCGAAGAACTATTAACTAAGGAGCTGATAAGAACTTTTTGTTTGACAGACTAGGAACAGACGGTTGATAATCATTCACGTTGACTTACTTATATTAAGAAATTTCAACCAGCATTAGAATTACAAAATATTTCCCCCCAAATTCATGATAAAAATAGTTTAGGGGCCGGCCCAGAGCCGACTGGTTAAGTTCGCACGCTCCGCTTTGGTGGCCCGGGGTTTCCCCAGTTCGAGTCCTGGGCACAGACTTGGCACCACTCATCAAGCCATGGTGAGGTGGCATCCCACATGCCACAACTAGAAAGACCCAAACTAAAAATACACAACTGTGTACTGGGGGGCTTTGGGCAGAGAAAGGAAAAATAAAATATTAAAAAAAAAAGTTTATATTCAAAATTATTTTCTCACCATGACTAAGATGCTTTTGAGTTCAGGATTCTAATAGATTTAGAAAACTCAGAAATCCTGCAAAATTCCTTAAAAAGTATGATCAAACTTGAACCATAGGAGATATTAAGTAAAATTATATAAAAGCTGAAGGGAAACCAATAGTCTTTATCCTCTGACAGTAAAAATGGAAATAATAACCTACACGGTCGAAGGAAATGATTTTCCACAATATACCAACATCACATTTTCCTTTAAATCACAACTATTCAATTGAGAGGAATTATTATCACATTACTTAAAGGAGAAAATAGTTGCAGATACATCCCAATGAATTGGCTAAATAAGGCTTTCACAAAGTCCAATCTCCAAGTTAAATAAGTGAAACTTACAGTTTAGCTGTGATGAGAAGAATTAGCACAACAAATGCTGACTTCTTCAGTTTCTTTATTTTTCCCACCATTGTAAGACCAAGATAAAATAGAGCTGATCCAGAGAAAGAATTTCCAAGTCCATCAAGAAAGTTTTCCATATATACGGGCACTTTCTGATCCAGAATAAAATTAAAGGCAATGCCAATGAAGACCATAAATACTATTGGGTTCTGTAATACCCGCAGAAATCCGAGTCCCACAATTTTTACTTTATTTTGAGAAGCATTTTGAGTATCTTTCCACTTCTGGATTTCACAAAAGATAAACCCTATAGGGTTTAACATCATAAGAGATATTGGCGCCACCAAATAAATGTACTGGAGATATTCTGGGTACGTAGTTTGATATAAAGCTTCAACTGAAAAACAAGAATTAAAATTGATTTTAAAATGATCACCACAGAAATATATTAATGTATTATGTATATTGTTTTCTGTGCTTAATTATAGGATATTATAAAGTAATCTAAATAGTGCAGAATGACCTCCTTACTCTAGTTTTGGAAAAGTACATTTCAGTAAGAAAGATGGAAAAAGAAGAAAAACACACTATATTAAATAACAATGAGCTTATAAAATGATAATCAACTTTCACAAATTATTTTTAGTAAAACCCACTAATTTTGACCAAGTAGAGGCTAAGACTAGTCTCAAAAAAAAGGGCAGAATTGTGGAATTCTTCAAAGAAATAATTCAAAATAAAAATATAATAAATGAAACGTTTAAGCAAGAAGGTGGTTGTTGGTTCCCTTGAGGGAGAAGTTTCACTGGAGTGATGAGGCAGGAGTCAGAGTACAGAGGATTGAAGAGAAAGTAGGAGACCACGAACTAAAAAATGAGCACTAAAGTGATGGAGTCCAAGCCGTACAGGAAAGGGAGTGAAGATGGGAGATGGCTGGCAGAAAATAGAGAGTGTCAGGGACTGGAGGCCCCTATCAAGTCCAAGAATTATGTGCAGCTGGAAGTTGAGGAGTTTGGAGTAAGTCAGATAGTGAGCTATTGAATTTAATATTTCCCACATGACTAGGTAGGATAAGGCCATGTTAGTTGGTGGCTGAAATGGAGTAAAGGAAGACATCATTGGAGATAAGGAGGCCAAGGAACTGAGAGGGCAGAGAATTTGATGCGTAGTTCACAAAGATGCTAAAGTCAAACAAGATAATGGCAAAACTTGGGAGTAGAGAAGATGACAATGAGACAGACAAAGTCTTCAATGAATGAGGAGGAATGATTAGAATGAGGTCAGCAGATGACAGCAATGAGGATGAGGGGTTTAGCCAGGCAGCATGAACCTCAAAGAAGCAGTTTTTACAAAACAGCAAAGAATAAAGGCCTAGCAGTAGTTCAAGGTGGCTATGAGGATGCCAGTCTACGATTGCTCGTGTGGTATGCAGGCAATGAGAAAATGAGCAGCCTCCATCAAGAATGAAAAGGAATGATGCCTTCAGGGAAGACCAGTGAAGATGCTGAAGAATTAGGGATGGAAAGATGGATCTAAGAAATGTTTGGGAGGGGAATACAGTAGAGTCATGTCAATGCACATTTAACTAACACAAACTCAACTACACTCTCTTAGGAAGACAAAAGCTTCATGTTTTGTTTTTTTTTTCATAAAGTATGTTCCCAAATGCAAACTAATTCCTTCATGGGTTGTTCATTGAAGAACAACAATGGTAGAGAAAAACTCTGGCTGTTAGACTTATAAGAAATGGTACAATGTTGTATTTTGTGGGTGACTTAAAGGATTTTTCACTGTACATGATGACTTTAGAACCTAACCTAACCACTGAGTAACAGGAGACCCCTTGGAAGAGGGTGGGTGGATCAGACTTCTGTAGTTTCTTGGTGGATGTGAGGGTTGCTGGCCTGGTCTTGGGTTGATCAGGGCAACTTAGAGCCTTAGAGTAAGCAACCTGATCTCTAGGTACATTCTTGGCAATGAGTTTTGAAATTATTCAACCTAATACATACAAAGGCTGATTCATAAGTGATTTCAAGTTGAGAACGAAAGATAAAAAAGAACAGCCACAATCACTCACAAGGAGAGAGGCAATCATGTGAAAAACTTGAAAGATTAGGTTTCTCAATTTACATTGAGATAAAGTGACAGAGGTAGGAAAATATATTTGTTTACTTACTTAGGATACATAAGTTTAGTTAATGTCAGGCACATGTCCCATTGAAGTTATGTAACTAGATTATATAACCTTTAAAGTTCACCTTGTTCTCATTAGCCAAAACCTACTTTTTATAAGATTCAATTCCCTTTTTTTCAGCTGAGCACATACAGGGGTTTATATCTCCAAAATGAAGCAGTGGTTAAACCAAACACATTTGATTACATAACACTGCACACATTCTTTCCACTGATTTCCAAATTAGATATACTAGCTCTATAACTCTTAGCGGTTTTCTTTCATATTTCACAAGGTTTCATCTTTTAAGTAAAAAAAGCCACACTTTTGATAACCATTTCTAGATAGCTACACTTTCTCTGATTACAGTCTATCTCTAAGAGAAAGGTGTCCACATCCGCCCACCACTCAATTTTTAAAAGACAGTATATTTTGGAAAACCCTTGTGTTTTCAATCTGAGCACAAGAATTTTCCCAAGTGGCCAAAATAAAATACATATGGTATTTCCTTTGACAAGTTACAGCACACAAAGTCCCTTAAGCTAATGCCTTTTTCCAGAAATTTACTTTCCTGGCACACTAGCACTTAATCACCATCACATAATGGGCTTTAGATTGTTTTAAAAGCTCACTGCAAATCTAAGCAACAGTCTTTATTGTCTATGACTAGGCAATTACTAAGTACTTTCTACTTTTGCAGGATCTTTTGTATTTTCTCTTCTTGATTCCTACTAATACGACTAGTCAAAAACCTCAAAATTGGGTTACTTAATGTGTTTACCAACTTACATTCTTTTGGTTTTTCTTGACCGCCTTCTTCATCCATTTTATTTACTGCTGAAAATATCACCTAAATCTTAACTTTCAAAAACTAAGATTTTCCCACAGCTCTCACCACCTACAAAAATAGCTATAAAACCTTTCTTTTGACATTCACAGTCCAGTCTCCACAACTGATCCCTTATTTATCCAGCTCATCTCTCACTATTCCTTAATGAAAAGGAATAGCCAATTTAACTATCAGCCAGTTTAATATCATAGTCATGCTGGACAAACACCAGGTTCATCATTACTAGTTCTGCGTGCTGATCATCATTCTCCAACTTCTTATAGTCTCTCCTCTCTTATCCAAATCTTGCCTACTGTTTAAGCCCAGCCTCATGTACCACTTCTTCCACCAAGTCTTCAATTTACATCATGGATCTCCCATTCTCTGGATGGCTCTGGTACCTTGTTTCATATTAGTGCCACTTTAACAAACTCTAAGTTCCTTGAAGGCATCATTTATACCCCTGAGACCCAGAACAGCACTGAGCAAATCTGAAAAATAACTTGCTGAATGGAATTAACATATCAATGAATGTCTAAGGTTTCAGACAGAATAAAAATGTATTAATACACAGCAATTTATATCTAACTGTTATCTGTTAACCTGTTTCTTTTTACATCCAATTTTTTTCACATTCTGAATATTTATAAAGCAGGTTACTATTGGAGTATTTTAACTCAGTTGAACACATATACGAAGGCAAAAGAAGTATAGTCTAATGGGATAGCAAAAAATTGGGAATAAATACTTGTTCAGTTACTAGAATAGGTTCAATATGGAAATTTCAGCCCATTTCTGCCATTCATTGTGTAATTATTTAACATCATGTATTTATTTATAAATTGGCAGTGCTTTTCTTTTGTTACCAACCTAAAGATGTTTTTTCAAATCTGAAAAACATATAAAAACATATATGAAAGCAGTGACCTATACTAACAAATTAGATGTATAGTCATTATATCAACTATTAAGTTCTAATTAATACTTATAAATAAGGCTCTTGGGAGGGGGAAATCCCACTATGAGGAATTATTATATAGCTTTGAAGAACTAAGACAAAATTAACCACCCACTGTGGCTCCTATTTTGATTCCTGCAGGGTTTCAATCCTAGCAAATAACACAAAGACCCAGACAGGATCCTTCTATTATTTAATGGCATATAGTTAAATGCTTCATTTCCTTTCTGTTTACAGCTCAAGCACTAGAGCATAATTATGATTAGTCAGGGCACTTATGTGATCAGCATTGTTTGAAGGATAAATTATAGGACTTAACTATGCCTTATTAGCATCTTCTAATGACAGAGGCAGGGAGCCATTCTGATTTGCTGGAATCAGCATTCACCTTGGTAGATTCTAGGTTTCTTCTCACACTCGGATTTCTTAAAGTATTTTGAAAAAAACTGTTCTAAAAAGACAGTGAGCTTCCCTTTTAGTCTGTAAAAATTCATTGTAGTATTCCATCACTTGAGTATAGATAAATATTTTAGCGTAATTTCATAGACTGTTACAATTGTCATAATACAGAGAAAAAGGAAATATGACTGTCCTTTTTCAATTCATTAATTGATCTGCCTTCTCCTGAGTCACCTGTGAACTGGATGATGTTGTGGAACAAATGCAGTCTTATAAAGGACCTTTCCTATCAGCTACGATGCTTATCTGCCAACAAGAGAGCAAGAATTCCTGGGAGAGGCCACATAACAGAAAGGGTCATCTCCCTAGAGAAAAAGGCTCTCTGAACAAGGCCAGAAGGCAAACGGGCATGGACAGCAATAAGAAATACCTCACTGGAGCAGACACATGGCCCTACAGTTCTGTTCCACACCTTCCAATTTGCAGATATATGAGAAAGTACTGCCTATTCTCTTGGCTTCTGGTAAGGTTATTGTCTACAACCTAATGTTACAAGAGCTCTTATTTGTGATTTAAAAACAAAAATGACAACTCAAAATCTACAAGCATAATCATCACGGAAATTGGCTAGCACACTGCTGGGAATGTGATTACTACCAGAGTCACTGATCTAATATGGGACATGAGAGAGGTAGTGATGAAAATGGCTGACTACATTTTTTATTTGGAGATTCTGCCTCGATAAGAAAATGGATGAAACTCATCTAATAGCTCTTTTTCCACTGCCACTCATTTTATGGATTATTTTTAGAATACTGTAAAGATAGAAGACCTTTGATTCTCTCTGGAACTAGCGCTCGTTGGGTCTCCTGAAGATTGAACGGCGTGTTGTATGGCTGTGCGGCACACGGAGCACCCAGGATCTAGAACCAGAGGACCTAGGTGTGGGTCTCAGTCACCTCTTAGCTGTGTGAACCGGGATAAGACAATTAAAACTGTAAGCCTGACTCCTTATTTGAAAGTGAGGATAATAATATCTGCCCTATCTCAGATGAGATAAGTATATAAGAAAGTACGCTATAAAGTTACAAATGTTTGTTCTATTTATTTAGGGGCTTACTAATCTATGGGAGCATAAAACTATATATTTATAATTTATGCCTAAATTAAAGAGATAGCAATATTTATTGAATATTTAACACTATGATACTGAGCCACTTCTAAGGTCCTTATTCCATAAATATGTTGACAAATTTACATTATTAATGCCCCTGAAGAGGACAAACTCCTTGCTCTTTTATTTCCAAAGTCTTTATTTAAATGCTTGGTTCATCCTTAATTTTAAAACTCAATAACCTTCAAGGAACACCTGTCTAGTTTCTGACTATTTAAAACTATCTAAGAGCCTAGTTTTCCCCTCTCATAAACCTCCTGCTTTACTCATAGTTATTTAACTTCTAAGGCATACCTCTGTCTCTGGAAAGTGAGATGGAGGAGGGTCAAAAGAGGAGAAAGATGAAAAGTATAGTGCACTGGAATCCTTTTGGTGCCAGTGGTGAAATAATTGGGGGGAAGGGAGGGTAAAACTACCGGATAAGAAATCTGAAAGTCAATGGTAGATTTCAATTATCCATTTCAATAAGTTTTTTTCAATCTCTGCTCAGAAGATATATCACCAGAGAGGCCTTTACTGACCCTCTACCTCAAATAGCACCTCCTTATTCCTATCCCACTGCACTACTTTATCTATTTCCATGGCCCTGGTCATTGCCTGATATTATAATTTTATTTTCCCATTAAAATGTAAATTCAATATGTATATGAACTTTGTTCACAGGCATAGTCCCAGCAGTTAGCAGTCCCTGGTACGTAGCAGGTCCCTATGAATGAGTGAATGAATGAATGGCTAGATTCATAATATTCAGGTCTTCACATTATGATACCTGATCAAAGTACAACATAAACTTTAATTTAAAAATAAAAATATAAAAAAGTAGTTACTAAGTATACGTTTTCTTAGTGGCAGAGTGTTCTGGAAAAAATAAAAAGTTTCCTTTCAAGATATCTCAACATCCCAAACTGGTATATTTACTGTTTTATCAGGAAAACACACATACATAGAAATATAACATTAGGCTGCTTGAGGAGTTAGAAAGGTAAAGAAGGAAAAGTTGGAAAGGTAAAAAACAAAGCCTTCACCATTTTTGTTCTTAAATAAGAAATTAACTTCAGCTAAAGTACATTGACATTTTGAAAAACAAGCTCAAAAACAAGTTTTAATGTAACATAATATATATTCTGGATGGTAAGAAAGATAAGGGAGGGAAAAACTCATTCATAAATTTCCACTGCTAACATCTAATAATTGTATTTATACAGGCATATGCCTATCTTTTTTACATAATTTAATCAGAATCTGATCCCTTCTGAGAATTAAACTTCTTTCATATGTGATTACTGAGAAGAGAAAGAATACTATTAGAAAGACGATTCACAAAGTTCATTTGGATATGACCATTTATTTTAGGTAGATGTTTGAAGGAGCCTCAAACTCTGAAGGAAAAAATATAAATCTTCCAAATTTAAGACATATTTAAGAAAAAATATGAAAAAATTTTTAGATATAAGTATCTATCACTAACAAATGCTTAGATAAAGTTTTAAATTTTGTTACCTCCTAAAACACTTGAATTTTTAAAAAACTTGAAAAATAAGGAATAACTTACCAATAGGATATCCCAATGCAAAGTCATTACTTTGTGTAGCAAAAATAGGAAATAGTCCAGCTTTGCTAAATCGACTGTCGGGGCTGGCGACCAATAAGGTTAATACACATACAATGAAAAATACAGCAGCTTTGGCAATTAAGATACTATATAGGAAAGCCCAATCCACATTGGAAAAATTAAGTATAACCATGTTTTTGAATAATAAAGCTGGAAGCGCAAATCTGGAGACAAAATTCCCCAGTCCTTTGGCCTGTGTTGATGTTATGACATTGGCCCTTCCTGCTATGTAGCCACAAAGGACTATGCCAAAGCATTCTAGTAAGGCTGGAAAAAGCCTTGTTATTGACATCGAAGGTGAGTCATTAGTAGAATTAAACCCATGTGTTACTGTTGAGGACAAAGTCTTCGTCATATTGACTGCAATGGTTAAGTTCTCTGCAGGTAAATCAGAAAAAGAATTCATTTTCTTTCACCTTCCAACTCCGATCAGATCTCTGGAAATAAAGGAAGAAAGATTCAGCTTGACAATCAATAAGAAGAATTCTAGCTGAAAGGATATACTGGCAAACCTAGCCAAATAAATATACATAATTTCTTCGACTACCATCAGGGAAAAATACAAGTTCAAAAAAAAAAAGGCTGGGAGTGTTTGCTAGCGACAACCTCTTTACTCTCAAAGGTGGGTCAGCTCAAAATATTTATGTTGCTGTCCTATATTCAGTATCAGACATGAGTAAAATAAGACCCACAAGGATTACAGCTGCAGTGATGCACGGCGCTCCTCTCCAGTGGTCCACACTCGAGCTCCACCCAGTGAATGAGGGCATGGGGCCCACAGAGTCTCTGCTGAATGTCCACTCGCATCCAAATTCTCTGGAAATTTCAGAAGTTCTCAGGGCTACATCAAGGAGTCACACCAGACAGGAGGGTCCTTTCCAGCCTGTGGTCATACTTGGGTACAGGATAGGAAGAAGAGTATAGTAGAGTATCACTGATCAACTTTGAACCAGTAACTTAACTATTCTATGCCTCACTCTCCTCATCTGTGTAATGGCAATAATAGTACCTCAGAGGAACTTGAGCTTATTCAAGTATAGTCCTTATATCACATCTGGCACAAAGGAATCACTTAACAAAGGGTGAATATAACTTTTGGTAGCATATAAGAGACAGAATGAAAGAAAAATGATGGCATCTCACCAACCTACTCTTAGTTCCTTTTACATCAGCCACACATATTGGCCTTCTCGAATGACCCATAGTCCCTTTGTGCCACAGGAACTTTGCACATACAGTTCACCTTATAATGTTCTCTTGTCTACCTACCTATCACTCTCTACATAATAACACCTACTCATCCTCCAAAGCATATAGTTCAATAATCGCTGTATCACGTGAGACTTCTCTAACCCCATAGCTAGGCCAGGAGTCTCTCGCATGTAGACTCATACAGAGTCCTTACTTTTAGAACACTTTTCTCAGTTTATAGTTATACTACGCATTAGAGTGACCACTGATTTATGTCTGTCTCCTTCACTAGACTTTCAGCGCCACAGAAGCAGGGATTGTGCATGTTTTTGCTCACCGTTGTGTCCCTAACGCCTAGCACAGTGCCTGGCACACAGGAGATGTTCTCCCTCTCTTTCTCTAAAATAATAACTTGCTCTTAAATAAACCTTTCTCCCTTTAGTGGATCAGTGTTCTCTTTTAGGATCTATTTTCATGGACGGAAATCTTTTTTTTTTCCTGAATGATCAAGTATTCTAAGTTTTTCACTGTAGCAACAGGCCCAAGAGCACAAAATGTGTTCTGAAACGTTCTAAAGCTGTTCAGAAAATGTTAAAGTACACAAAATGTGTTGTAAAATGTTCTAAAGATGTTCAGAAAATGCTAAAGCACGGAAAAATTCTTTATGCTAACGTTACAATACTTATCAGACCCCACCCTTGCTACCAGGGACACAATGAACAGGAGGTTTGGACCACTCTGCAACGAATCAGCTTTTATTAGTAACTTGAAATTAATATGGTGACAATTGCCAATTTCTAAGCAATTATTCTGGGTTAACCATCTAAAGTGAACTTATATAAGGTAGAAAGTAAAAAAGCTCTGGCTTCCTGAAATTTACAATGCCCAGGTTAAGCTCTCAAACACCCACCTCACATTAAAAAGACTCAGATATCTGGCAGGCCAGAGATCACCAACAACTGATACACAGGGGTGTGGATGAGATAATTTTCTCTGTGCTACCCTGGTATAAACTGAACCATTTAGAAACCTGACATTTAATCTGGATCAGGACAAGTATTTTTCTACTAGGATTAGATGGGAGTGGTCAATATACCCAAAACCTACAATTACTCACATACTTGAAGTTTACCATATAAGCATCAAATTATATCCTGGGAAGGCTACTGGTTGGTACAGGGACGCTTTGTTGAAGTAGGAGCTGGTGAACAATTAAAGGAGCCCATGAAAGACGTGGACTTAAAAAAGACAGTGCTAAAGAACAGCACTTAAGTAAATTAGCCCAGTCTTCTGTTATTTTTACAAAGTTCCCTACATTTCTTTGCCTGGAGCATTCAGAACTCCTGCTGCTCACTACCTCTTATTTGTACTGCATTCACATATCAATGTATTCCGATCATTTCTAACCAATAGTTTTACCTAAACTAGTAGTTGTTCAGTGAAAAGTGTCAAAGAGACCTGAACCCAATTTGGGGCCTTATTGCTTATCAACAGTTTGGGCAAGTTACTTAGCCTCTCAGAACCTTAGCTTCCTCAACTGTAAAATGAGAGTAAAAACCTCCTTAGAGGGCTATTGTGAAGACTGGAGATTTTATACACAGCTTTGTCACAGGAGCTTATCACAAACTAGGCTTTCAAGAATTGGTAGCAATTGCTATTAGGCGTGTAGTCCTAATAATAATGATAAGAATGGTAACAAATTAAATATAATTCATTGTCCTATGCCAGTTCATCAAACATACTTAGTATTAAAGATCCTCCACCTAAAATAGAGGGACGGAATGGGTTGTAAGGTTATCAGTTTTTGTTATTTACCAAACAATTAACAGGAGTTCAACTGAATTTCGTTTGATCTCAAATAGTTGTTAGCAGGGAAAGCAGAGCGCTTCCTTTTTCTCAAGGTGACAGTCTAATAACAGTTGTAGCAACACTCAGGCTTAACTTTCAGTTAGTTGAAAATTAAGAGAAAAACTTTGAAAAGTAATCTGCCCCTTCCCATGAGGTTTTTAAAATGTTTCTCGACATTATAAAGGCAATGCCTGCTAATTGAAGTAAAGTCAAAATAACCGAAAAGGACTTATAACGTTTTATCTCATCTTAATCTTTTTCTTTTTTTCCAATGGGAGGAAATATGCTTTCTAAAGCATTATTTCCAAATGAACAGGAAACACAGCAACAGAGGTGTTCAAAAAATTATATCCAGTCTTTTCATCTGATTAAAAACAAAGCTTGTTATGGAACAGACAAGTTTATCTGTCACAGTAAAAGATGGCTCTCTGACCGCTCACGGGACGGAAAGCGGAGAAATGCTATATGCAAACCACTTCAGACCACTTCATATTTGGTTTAAGTAACACCAAAGAACCACTGAAATTGTAAACAACTGCTATTATTAAGTGAAAATGGGGAGGAGGGTTCTGATCAACTTCAAAGAGAAAGCTTTAATCTCTTAGGCTATTTCCCAAACACCCAATATCCTTTATCCTGTAGGAAAAGCATAATACAGTGTGATGTTATTAAAGCACCCTTCAACATCAACAGTGAGACCATCCACCCACTCCCACCTACTTGCAGGGGACCAAATGCCCTCCCTAGAGACCCAGGGCGGGGAGCGCTGCGCACTGCCTCTTCCCTTGTCGACAGGGGCAGCCTATGGCCCTCCAAGATAAGAGTGTGGAGAGGCGAGTCGCTAACCAAACGGGCCGCCCAGAGAGCAGGTGCCGCTCAATACCTGGGCAGGCAGCGGTGGAAATTGAAAGGCAGCCTGAGGTCTCTGCCTGGGATAAAAAGTTGTTCGCTCAGCTTCCCCAGGGCATGAGAGTCACAACGTCATGTTAACTGACAGGCTCCCAAAAGGGGTAAGGGGGGAAAATTTGGCGCAAAGCTCCCGGTATGTGGGCAGAAGCTCCTAGGAGGGCAGATACTGACGCCACCCTTGGGGATAAAGGGAAGAGTCCGCGAATGACAGGATGGACGACCAGCAATAAGGTGCTCCTCAAACTGGGGATGGCAGTTCTGTCTCCGGAGGGGACAAGCAGCCCCTTCTCCTACGTAAGCCTTCCCAGGTGGCCCCGCACGTCCTAAAGGCGGGCACCGCGGGGCAGAGGTGGAGAGCCGCGGGCGGGGGCCTGAGCACCAAGGCGGGGCGCTGCACACTTGCCCAGACCCGGGGCGTGGGGGCGGACACCCGGGGCCTCCCAGGCCGAGCCAGGACCGGGCAGGTCCGCGCGCCGGGGGCCCATCTCACCTGCTATGTCTGCAGCCCCCGGGCCGCAAGGAGAAGGGAGTCGGTGCTCGCGGTGGGCCAAGAAGGGAGGAAATCACTGTCATCTCCCACCCCGCGCCCTCCTACTGGAGAGGCGCCGGCTGCCGGCTACCGCAGCTTGGGCACGTTCCGCGAAAGTAAAGAACCGAGAAGCCGCGGCCAGGTCAGCTCCTCCCCGCGCCCGCAGCACCGCCCCGCCCCGCCCTCAGGCCCCGCCCCCGGCCGGGAACCTCCCAGCGGCATGGCCCCAGAGCCTCCCGGACCCGGAACCTCCTAGCCTCACGCCCCGGCCCCGCCTTCAGGCCCTGCCCCCGCCGCGAGCCTCCACGCCGCAGGGCCCCGGGCCCCGCCCTCAGGCTCCGCCCCCGGCTGCCGGGACGCCCAGCGCGCGATCCCCGGCCCCGCCCCTCCAGCCGCTAGCCGCCCCGCGGCTAGACTCCGGCGGCGGGACTTCCGGCCGCAAGGCTCTCGCAAAATGGCGGCTGCTGTAGGGGATTTTGAGTCTCGTTTTCCCGTCCTCAGCTCGAATGCGGAGGCCTTTTATCATGCCGCGTGACCTCAGCTTCGTGTGATCCGCCAATTCCTCTCTTAGTTTAGTCATGTTTATAGCAGAGTTTAAGAGCAAGGACTTAGACCTGGGTCAGCAGCCTGCCTTCCACCTTCCCAAGGCAGTGTGACCTTGACCTCTCTAAATCAGAGATTAAAATGTCTAAAGCTTTAGCGCTGTGCTTGATTTAGAATAAGCTCCCAGTCTTGACTGCTTCTCTTTCTATGGTAGGGGAGACTACATGCGCGTCTCCTCACTGTGCTGAGAAGAAACTGGTTGTATTGGTGGGAAACTTCCAGAGCTTCTTGAAATGAAGGGGTCCCAAATATAGGGCTCCGTTTTGAAGCCCGAAAAAACTCTGTATTTGAATTTGTATTTTGGAATCAAAATTATTTGAAATTTGAAAATATTTATAACTCTCACTTAATATTTCCACAAGCATCTGTTCTTTGTAAAGCCTCTATTTTGCATCTTTAACTTTTTTGTCTGGCAACTTCCGTGTCTTCCTAGCACCTTGGTAGTTTCAGTGCAAAGATACAAAAATATATGGCTTAACTTGAAAAATCATAGTGAGCTAAGGGTTGGTTAAAGGATCTGAAGACTAAGTTGGAGAAAAATAAGCAGAAACTGAAACTATAGAAAAGTCATGCATTCTGCTCCTGTTCTCACTTCACCTTTGTTCTCTTCTTCATTTTTTACTGTCTTCCTTGTTTCCCTTGAACCTAGCTACTTTTTCTTTAGTCTCCTAAATATATTATCTCAGGGCTAAAAGGGTTTCTGTTTAGAAAATATGAAGGTTAACTCAAATAAATTCTGATTGAACTTTGACCCTTAGGGAAATACTGGAAGATAGGCCTGGAAAGGTAAGTTAGGGTCAAGGTCTAGGAGGTTCTTGAGATTAGTCATAAAGTTTGGACCTTATCCTTTGACCACAGTAAAACCATTAGGTATTTTTTCACAGGAACGTGTCATAATGATTACAGTATTTCTGGATATGTAATCTAGAAGCTTCCCCAGTGTTAGTTAAAAGAGAGAGTGAAAGCAAGAAAAACAGATGCCTTTGGGAAGAACTGAGATGTGACGAAGTGAATACGTACTCTGGAGTGATGATAATGAAAAGAATGGAGACATTGAATGAAAATGTCCAGAGAATTTTCAAGAATGGGAAAGGGCTGAGAGACATTACAAAAGGAGAACTGATAGGGCTCATTACTGGTAGGGCTACGGAAGGGAAAGAGAATGAACATAGGTATTTGCTCATCCATTATAGTAAAGAGAAAGAATTGAACTAGGGAGCCTCTAACATCCTTCCTGGTTCTAAAGCTTCATTATTTTCTATCATTCTGTTATTTGGAGATGAAAAGAGGAAATATTTCAAATGGAGGAAGCAGTTACAAGAAGATAGTTTTGCTTTAGGCCTAAAATCTGAAACTTTGAGAAATTATGTAATTCAGACTCCTCTCTTGAAGTGATCATCATCTTTATCTGAGGTCCTGGAGATTAAGCGATTGGTGCAAGAGAATGGCAATATGAGTGCTCACTGTCCTGTGAACTAACTGCTCATGAAGGTATCAGAACACGTAAGGAGAGATTTCTGGTAGACACCCAGAGAGAAAACAGAAGCTCAAGAAAGAGAAAGAACAGAGCTAAAGATGTGGTTTGGGATAACTGTATGGAATGGATGAGTATTCTGAGAAGAGCAGCTTGTTGGGGGGATCTCTAGGAACAAAGTATGTACAGAGGTGAAAGACTTCATTAAAACATCATCCTCAGATAAGCAATTGCTTATATGAATGAATACCATAAGAAAATCACTCAATTCCACTATTGTATTTGCTAAGCATTCTGTGAGATGCTGACCTATATATACTATTAACTGAAAAAAGGGAAGAAAAGCTAAAAGTTATTCAAACTAATGGAGGAAAACTGTAAATTAATCTTAAACTCCACTTACAAATAAATAGAACACGTACCTTCAAACACATTGATACTCATTTTCCTCAACTCCAGCTGATCAAGATTGACAGGAGAAGTAAACCAAATGGTTTGTACAATGACAAGGATCGTGTAGGGTATATGTTGAGGCAGTGTGATATAATGTAGACTCCTGGTAAATTTTACTTTTTTCCAAAATGAAGTAGTTCTAATGTTTTTTTTTTCTGATTATGAAGGTAATAATTATAAGATATTCAGATAGTACAGAAAGGAACGAAGAAAGTGAAAATCATATCTACAGATAACTTTTGTTGACATTTTACTATATGTGCATCACCTTTTTCTATTCATTTATAGATTATTTAAGCAATAGGATTATACAATATGCATGATTTTTATAAACTTTTTCATTTACTAATATATAATTAACATTTTTTATCCATAAACATAGCTCTATATCATAATTTTTAATACCTGTCATGTATTCCCTATTGAAATTTTGAGGATGATCTTTCTTGAAAAAGTGAGAACTGTGGACCATCCATAAAGTCTAATCAAAGATGAGTACAGAAGAGGGAGATAAAATAGTAGAAGTGTTTAGAGTGACTTAAAATGTGTTGTTTGAATATGTCTAATATGATTTCAAATTTCTTTAAAAACGTTTAGGTTTTTTTTTTAAAACTCTCCATCCTTTGCCCAACAGCACCAATTTCTTTTTAGGGATCTATATGCTTCCAAAGAAGTTGACTTCACCCTCAGAGGTGACGTAACTAACCTAGGCTATCCAATCAGTATATTCCATCCCTTTGGACTCAATGATTGAGTCAAGGAGGGCGTTGGCTCTAAGGTAGTTTGACAGAATGACTCTTAGGACTTTTGCTGGGAATGTTGATGTTCTCTTTCCTGCTGGACGAGAGGAAGATGCTGGCAGCCATCTTGGAACCATGAGAGGAGCCAGTCTTAGAATGATGCAGACACCGAGGAAGGCACAGCAGAGAAAAGGAAATAAATGGTCCTTGATGTCATATTGAGTTGTACAATCAAGCCTCAGCCCGCGGACTTCTCATTCATGTGACCCAATCAGTTTTCTTTATTGTTTAAACAAGTTTGAGTTGGGTTTTCTGTTACTTGAAATCAAATGAGTGGGAAAAAATTCTAAAAGAAAGTGCCAACAGTAATTATCTCTGAGTGGTAAAAATACACGATTTTAATTTTTTTCTGTGTAGAAAAGTTCCCAAAATGTCTACAAAAAAGTACATATTAATTTTTTCAGGAAAAAGTCTGAAATAAGTCTTAAAGTGTATATTTTGGCTATATGGAAATGGTGAACAATACCTAATAGTAAATATTTTTCTCAAACAAATTTAAAAGCCACTACTATGTGTTAAACCAGGTAGATATACAAAATCCACCCATAAAATAGAACAATTTAAAAGCACTGATATAGCACAATATATGAATTTTTGCAAGGCTAAGACATTGCTTTTGTTAATCTTTGTATCCCTAGCACTTATAGTAGTGCTCTTCCTGACAAATAGTAGGTGTTCCATAAATAGTTATTGAATGACTGAATAAAACATAATTGCCTGCCAGCTATCCAGGATGTTAAAGTGTACTTCTTTTTTTTCCTTTTTTTTTTTTTTATTGAGGTAGCATTGGTTTATAACATTATATAAATTTCAGGTGTACATCATTATATTTTGACTTCTGCATAGACTACGTCATGTTCACCACACAGAGACTAATTACCATCTGTCACCTTACACATGTGCCCTATTACCACTTTCGCTCTCCTCCCTCCCCTCTTTCTCTCTGGTAACCACCACAGTGTACTTCTATTCAATGGGAGCTATTTGATATAAGCAACTGTGGTATAGCTCTTTTATAGTGGCTGGATTTCTTATATTTTCCAGCTTTTCACTCAGCCCAGGTTTATAGCCTTATTTAAATAGTCTTCCAAGTTGTGGCTTCTTTTTGTTATTTTAAATGCTATAATTAAATAATTTAATTTTTGATCTGTCAAGATAAAACCCTGGAAATTATCTTTTAATTTAATTACACAAAGATATGTATGTGTGTTTGTGTTTTTGTAAATACATAATAGTGCCCCCCCCCCCTTCAATCTGCTATTAAAATATTCTCATGAAGCTTCTGGGTTGGTGAACGTGTGGAAGTGCTGGGAGATTGGTGAGCCCAGAGAGGGCGTGGAAGCTCCATGCCCCTTCCCACATACCTTGCCCTATGCATCTCTTCCATCTGGATGTTCATCTGTATCCTTTATCATATTTTTTAATAATAAACCAGTGAATGTAAATATATATATTCTTACAAAAGCAATGAGGGAAAGTGGAATCTAACCATCTCACCTGATTACTGATCTTACAGACCTCAGGTAAGTCTCAAATGTGGCTTTAGCCTGGGCCGGCACTTAAGAAGTTAAGCAGAAAAACAGTGAAACCAGAATTAGGTTATGAAACTGAAAGTTAAATCAATGACTTTGATAAGATAGGGTGTAGAAACTATATAGTAGAAGCATGACTTTGGGGGGCCGTCCAGTTTGTTTCAGGACTTAGCTTCTTGATACTTGTGGTTTTGTTTTGACCACATTTTTGGGGAGGAGGAAGGGAAGGGGTTAGAGATCAGGAACGTGAAAATGAAAAACAAAAAAAAGTACCCTTATTTTTGCTACTAGTTTGTTCTCTTAAAAATGTGCTCACAGACAAACTTATGTAATAGGCAATCTTTAAACAAAGAATCTGATGAATGTGTAGAGCATTTTGTAATTTGTATAATCTCTAAGATGAAAAACTATAAGAATTAACCAATGTTGTAAAATATAAAGAGGAAGTGGGGAAAACCTCAGATTTAACTTTGACTTTGGAGTCTTTAGTTGATTGTAGCTATAACATGGGTGGAACTTTTGAGAAAATCGCTACCTCAAAAAAGGCTATCACTTCCTCAGCACAATGATTAAGCACAGACCTCAGAAGCATTCTTCCAGTAGAGGAGGATGTGTCCTTCCCTCCTTAGAGGGCAGGTGCTCTATGTGTATTGATTTCCATCCTGTCTTCAGGGCTTGGCACATAGTAGGCACTTGATAAGTATTTGTTGACTTCCTGCCTCTTGGAATACAAGCTAAACAAGTTTGTGAAGTTTCTGTATTTAGGGAATCACTTAAAACAGAAACTTGTGCTCTTTCTTGTTTCTGTGTCTTTCAACAATCAACAAAAGTAACTAATGGAGACGTATCAGAACTCAAGTCTATGTGGCAGCAGAGGAATCAGATCATTTTGGTGACTGCCAGTGGCTGGAACAGAATAAATCATGGGGGAATCGTCATTGGTTGTGACATAGACTGAATACAATAATGTCCCAATCATTAATTCTACAAATACTTAAATGTCCCCAGAATTCCAGAAGTTATTTAGACTTTCCTTTTACCCTAACTTCTATGCAAGCATTCCCTAAACTATTTCAAAAAGTTGAAACAGAAAAGAAAACTTTAGACTTCTGAACTACAAGAGCATTACACAGACCTAGTCAGAAGGAGAGCTGGGCACTAGGTTTGGAGATGGTTGTTCTTGGAGAATAAAGTTGATAAAAGTAAGCTTCTCAGTCCGGGATCAATGGGGATTGAGGCTTCTATAGTCTATAGCTAATAGCATGATTAACAATGTCCTCAAGTCTGGCTTATTATTAGTTCTACTGGCCTAACTCAGACCCTCTCACATGGATTTGTTATACTCAGACATTTTGGAGACAAGATGTTTATAGTAATGTTAAAATTTGATGAAGTTTCTAGGAGAATCTTAGAAATTTTATTTCATATGTTGCCTCAGTAGCTGGTGAAGGATTTTCTTTTAATATAACAGTCTTTGTCGACCAAGAACTAGTATTAAAAGTTCAAGCCCAACGTTTGCCATAGTGGTAGAATTGTTTATTTTAGAGGCAAAAGGGGATTATCCCTGAGGGCAATGAAACAGTTTCCAGAAATCTTCAAACTGGAAGCTGTAGTCCCAGTGAAATTCAGAAGCGCCTCCATGAGTCTCTCTTCTCAACCGCTTTAATCTCACTCATCCAACCATGTGTGTCAAAGATTAGAATATGAAGGAAATGACCATTCTCTTGCTTGTCCAAAATTCCTTTGCTAACTCCAGAAGGTGCTAAACGGGGAAGGAGCATGACCTCTGTTACAGGGAATTTAGCCTGTGAGGAGGTTAGAGGAAAAAAAGCCTTCATGAGAATAGCTAGACATTTCAAAAAATGTAGAGCATTAGTGGAAGTAATTCCAGAGTAACCCGAAGAAGAGAAATTTGTCTCCTCAGCTCTTGGAAAGGGAAGTAAGAGAAGCTTTGCATGGGTCCCACTAAGGGTAGGCGACCAATGGGAAGCTGTTGCTAAGGAGACAGCTGGTGCAGGCTATAAGGACTGTTCTACAAAAGGAGAAAGGGAGGAGGGTTAGAATTTAGACATTTCCTCCTATTTGACAAGAGTTGTTCCATTTTTCCTCTTTTAGGCCTCAGTCTTGATGTGCTTTCCAGCACTCTATCACTCTTTCTCTTTTTCAGCATCCTCTCTTCTCAGTCTTCTCATTTCATTATTATTGCATGCCAGTGATTTGGTACTAACAGGCTGCCTGCTTGCTCCGCACATTATTTGTTCGTTATGATTTGCATGTATGGGCTACTGATCAAGGAGCTAGGAGAGTCAAGTGAGCAAACAGATGGAATAACATGGGGGTGGAGATCTGTCATAAAGATTGAGGTACAGAGTGGTAAAAAGCAGGATGCTTCATCATGGTCAGGAGTCCAAAGATCTGTCACAGTAGTTTTCAATCAGAGCTTCACACTAGAATCACTTGGGAATATAATTTTTTAAAAATATAGATACCAGGGCCCCAGCCAGACTTACTAAATCAACATCACTGGGATTGGATCCAAGATGTGCATTTTTTTTTTTTAGATTCTGCAGATGATTCTAATGCAAATTCATAATTAAGAGCTACTCATTTAGGGAATAAACTAGAAATTATAAATCAGTTTCAAGGGCAGGCAGGAATATTTATCTTAGGGGACAGCAGAAAATTTTTCTAGAATCTCAGTGCTCTATGGGGAGAAATGTGTTTTTATTATAGGAAAAGGGCACACTGAGTCTGGCAACTTCCTTCAGAAATCCATTTCAATAGCTGTTTTCCTATCAGGACATTGTTCCTCATGCGAAACCCATTTCTTTTTGGTTTGTCCTTTGTGGAGAATAGCAAAACAAAACAAAAAACAAAATTGATCACTGTCTTCGTTTCTTCTGTATGTCCATCATGTCCTCACTGTAGTGCCATTAGCAAATCCCAGTCAGAAAGTTCATGTTATGGGTGAAACTGGATGAAGTAATTTTCTGGTGCATTCAATAACTAAACCAATACATTTACTGTATTGTGGATTATATTGCGAAACCCCAGTGCAGTCATTTCACCATCTCTTAAAGCTTCAGTTTTTGAGAAACAATCCTAATTCCTCTTATCTTTCTCCAGAGATGTGATTTTCTAAAATGTGGCATTTTACTAATTTTTTCCTTTATAGTTTGTGCATTTGGTGTCTTATTTCAAAATCCTCCCCTGTACCAAGATCATAATGATATTCACCTACATTTTCTTCTGTAAGTTAAATGTCTTTTAAAATTGTTATTCTTTGAACCATTTTTCAAATTCTCAGATGTTATGAAAACCCCACTCTAGATTCAAAATGTAGAAAGTTTCTGCCCAACATGGAGAAGAATATTTCTGTAGCTCCTACTACAGAGTCTAGATCAAAAAACCCTCAATGCAGAATAAAATAAAATAGGAATGTACAAGGAGAGAAAAATCTATAAAATGTGGTAAAAGAAGATAGCAGAGCAGTATCAGTTAATGGAAAGATAAACTATCTTAAAGCCAAGGTGTATTTTCCCTAGAGATACTGAAGAGATGAAGCCTTAAGCCTTGGGAAGAGTGAGCAAATGCAGGGTGTGTGGACTAATGGCTGGTAATCATGCTGTGGATATGCTTATCGCATGTTTATCAAATGTCTAGCAGGGACGTACTTATCCTTTGTTTGTCAGACGCCTAGCAGGGCTTTTAAGATGTCCTTGAGCAAAAGTCACTTTCCAGCTCCATGTCAAGTCTAGTAACCCACCCCCCAACAATTTCAAAGAAAGTAATCCTTTGATAAAATTCCTAGAAGTTGTCCCACATCTGAACCCTTGCTGTGGCCTCCCATACCCACCCACTTCCTCAGGTCCTTGGCTTAACTTTGGAACTTGCTGTTGGAGTTTGGGCTCTTGAACTGCTTTATGAATGTCTATTATTTACTGTTTTCCACCTGCCTCCAGAATTTCATCAGACACCCAGTTGTACCCACCTATGATTGACTTGGCTCACTTGTACTCTCTCTTCTATCTAATTAGAATCATAGGGCCTCTGTGTAGGGTCCTTAATACCACCTCAAGCTGATGATAATAAGCTTCTGGCCATAATTTTCCAACTGTAACATGGTGGAGACTATTACTTGCACTAGAAAGCCAAACTTCTAGGATACTCTTCTCATACTTATATGGTCTAATTGACAATTGTGCCAGCAGAGGAGGCATTTCTATCCACATGGAAGAATCTATTTGCAAAGGTGTGACTTGTGTTAGGCTACCCTGGGCTGAATAGCACCACCCTTTGTGGGAGCACCTGTTTTCCTCTCATCAAGTGAATCTGATAGTTGGATGGGCCTAAGGATGCTTCTGTTCCTCACCAGGAGCACCTTTCTCTGCCACTACAAGAAGTGCGCTGTAAGAAGTGTTACTGCTGTCACTGTCACCTTGCCCACTGTGACATGACAGAGAACTGACAGGGTTGGTTCAGCCACCTTGGCTGCCTAGGCAGATAGCCCTTTCCTTCCTCGCTACTTTATGTACTTTTCCCTAAGTCTGCCTTCTCAGTAAATGTGCGCCTGACATTGTTTCATTTCTGCCACTTCTAAATTCTCTCTGTCCTGGATAGCCCAAAAATCTGAGGCCTTGCCATCTTCGATCCTGTAAATACGCTTCTCTCCTACACTCATTGCCTATGGGCTCTGATCTGTGCCATGCTATGAAGTGCCCACTGGTTAGCATTCTACATGGAAGCAGGGTTGTGCCTGGGGAGCTCTAGGCCACATAGATCTCGATTACCTTGATTTAGTAAACCTGGCTGGGGCCCTGGCATCTATATTTTAAAAAATTATGTTCTCCAAGTGATTCTGGTGTGAAGTCCTGCAGTAGGCTAGCACCCTGGCCATCATAAACTTCAAGAATTATAGGTTTCAGGGCTGGCCCCTGGCGGAGTGGTTAAGTTCGCACTCTCCGCTTCAGCAGCCCTGGGTTTTGCCAGTTCAAATCCTGGGTGCTGACGTGGCACTGCTCATCAAGCCATGCTGAGGCGGCATCCCACAAGCCACAACATGAAGGACCCATAACTAAAAATACACAACTATGTACCAGGGGGCTTTGGGAGAGAAAGGAAAAATAAAATCTTAAAAGAAAAAAGAATTATAGGTTTGAATTCTCTTCCACTTTCTTCATAGTCCTAGGTGAGCTATTACCACTTGTCTCTGCTGGTAAACCTCAACCCAGCAACCTCTGAGTCACAGTTTCTGTGAGCCCCACAAGGTATTCCAGCCACTAAGAGCTTACAGCTCTGTCCTGGTCATACAGACCAGATGACTTAGGAGTGGTGCCATCACACCTTGGGGACATCGTCAGTAGCTCTCCCCATCTTGACTGAAGGAAAGTAATTTAACATTCATTATCGGTTTATAAGAGTATAACTCCAAGGAATGACTATGCTCATAAGTAAACATAAGATTTTTCTGAAAGATTTGTAGCTAAGGAATGCAAGACATAAAATCAAACTGCAAAAGTAGATCAAAGCAATTAGAGACCAATGGTTCTCTTATGTTTTCTTTTATGTCCTTTATTTTAAATTGATATTTTAGAACAGTAAATTATCTTTCATAGTAGTGCCTCCTGGTCTGATGATAGTAGCCTATTTTTGAATGTAGAGATTTAAGATAAATCAAAATGAACATTACGACGTACAAACAGCTACTTTAAGTCTGCTCTCAATTTAATAAGGATCATTTTAACTTCATACTCAAATACATGAAATGTTGGCACAAAATTGAAGCTGCTGTAGAAAGATCACAGATGTTCTGTGGGTTATTGAAACTTCCATTTCTCTAAAAACATATCCTTAAAGAATCTTAATTTTATAAATTTAAATGTTGAGAAAATGTCTAAATAATAAGTAACAATTAAAAGAAAATATTTATTTGTAAATTATGTACAGAATACACTTTATTTTACAAAAAGGAGATGGGGAGAAGGGAGAAGGGCTGTCACCTTCCAACCAATGCTGTTTGCCTTCTCTGTTGGAGATGACCATGTTTCTCTGAATGAGATGTACAAATCAGTTTGGATTTCCTAAGTTGGAAAAGGAGAATTTGTAGCTAAACTAAAAATGTTGCTTTATTATTACTAGTTGCCTTGTTTCCACAAAATACTTTTGAACCCTGCTAACTCAGAATCTTAGAAATTTCCTCGTATAATTTTATAATCAACAAAAGCTTAACTATCAAGAACAATGAGTTTAAGTGTTTCATCTTAAAGAAACTGTGAAGCGGCTACATAACTATGCGTAATCTGAAATGTTGGTGTTTCTTTTTTATCTCTTTTAGTTATTTTGATTAGTCTAACAGTAAAAAGCCATACAACTATCAAAAACGCCATTAATCTAAATGTCGTTGTGGAAAGTACATCTTTGATACCTATCAAAATGAATGAGACCTACTTACCGTAAAATTATCAAACAGATAAAACTTATAAATGGCTTTAGACTATACCAATAGTAGTATTCTATGAAATGAAGGACTGAATATAATTGCTTGGATGTCAAATACATGTCAGCAAATGAATTTAAAGAATGCCACAAATTTCAAGTATACATTATCATGATCGGCCAACAAAGAAAATCCAACCTCTTGTACTTCTTTAGTCCTCAAATTAGTCAGATTATGATTTTTCATGTGAAGATTGAGCTGTTTCTCCATCGTCGTCTTCTTCCTCCTCTTCACAATCCCCATCTGTTTGCTGTTGCAATTCCTCTTTTGTGATCATTTCAAAATCGTTCCCATTTCCACTACTGTGTTGGGATCAGTCATTTGCCCTCCTGTCGCTGTCTGTGTCTGAGTGCCGTTCTCCACCCGAGCCTTCTGTGCCCTGACTTCCTGGTCCTGCTTTTCCCTCCTCACCTTCCTTTTTCTCACTGTCTGACTTCTTCACTGTCGGATTTCTGCTGCTTTTTGGTTTCAGATTTCTCATCTTTCTTTAAGTCTGCTTTTGGTCCTTTATATTCATGTGTGTACAAAGAACTGAAAGAGTCAATGAAGCCCATGTCAGTAGTCATATTTGGCAAGAACCAAAAGTGGTGTCTTCCTCCAGTTGAGCCAAATGATGAGAAACAGAATGCCACAAGCAACAGCTAGGAGAAGAATGCTGGCTACAAAACACCTGCGCCCACGCTGAGGGAGAAAACAGCCACTCTTGTTTCTGCTGGCCAGAGAGTGAAGAGTGGCTGCTGTCACTGCAGTTACAAGAGCTAATCCCATGACAGATGTTTTAAAGTGAACTGGGTCATAGATCCACACAAATACCTCATTTCCATCCAGAAAAACTTGATCATCATGTCCCTCAAGCTTGAGTTTTTTCTTAGTTTCCCTTTTGGGAGTTCCTGGAGTTTTCTCCTTTTTGGATTCTTCCTTCTCGTCAGCTTTTTTTTCCTTTTACCTTTTTGGTCTTTTCATCCTTTAGATTTTCTTTCTTGCTCCTTTTATCTTCTTTTCCACTTTCAGATTTCCTTTCTCTTTTTCTTTTTTTATGTCTCATCATACTTCATTTTCGTTACTTTCAGTGCCCGGTGAAAAAACTGCTTCTTTAAAAGCCAATAAAATAAGCAACTGGTGACCCATCATATTGGTGGACTTCGTTGCACAGTTGGATCGAAGATATTTGGCTACAGTCTTCTCTTCTTCAGATGGTCCACCAGCTTCCTAGATCTGCTTCTTGTGTCGCCTGCGTTCCACCATGTTGGCCGCGCCGCCCCACTCTCCCCATCTTAGGCTGGGAGTCAGCATGTGCCCAATGACCTAGCTGAGGCTTAGCATGAGTGGAACTTCTACCTCCCCAGAAATTCCCCAAGGCTAGTAGAGAGACATCCACTAGATGAGGTTCCTCTTGAGACGAACCTGGCCTTAGCATTATGCTTTATGGACGCTTCAGAACCGCTGAACCGCTGGTAGGCTTTTTGGGTCCTGCACCATCTGGGACAACATGCATATGATACGTGTTGTATTCATATCCTATTATTGCTATAACAAATTACCACAAACTTAGTGGCTTAAAATAACACAGACTTATATTACACTTCTGGAGATCAGAAGTCCAAAAGCTTTCTCCCTGGGTTAAATTGAAGGTGTCAGAAGTGCTGGTTCCTTCTGGAGGCTCTGGGGAAGAATCTCTGTCCTTGCCTTTCCCAGCTTCTAGAGTCTGCTCACAATCCTTGACTTGTGAGTCCCTTCCTCCAGATTCAAAACCAGCAATGCTGCATCTCTGTGACTCTCATTTTGTAGTCACATCTCCCTCTGACCACAGTTTGGAAAGGCCATTGGTATTGTCATCTGAGAAAAAACTGAGCCCTCTCCCTGGAGCAGGATCTCAGGCTCTGGGCATGGGCCCGGGTCCCTCCTCCCTTTGATCCAGGTACCTGGGGTCAGACCACCATGTCAAGATGTGCTTGTATTTTTGTCTTATTTCTCCTCCCTTAACCATGCTTTTTTTTAATTTGCTTTTAGAGGTGTTGAAGGCTATAAGTATTTCTAGTAACACAGAGAATCATGATCTCCAAAGAATGTTTCATATAAACCACTGTTTGAGTTCAGTAGGGGTAAATGTCCAAAAATAGTGGAATGGCCAGAGAGAGCAAGGTATGACACTTTCTTTCTTCTTTCCCCCCACAAATCCCAATCTTTTCTGATTATAATACAGACAATATGTGCACACTTTAAAAAATGCAGTACCAAGATGTGTATTGTAGAAAATAAAAAGTGCTCAATAATGCCAACAGAAATAATCTCAGTTAATATATGCAGAAACATATAATATATATACACATACACTCAAAAGCACACATATATTTACTGAAATGTGAATAATTTATAACTTCTATTTTTATATTTAATATTTTGAGAATATCTTTCCATTTCAACTCATACATCCTTTTGTTTTACTGGCTTATAGTATTCTCTGTATAAGTGTGTTGTAGTTCATTTAATTTCTAGTGGGAATTTCAGTAAATTCCATGTTTTTCCTCTTAACAAGATCCAATATTTTCTTTATTTGTTTCAGTAGTTACTATTAAATTGTTAACTTATGTATTTAACTAAACTTAGAAAACAACCAACCAAAAAAACCCAAAGTCTGAAATTAATCTCTGGCCACTTCATGTCCAAGAAAAGAAACTTAACACACTTTACTACTGCTCACAGCTTGCCCCTACCTTTCACCCTATTATCTTTCTTATTAGTATTGCCTAGAATTTTAATTTTGCTTCTTTGAAAAACACAAAATAATTCAATTCATTCAAGTTCAGGAAACATTACCCACTCATTACTATTAATTTCTGTGTTCACTAGTCTTTCCTGAATCTGACTCCTCCCCACATACCTCTGGAAGTGACAGGCTTCAAATCCAGACTGCCTGGATTAGACCCTCAGTTCTGCCACTTTAAAGCTGTGTGACCTTGGATAAGTGACTTAACTTTTCTGTGCTTCAGTTTTGTCATCTGTAATTACCAGGGTAATTATTGTAGCTACCTCATAAGATTGCTGTGAGAATTAAATTAATGCCTTTGAATGGTACCTTTGCTCATAGTAAGTGTTCAATAAATATTTGCTACTATTATAATTATTTCCCTATAAATAGCTTCTTTTCTTTGAGGGTCTTTCATGACATACTTATCTTGATCACTATGTTTTATGTTTTCATATGTATTCATGTTACTAATTAGCATGCTTTCATTTCAGCTTGAACTCCTTTCAGCATTTCTTATAACAAGGGTCTAATGGTGATGAACTCCCTCAGCTTTTGTTTGTTTGGGAAAGTCTTTATCAGTCCTTCATTCCTGAAGGGCAACTTTGCTGGGTAAAGAATTCTTGGTTGGCAGGTTTTTCCTTTCTGCACTTTGACTATATCATTCCGCTCTCTCCTGGCCTGCAAGATTTCTACTGAGAAGTCTGTTGATAGCCTTTTGTAAGTTCCTTTATATGTGAGATTTTTTTCTCTTGCTGTTTTTAAAATTCTCTGTTTTTTATTTTAGACAGTTTTATTATAATGTGCCTTGGAGAAGATTGTTTTGGGTTGAAATTTTGGGGTGCCCCATTAGCTTCGTTAACTTGGATGTCCAAATGTCTCCACAGATTTGAGAAGCTCCCAGTCATTATTTCATTATTTAAATAAGCTTTCTGCTCCTTTCTCCCTCTCTTCTCTTTCTGGAACTCCAGTAGTGCATAGATCTTTTTTTAAATGGTATCTCATAATTCACATTGGCTGTCTTCACTCTTTCACATTCTTTTTTCTTTTTGCTCCTCTGATTCGATGATTTCAAATGACCTGTGTTAGTAACTAATTCTTTCTTCTGCTTGGTTGAGTCTGCTGTTGAAACTCTCTATTGAATTCCTCAGTCAATATGTTCTTCAACTCTAGGATTTCTGTTTGTTTTTTTTAATGGTTTCTATTTCTTGGTTGAACTTCTCGTTTTGTTCATGCATTGTTTTCCTAATTTCATCTAGCCGTCTGTCTGTGTTTTCTTGTAGTTCACTGAATTTCTTTAAGAGGATTATTCTGAAGTCTTTGTCAGACATTTCATAGATCTCCATTTCTTTAGGGTCAGTCATTAGAGTTTTATTAGTTTCCTTTGGTGGAGTCATGTTTCCCTGATTTTTCATGATCCTTGCAGCCTTGTGTTAGTGCGTGCGCATTTAAGGAAGTAGTCATTTCTTCCAGTTTTTACGGACTAACTTTGGCAGGCAAAGCCCTTCACCAGTCAGTCCATCAAGAGGTTCCGTGGTGGGCTTGCTGCTGGATTCCTTGGCCAGACAGGTCTGGTACCTGGGTCCACATGTGGACAGGCTTGGTGTTTGGGTAAATGGGGACCAGCCTGATGCCTGGGTCTGTGGGGGTGGGCTGGAGCCTCGGCTCAGTGGGGCCAGTCAGGTGCTTGAGTCTGTGTTGATGGGCCTAGGACCTGGGTCTGCATGGGCAGACCTGGATCTTGTGTCCACAGGGGCCAACCAGGTGCTGGGGACCACTGAGGTGGGCCTGCTGCCTAGTCTGTAGGGGCTAATCCAGTACTGGGATAGACTGGGAGATAGATTCTGTGGGAGCCAGCCTGGCACTAAGTTGAGCCTGCAGTCTTGGGCCACAGGAGTCATCCTGTCACCTGGAGCCTCAGGGGTCAGCCTGGAGGTTGGGTCTGTGGGTCCAGATTTCTGCTGGTGCAGACTGTGAGCCTGTGTCTGGAGGAATCAGTCTTGAGGCTAGGGCCTTGGGGGCTGCCCTGGTGATGTGGTAAGCTAGGAGCCTGGGTCTGTGGCAGCTTGTCTCAAGTCTAGGTCCGTGGGGGCCAGCATGGTACTGGGGTGGACCACGGGCCTGGGTCCATGGTAGTTGGCCTGGTATTCGACCCAGCTAGGAGCCTAGGTTTTTGGGTGCCCAACTGGAGCCTGGGTTTGTAGGTGCCCACTTGGAGCCTGGGTTTGTGGGGGCCTTTGCAGGGAGCCAGAGACCACCAGAGCTACCCTGGGCTGTGGGAGCTGGCTGGTGATAGATGTGCTGAGAGCCTGCGTTCTCAGGATTCTGTCAGGGGCCTGGGGCCATGGAAGCCTCCTGAAGCTGCTGGAGCTGGCTGGTGCACAGGTGGGCTAGGGGCTTGGGTTTGCAACATCCCTGTGGGAGTCTGGACCTATGAGAGTCCCCTGGGACCACTGGAGCTGGCAGGCACTGGAGGGAGCTGGGGCCTGGGCTCGTGGGAGCCTGCAGGGAGCCACCTAAGGCTGCAGGAGTTGGCTGGGTGCTGGAGCAGGCTGACTCTAGGGTCCCCAGAGAAGTCGTGCACTCACTTTACTCTGCTTCTCCCATGAGGAGGGTGTCTCTCTCAGCCTAGGCTGTCCGGGCTTGGAGGAGGGCAAGGAGAATAATATGAATGTATCTTTCTTACCTTCCTCAGTATGTCTTTTCTTATTTCAAGCTTCACCTGAGTTCTGTAATCCATCACCTGGAATCGTTGGCTCTTGTGAAGCTATTTTCCTACATGGATAGTTGTTCAGATTGATGGTTCTGGAAGGAAACGAACACTAGAAATTCCTATGCTGCCATTTTGATGATGTCACTCCCCTCCTGGGTCATGTTTTTTGATCCACTCTGACAATCTCTGTCTTTTAATTGGTACATTTAGACCATTGACATTCAAAGTGGTTATTGATGTAGTTGGATTAATAACTATGACATTTATTACTATTTTATATTTGTTGCCCTTTCTTTTTCTGCCTTTGTGGCTTTGATTGACCATTTTATATAATTCCATTTTCTCTCCTTTCTTAGCATATCAGTTATACTTCTATTTTACTTTTTTTAGTGTTTGCCCTAGACTTTGCAATATTCATTTACAACTAATCCAAGTCCACTTTCAAATAACACTATACCTCTTCATGGCTATTGCAAATACCTTATAATAACAAAATAATCCTAAACTCTCCCTCTTGTCCCTTGTATCATAGCTGTCATTAATTTCACTTATAGATAGGCATATATATATATACACACAAATATACATATATATGCACATATATAAGCATGTATAGTCAAATACAGTGTTGCTATTTTATTTTGAACAAACTGTTATTTGTTAGATCAACAAGAATGAGAAAAATAAATGTTTATTTTACCTTCACTTATTCCTTCTCCAATACTCTTCCCTTGTGTAAATACAAGTTTCTGATAGATATCATTTTCCTTCTCTCCAAAGAACCTCTTTTAACCTTTCTTGCAAAGCAGGTCTACTGGCAACAGATTCCCCTAATTTTTGTTTGTCTGAGAAAGTCTTTATTTCTCCTTCACTTTTTCGTTTAAAGAAATTAAACCATGATGATGTCAATTTGAGGGAAATGGAGCTGCTTTCTATAGGGGTGGAGGTTGGAAGAATAGGTGCAGTGACATAATGTCTCGTAGGGCACCGCTTTATTATTAAATTAGGCTATTGTGTCTACAGGAAGAAGCCGTGAGGTTAGGCAGGAATTTTAAGCCTCTCAGTTTGTTCTAGATTTGCCACAATCCTAGATTTGAAGAAGCAGTGAGGACTGTACAGTTCATTTCACATCGACTTTCCCTACTTTTAAGTGTCAGTGCTGACACCCAGACTCACCAAAATGATGTGTGTGTGTGTGTGTGTGAATATATATATATATATATATATAAAGAATAATTCAATTTATTGAAACTAACCGCCTCCCCGCCAAAAACAGTTCACCCATTTCTCCCACTCCCCTCTCCCTGCCTCTGGCAAACACCAATCTGTTCTCTGTATCTATGAGCTTGGTTTTTATTTTTTAGATTCCACATATAAGAAGGATAATATACTATTTGTCTTTCTCTGTCTCACTTATTTCACTTAGCATAATACCCTTGAGGTCCATCCATGTTGTCATATATGATAACATTTCATTATTTTTTATGGCTGAATAATATTCCATTTTTGTGTGTGTGTGTGTGTGTGTATACACACCACATTTTCTTTATCCATTCATCCATCAGTGGACGCTTGAGTTTCTTCCATATCTTGGCCATTGTAAATACTGCTACAGTGAACGTGGGGGTGTGTACATCTTTTCAAGTTAGTATTTTCATTTTCTTCAGATAGATAGTCAGAAATGGGGATTGCTGGATCATATGGTAGTTCTAGTTTTAATTTTTTGATTTGTCCTTTAAATTGTTTGTTTTCCATAGTGGCTGTACCAGTTTACATTCCCACCAACAGTGCATAAGGGTTCCCTTTTCTCCATGTCCTCACCAGTACTTATTTGTTTTCTTTTTAATAATAGCCATTCTAACAGATGTGAGGTGATATCTCATAGTGGTTTTGATTTGTATTTCTCTGATGATTAATGACGTGAACTTGTTGACCATCTGTGTGTCCTTTTTGGAAAAATGTCTCTTCAGGTCTTCTGCCCATTTTTTAATTGGATTGTTTCTTTTCTTTTGCTATTAGGTTGTATGAGTTCTTTATATCTTTTGGATATAAGCCCCTATCAGATATATGATATGCAAATATTTTCTCCCATTCAGTAGGTTGCCTTTTCATTTTGTTGATGGTTTCCTTTGCTGTGCAGAAGCTTTTTAGTTTAATGTAGTCCTACTTATTTATTTTTGCTTCTGTTGCTTTTGCTTTTGGTGTCAGATTAAAAAAATCATCACCAAGACCTATTTCAAGGAGTGTACTGTCTATGTTTTCTTCAAGGAGTTTTATGGTTTCAGGTCTTAGGTTCAAGTCTTTAATCCATTTTGAGTTAATTTTTGTGTGTAGTGTAAGATAGTGGTCCAGTTTCATTCTTTCACGTGTGGCTGTCAAGTTTTCCCAACACCATTTATTGAAGAGATTGTCCTTTCCCCATTGTATATTCTTGGCTCCATTGTTGTAAATTAATTGACCATATAAGCATGGGTTTATTTCTGGGCTCTCTATTCTGTTCCATTGATCTATGTGTCTGTTTTTATGTCAATACTCTACTGTTTGCATTACTATAGCTTTGTAATATAGTTTAAAATTAGGGAATTTGGTGCTTCCAGCTTCATTCCCCTTTCGCAAGATTGCTTTGGCTATTCAGGGTCTTTTGTGATCCCATACAAATTTTAGGATTGTTTGTTCTATATCTGTAAAAAATGGCATCAGATTTTTGATAGGGATTGTGTTGAATCTGTATATTGCTTTGGGTGGTATGGATATTTTAACAATATTGATTCTTCCAATCAATGAGCACAGAATATCTTTCCATTTATTTGTGTCATCTTAAATTTCTTTCTTTAATGTCTTTTAGTTTTTCGCTATACGAGTTTTTCACCTCCTTGGTCAAATTTATTCCTAGGTATTTTATTCTTTTTGATGCAATTGTAAATGGGATTGTTTTCTTAATTTCTCTTTCTGATAGTTCATTGTTAGTACATAGAAACACAACAATTTTTGTGTATTGATTTTTTTATCCTGCAACTTTACAGGATAAATTCATTTATTAGTTGTAACAGTTTTTTGATGGAGTCTTTAGGGTTTTCTATATATAATATCATGTCATCTGCCAATAGTGACAGTTTTACTTCTTCCTTTCCAATTTGGATGCCTTTTACTTCTTTTTCTTGTTTAACTGCCCTGGCTAGAACTTGCGATACTATGTTGAATAAAAGCAGTGAGGGTGGGCATCCTTGTCTTGTTCCTGATCTTAGGGGAAAAGCGTTCAAGTTTTCATGGTTGAGTATGATGTTGACTGTAGGCTTGTCATATATAAGCCTTCATTATGTTGAGGTATGTTCCCTCTATACCTGCTTTGTTGAGAGTTTTCATCATAAATTGATGTTAAATTTTGTCAAATGCTTTTTCTGCATCTATTAAGATGATTGTATGATTTTTATCCTTCGTTTTGTGAATGTGGTATATCACACTGACTGATTTGTGGCTGTTGAACCATCTTTGCATACCTGGAATAAATTCCACTTGATCATAGTGTATGATCCTTTTAATGTGTCATTGAATTTGGTTTGCTAATATTTTGGGATTTTTGGGTCTATGTTCATCAGGGATATCAGCCTGTGATTTTCTTTTCTTATATCTTTGGTTTTGGCAATCAAGGTAATGCTGGCCTTGTAAAATGAGTTTGGAAGAGTTTCCTTTTCTTCTACTTTTTGGAAGAGTTTGAGGAAGATTGGTATTACTTCTTTGAATATTTGGTAGAATTTGCCAGAGAAGCCATCTGGTCCTGGACTTTTGTTTTTGGAAGGTTTTTGATTACTGATTCAATCTCCTTACTAGTAATCGATCGGTCTGGATTTTCTTTTTCATCATGATTCAGTCTTGGTAGGTTGTATGTTTCTAGGAATTTATCCATTTCTTCTAGGTTGTCCAATTTGTTAGCATATAATTGTTCATAGTAGTCTCTTATGATCCTTTAATCAAAAGACCTAGCTAAAGGTTTGTCATTTTTTTGTTTATCTTTTCAAAGAACCAGCTCTTCATTTTATTGATCTTTTCTATTGTCTTCTTAGCCTCTATCTCATTTATTTATGCTCTAATCTTTATTTCCTTCCTTCTGCTGTATTTGGGCTTCATTTGTTCTTTGTTTTCAGTTCCTTAAGGTGTAAAGATAAGTTTTTTATTTGAGACACTTCTTGTTTCTTGAGGTAGGCGTTTATTACCATGACCTTCCCTCTTAGAACTGCTTTTGTTGCATTCCATAAATTTTGGTATGTTGTATTTCCATTTTTACTTGTCTCAAAGTATTTTTTAAATTTTTCTTTTAATTTCTTCTCTGATCCATTGGTTGTTTGGTAGCATGTTGTTTAATCTCCACATACTTGTGAATTTTTCAGTTTTCTTCATGTAATTAATTTCTA
This sequence comes from Equus quagga, assembly GCF_021613505.1. Classification (NCBI taxonomy): domain Eukaryota; kingdom Metazoa; phylum Chordata; class Mammalia; order Perissodactyla; family Equidae; genus Equus; species Equus quagga. Next base: position 113,618,664 of record NC_060270.1, read on the forward strand.
GTTTCATACCATTGTGGTCAGAAAAGATGCTTGATATGATTTCAGTCCTCTTAAGTTTATTACAACTTGTTTTGTGGCCTAACATATAATATATCTTGGAAAACATTCCATGTGCACTTAAGAAGAATGTGTATTCTGTTGTTTTGGATGGAATGATCTGTAAATATCTAAGTCCATCTGGTCTAACGTGTCATTTAAGGCTGATATTTCTTTATTGACCTTCTGTCTGGATGATCTATCCATTGATGTAAGTGGGGTAGGAAAGTCCCCAACTGTGATTGTATTGCTGTCTATTTCTCCTTGTAGGTCTGTTAATATTTGCTTTATATATTTAGGTGTTCCTATGTTGGGTACATAAATATTTACAAATGTAACCTCTTCTTGTTGGATTGACTCCTTTATCATTATGTAACACACTTCTTTGTCTCTTATTACACTCTTTGTTTTAAAGTCTCCTTTGTCTGATCTAAGTGTAGCTATTCCAGCTTTCTTTTGGTTTCCATTTGCATGGATATCTTTTTCCATCCCTTCACTTTTAGTCTGTGTGTGTCCTTACATCTAAAATGAATCTCTTCTAGGTAGCATATAGATGGGTCTTGTTTTTTTTAATCCATTTAGCCATTCTGTGTCTTTTGATTGGAGAATTTAATCCATTTACATTTAAAGTAATTATTGATAGGTATGTGCTTACTGCCATTTTGTTAGTTGTTTTCTGACTGTTTTTGTAGTTCTCTTGCTGACTTTCTTTCATTTTGTGGTTTGATGATTTTTTTTTTTTTAGTGGTATGCTTATATTCTTTTCTCTTTATCTTTTGTGTATTTGCTGTAGGTTTTTGCTTTGTGGTTACCATGACGCTTACATATAACAACTTATATCTATGACAGTGTATTTCAAATTGACAACATTTTAAGTTTGATATCAATATAAAGCTCAACATTATTATTCTCCCCCATGTTTTATGTTTTTGATGTCACACTTTACGTCTTTTTATCTTGTATATCCCTTAACTCATTATTGTAACCATAGTTATTTTTACTACTTTTTTCTTTTAACCTTCGGACTAGCTTTATAAGTGATTAATCCACTATCTTTATATGTATTTACCTTTCCAATGAGATTTGTTCTTTCATATGTCTTCTTATTACTACTTAGCATGCTTTCTTTTCAGGTTAAAAAAGTCCATTTAACATTTCTTTTAAGGTGGTCTAATGGTGACAAACTCCTTTTAGCTTTTTCTTGTCAAGAATTGCCTTCACCTTTGAAGGATAGTTTTGTGGGTTACAGAATTCTAGGTTGGCGAGGTTTTTTCTCTCAACATTTTAAATCCTTCACTGTACTCTCTTCTTGCTTGCCTAGTTTCTGAGGAGAAGTCAGATGTAATAATTAGGTTTGCTCCTCTATAGGTAAGGTGTTTTTTTCCTCTGGATTCTTTCAGGATTTTTTCTTTATTTTTGATTTTATGTAGTTTGAAAATCATATACCTAGGTGTAGGTTTTAGGGGATATTTATCCTGCTTGGTGTTTTCTGAGCTTCCTGGATCTGTGATTTGGTGTTTGACATTAATCTGGGGGGAATTCTTAGTCATTGTTGTTTCAAATAGTTCTTCTGTTGATTTTTCTCTTTCTTCTCCTTCTGGTATTCCCATTATGCATATGGTACACATTTTGTAGTTGTCCCACAGTTCTTGAATATTCTGTTTTTTTTTCAGTTGTTTTTCTCTTTGCGTTTCAGTTTTGGAGGTTTCTACTGAGATATATACTCAAGCTCAGAGATTCTTTCTTCAATCATGTCCAGTCTACTAATAAGTCCTTCAAGGGCATTCTTCATTTCTGTTGTAGTGCTTTTTATCCCTAGCATTTCTTTTTGGTTATTTCTTAGAATTCCCATATCTCTGCTTACATTGACCGTGTGTCCCTGCATTCTGTCTACTTTATCCATTAGAGCCCTTAGAATATTAATGATAATTTTTTAAAATTCCCAGTCTTATAATTCCAACATCCTTGCTGTATCTGAGTCTGGTTCTGAGGCTTGCTCTGTCTCTTCCACATGTGTTTTTTACTGTTTAATATATCTTCTAATTCTTTCTTGGAAGCCAGGCATGATGTACTGGGTAAAAGGAACTTCTGTAAGTAAGCCTTTAGTAATGTGGTGGTAAGGTGGAGGGGAAAGGAAGTGTTCTATGGTCCTATGATTAGGTCTCAGTCTTTTAGTGTACCTGTGCTTCTGGACTGTGAGTGTTACATACGCTTCTTGGTACTGCCCTCCTCCTCCTTAGTTGGGACAGGATGGCTAGAGGGAGCTGGAGTTGGATATTTCTTTTCCTCTAGGCCAGTTAGGTTCTGATAAAACCTCGGCAAGTTAGGCTCTGGTTAAATAGTTTCCCCTGAAGGCATACCTTGTTAAGAAGAACAGAATGTTCTGGTGTATTTAAAATGATTCCTTTTCTCTTGCCTCTGCCAGAAGTACAGTGGGGGAGGGGGAGGGGCGAGGTTTGTCTCTGATATTCACTGTGAAAATCTGGTAGACATCCAGGAGGTAAAACTCACAAATGTGTGAGGGCCCCCAGTGACTGGATCTCCCTGAAGTTTTTAACTATCAGAGTTGTCCACACTGGGCCCCCAGCAGTTTGTCAACTACAGTTCAGGTTTCCCTACCCTGGTGCTGGTTCCCACAGAGGTTGCTGCTCCAGTAAGTTGTGATTCTCTGTATTTTCCAATTGGTTTCTCCAGTTTTGGGAGTAGCATTTTTCCTGTGACCTCACTTCTCTTTTGGATCTAAGAAGAGTTGTTGATTTTTCAATTTGTTTGGCTTTTCACGTGTTGTTGGGATGGAGTGGCAACTTCCAAGCTTCTTACATGCTGAACTGGAAACCAGAAGTCTCATCTACATTTTTGTCACTGCAATATGAAAAGACTCAAGGATTCTGTGTGAACTGTTGCTGGGCATCTTTCTTCTGGCAGTTCTCATCTGTTTCCCTTGATTACCCTATTATTTCATTGGGACTCCCAGAAGTTATATGTTAGTGGACTACATGTTCTGTTGACAGAATGTCCCTTAGCCAAAAATATGAATAACTGGAATGGCTTGATCAGTCCTACCTTTTCTAATAAGATTTTCTCAATCTGTCATCCAGCCATGCCATTTCTTTTGGTTCTTAATCTGACCCCTTTTTCCCTTCTAAGATATCAAAAGTTCTCACTAGTTTATCCTATTTCCACAGAAGTTTATTTATTTTTTCACCATACTTATGGCTTTTCACACTGTTTTATGGACCCTGTCTGTAGCTTTTGTGGTGAACATTTTATGTGTTTTAAAACCTTGTTGCTTTACATCTTTTGTTGCTAGAGTGATATCGTCTGTTTGATTCTAATTGAGCTGAGCCTTCAAAAAAATATCTCTTTCATCTTTAACCTTTTAATTCTCTTATCCTTTACATGTATTTTCTTGTGAGTGGGCTCAAAACTCCTCATTCCCTATATTCCTTTTGTTTTTTCCCTTAGCCTTTGTGGTATTCTTAGATAATGCAGGACTTCTGGTCATTTTGATATAGATTAGCCTCACATATTAGTTCTCTCTTTCAGTGGTTCTTTTGCTTTTCACTGCTACCTTCTGCCTTATCACTTCATGCCTAGTCTCCCATCTGGTGTAACTCCTTTCGGTGTCTCCCATTCCATTTTATTTTTCTGTGGCAATGGGATACTTTCCATTTCAAGTAACAGAAACTCAATTCAGATGGATTTAAGCACTGAAAGTGATTTACTGACTAATAGAGCTAAAAAGTCCAAGGTAGGATAGGCTTCAGAGTTGTTTTGATTTAGTAATTCAACCATATTGTCAAAGACCTGGCTTCTTTACCTTTCTCTGCTTTGCCTTCAGTCTTGTCAGCATTATTTTAAACTTGGCTTCTCTCAGAGTGGCAAAACAAACCCAGATATCCAAATTTCATATCTATATACCACCCTGCCTACAAGGGGAGAGAGTGTCCCTTTTGATGGCCCTTCCAGAGAAGTGAGAAATCTTCTTTCCTAGAAGCCCCAGTACTATAAAGGATACATTGCATGTTACCCAACAAAATTAGTCCAGATGCCCTTCCTGAACTGACATCTGTGCCTGAGAAATGCATGCTTTGTTTGGCTTAGGTGTGGGTTACGTGAACTGATCATTGTGGAAAGAGGAATGAGAGGCCCTGATAAATTTAGTCCAATCTGAGACCTCTCTTAGAGCTAGGAGTTCAATCGGTTTTCCCTAAACATGTAAGAGAAGTAGACATCTGGCTAAAAGTCTGGAAACTGTGAGGAAGGAGGATGGGGGAAATGGATGCTAAGCAACTAAGAAATGCCCCTTACTCTTATATACGGTTACTTCAAAAATTAATAAAACACCATATTTATTTTATTTCTCTGTTGCTCTAGTCCAAGGACCAAATCTAGCCTGCCACCCGTTTTTATAAATAAAGTTTTCTTGAAACACAGCTGCACTCATTTTTAAAGTATTGTCTATGGCTGCTTTCACACCACAATGGAAGAGTTAAGTAGTTGACAGAGACTGTATGACCTATAAAACCTAAAATATTTATTATTTGGCCCTTTCAGAAAAAGTTTTCTGACCCTAGGCCTAGAAGATTAAACTCATCCTGGATTTCAAAGCTCTCTATCATCTGTCCTCAGCTTGCTGATCTAACTCAATTGGCATTATTCACTGATGGAGCTCAAATCCAATCAGGTTAGTTTTTCCTCTACCCCAAATAGTGCATATTCATTGTCTTCTTTTCTCTTTTGTTCATGCCTTGTCCAACCTGGAATGCTCCTCTTCAATCTTATGTATCTTTGAAGGCCCATCTCATGTTAATGAAGTTTTCCTTGTTACCTTTACACACACTGAAGCCTTCTTTCCTCCATTTATTGTCTCTATCACACTTTGAGGCATTTTGAGTCTGTACATATTTTTTAAATATGTCGTATGTAATACATCTTATCTGTCCAATTAAATGTAAAACTCCTGGATCTTAGAGTCTTGGTAATATAATATTTTTTATATCCCTTGTAAAATTTCAAGCAATGCTGGACCAGGAGAAGGCACTTAACTGATACTACTAGTCCTGTCAAACTCTACCTCACACGCATAGCCAGAATTAGTTCACTTCTCTCCATCACTACTATACTGCCCTAATCTGAGCTCCACCGCCTCTCATCTGGTCTAATTTGACAGCCTCCCAAGGGCCCCCTGCTCCTTCTGACCCCTAAAATCTTTTGCCCACACAGCAAACAGACTGACTTTAAATGTTTAAATCAGATGATGTTACTCTCCTACTTAAAATCCTCCACTTCCATGATGTATCTTAGAGTGGAAGTTGTGATCTATCTCTGCCTAAATCTCTCCACTCAACTCCTTTCACTTGTCAGTGGTTGTTCAGCTCCAGTTTCTCTCAGTTCCCTCTGCCTGGAATGTTTTTCCCCCAGGACACGAATGTCTGTCTCCTAATTCTGGTCTCAGCTCTGTCCTTGCTTGACCACCCAGTGTAAACTGACTCTCCACTTCCTGTATGTCACTCTAGATCACATCATCAAGTTTCACTTTCTTCATAGCCTTGATCTCACCACAATATGTCTTGTTTACTTGCTTAACTGTTGCCCTTCTAAATGCGAGGTTTGTGAACTCACCTAATTTGTTCACTGCTGTATTTTCAGCCCCTAGAACAATGCCCAGTGCATAACAGGTATTCAGTAGCTTTTTGTGGAATAAATAAAACCACTCATAGATTTATTTTCTTTTGAAATAGAAAAAGAGAACTTTTATTCATTGTCATAAACATGCATTTACTAAGCACCTACAGTCATAGTATTACCACCTAAGGTTTTGCACAAAGAAACTCTTCTTAGGGGTTTTCATAGTTTCTAGGGCTGCCATAACAAACTGCCACAAACTGAATGGCTTAAAACAACAGAAATTTATTCTCCCACCATTCAGGAGGCCAGAACTCCAGAATCAGAGTGTTGGCAGTGTTGATTCCTTCTGGAGGCTCTGAGGGAGAAACCATTCCATTCCTCTCTCCTAAGCTTCTGGTGGTTGCCTGCAATCCTTGGCATTCTGTGACTTGTAGATGCATCACTCCAATCTCTGCTTCTGTCTTCACATCACCTCCTTCTCTGTGTGTCCTTCTCTGTCTTTCATAAGGACATTCTCACTGGACTTAGGGCCCATCCTAATCCAGTAAGATCTCATCTTGATCCTTAACTAATTACATGTCCAGTGGCCTTATTTCCAAATAAGGTCACCTTCTAAGGTTCTATGTGGATGTGAATTTTGGGGGGACACTATTCAACCCATAACATGAGTTTACAATACAACACAGAAACTAACAGTCTGCTCCTGCTGTAGTGTAGTGCAGTGGGTTGTTTTCGGGTGGCCAGCAATCACCTCTCTTCCCGGGAGCTCCCCAATTTCCTATTGGGGAATTACCTCTCCCCCTTTGGGGACAGTCTTAGTAGGGATGTAAATCAATATTCCTCATCCTGCTGCTACCAAGGAGCCATATGGGACTCAAGGGAAGACAGCTGGACTCCTGGGATGTTTTATTTTTCCAAATTTATATTTGTTTATATTTTGACAAGCTTCAAGACATAGCTTTTCCTCCATACTAAATTTCCAATGATTTTAGCAGTAGAATTCTGTGAATTCACAGAACATATCAAATAATCTGGGCTCTTGGAACCTTTAATCTTGAGCAGAGGCAAACAAGGACAGGAAATAAATGCAGTGTGTACATTGAAGCAGCAGCACCTTGAGAAGATCTGTACATTGTTCTTGCTTCCTGGGCTCCAGGAGCTGTCCTCACTCCTGTCTTGTGTCCAGGCCTGGCTCTCCAGCCTCCTGTCCATCCCGTGGGTTCCTGGCTAGCACTCCATTAAAGTCCGTTTTTGCTTAAGTTACCCAGAATCCATTCCTATCATTCGCAACCAAAGAAACTCAATTGTTACACGGAGATCTAAAATTTGTTCAGTACTGTTTTGCCTGCAGTTCTGCATATTTAGCTCTGAGTTCTGACATGCTGAGTTTACTACTACATGAGATACTACCTGCAAAATGTCAATTTCAGCCCAAACCTACAAATTAGTGCAATTACAAGGCAGCGTATTAGCCTTATTATTAATTTATTTATAAGCCATCTTGTTTCAAAAGGATTTCATTGTGTTAAATTATCCTACAAAGGTACGGCAAGTAAAAATACATTTAAAATAAGAAACAAAAATGAGACAAGGGGAGAATAAGGAGAAAAAAATGAGACGGAGCCATGAGTGAACCTAATCCATAAAATGATTACCCTGAAGGCCTAGACAATAGGTAGAGGAGAGATACAATGACTTGAGAGGAACTACAGGCTATGGTTGTTGCCATGGTATTTGGAACAATATTTTGTACTTGAAATAGTACCTTCTCAACTTGCATTTCTGTTAAAAAGAGCTTGCAGTCTCTATAGTAAAGTAGAACCATGAGATAATGAAACAACTGGCCACATAGGAACTGCCTAAGCAAATAACAGAAAAGACAATATATTTGCTTAAAGTCTTTAAATTATCACTTTAAAGATAGTAAAAAAAGATCCTGACGTCTGCGTTAAGTTTCTTTGTTTGGGGGGTTTAACGTTACTAAAAAAAACCCCCTTTAAGCTGTAGTGCCTTATTTTAAATTAATGATAACTTATTTTGTTTTACACAATAGATAGACCTTGGAGAACTTATTTTATAATCTATTTTTACAAATCTAAACATTTTAAATAGAATAGAGGAATTGACTGTTTAAAAGAACACCTAGAATCAATCTTTTTGCAAATCAAACATTACTTTCTTATTTATTTTAGTGATATGGGGGTTTCACGTATTATAGAAATGCTGGTTCCCCTCTTGTGGTTTTTATTAAAAAAAAAGTGAAGCCGAGATTTTAAATGCAAACTCTGCATAAAGATATTGCTCATACATAGTAACATAGTAAACACAATCATAAGATACTGATCATTATTATAATGAAGATTTTCTCATTTTAATATTTATTGCATTTTTTTTCTATCAAACCTTTGCAAAAAGGATCTGAGGCAACTGTTGAATACATCACAAGTGCCACCTAGTGCTTTCTTTGAAAATAGCATTTTTTTAATCTTCAGATACAAGAACAAAACAAGAAGTATGAGGCCTATACGCCCAGGACAGAGCTTCCTTAAAAAAAAGCCTGTTTGTTGTCACTCAAAAAAGGATTGGAAAGAAGAATTTGGAAGTAAGTTCACTTGACTGTAGTCAGATCTCCCAATACTGCTTGTTTTTAATTCTACATAGGTTTAGATGGAGTTAAGTAAAGGATATTAAAGAAAGGAAAAATGAAGGCATTTCATTAAAGAAGTAACAGCAATACTTTCAAAAAGTATTTTTTTTCACCTCCCAATAGGAGCTGACATATCACTAAAGCTCTAAGTTTATCCTCATTATTTTATGCCCAAGTCACTCCTCTTTCCAGTTTTCCTGTCTTTAATGCATGGAGACATCTTTGTCGCCATCATCATCATCACTCCCCACAGTCACAATCACAAGAGCTAGCTGAGTGACAATGGTTGCAGTGATGTGGATCAAGGCTGCCCCAGGGAGAGAAGCCCAAGGCAACTGTCCTGGCCTACATGCCAATCTATATGACCCAATTCATATCTAAAGTTATACGACCATGCAATAACCAGACCCCACCTGCCCTGATACCATTTTAATGACTTTTTACATGATCTTTCCTTTGTCTAGTAAAAATAACTCACATACCCATGCCTTTTAAATTTAGCCCTACCCTCAACACATTGCAGCTCTTCACTGCCCACGGGTCCTATCCCCATGTTGGCAGCTCTTCACTGCCTATCGGTCCTGTCCCCATGCTATTCTCTGAATAAAAGAGCACTAACACCAGACCTTGAGAGTCCAAGAAATCTTTCTTTCGACTCCTCAGCTCGCCAAGCCTGCATCACTTCTTCTGGTGGCCTGTATGGGGATCTTGCTTCACTGGCGTGTGAGCTGAAGTTCTGGTAGGTGTACTTTTCTTCCTTGTGCCTTCCTCTTTTTTGAGGATTGATCTAAACTCACTTCTTCATTGGGAACCGTCTTGGACAGCTGCATGAATCCAAGTTTGCTGCCCATGGCTACTCTATGGGGCAAACCATATCATTCAGCCAGAAAAGCAGTACCTTAAGCCTGAGGGTGATGAAGAATGAATTAATCCATTCCTTCCTAATTCTATCTATAGTATATAAATTTTACATGGGCACGGGTCAAGCACTTAAGTCATTAGGACGGTCACCAGTCTTCCAGACTCCCATGGCAGGTTTCTTTCGTTAAGGCTGGTTTGGGATCCGTCCCTATGGCTCTTGACCACACTCTGAACCTCAGGAAAGTCCCAATCAGGACTCTAGATCAAGGAAAGTACCAAACTCTAACTTTTGGTTGAGTATGGGAATGCCCTTCTTGGGAGAACGGCTACAGGACGCAATTGGTTGGAATGTCCTGCAGACCAGTGGAAAATTCTTTGCTGTTTTTCTCTATTCTTCTTTTATCTCTGGGGCCATTCACCAAGAAACTGTTACTGCCAGGCATAATAGGGAGGATATACAAGGGATGCAATCCAGAGGGACGCCCCCATCAGCCTTTGCTATAGGAACCCCACAGGCAGAACAGTGGGTAGGAAGCTGCCCTATGTTCAGGGGGGAATTTAAAGGTAATGTACCCTTTTCTTTCACTTCTCTTGTCTTCTTGCTTCCTAGGACCATGGGAACTTCTAATTCCATTCTGAAGAACTCACCTTTGAATCGCCTTTTAAACAACTGGGCAAAATTTGATCTACAAGATCTAAAGGAAAAGAAACATTTTTTACTGTAATACTTTTTGGCCTCAACATACTCTGAATGAAGAAAAATGGCCCATGAATGGCACTTTAAATTTTTTTTTTTAAAGATTTTATTTTTCCTTTTTCTCCCCAAAGCCCCCCGGTACATAGCTGCATATTCTTCGTTGTGGGTCCTTCTAGTTGTGGCATGTGGGACGCTGCCTCAGCGTGGTTTGATGAGCAGTGCCATGTCCGCGCCCAGGATTCGAACCAACGAAACACTGGGCCGCTTGCAGCAGAGCGCGTGAACTTCACCACTTGGCCATGGGGCCAGCCCCCATGGCACCTTGAATTTTAACACTATTTCTCAACTAGACTTATTTTACCACCGCCTGGAAAAATGGTCTGAAATCCCTTATATTCAAACATTCATGGCCCTAAGTCAAGATTCTGAACTCAGAGCAGTTTGTTGCATGTGTCTAGCTTCCCCCCCGCCCCGCTTCTGGGGTCCTTCTGCTTATGGCAGGGCCATCTGGGGTCCAATAGGACCATCTGGGTGTGCACTCAGAGTGGGAACAGTTGTAGGACTTTATACCCTAAATCTTGGAACTAGTTTGCTGGTGTACTGAGTTGGTTATGAGGATAGGAGACCTGTGATTTATTCTGTAAACTGTCCTGCCAGTGTTGTGTGCCCCAGCATGAGAACTGTTGTGTGACACTTATCTTGATAACTCTTGGCAAGAGGCCATGAGGGCAAGGCCTAATCCCCACTTTTCCTTTCTTTGTGTTGTTCTTCACCTCCTCTGTTGTCATCGAGTCGAGATTAACTTCAGGCTGGGCCTGAGCAGAACCTGGACCCTCTGTGAAATCAAAAACTTGAAAACCTTTTGCCAGGGACTTAACTCTCAACCCTGGTGCTGGGAGCCACAGCCCTCAGTCAGCTCCAGGCCTTTGCCTCCTGCTTCCCTGGCTCACCTTGTGCTGGCTCAGGAACTAAGTGCTCAGGCTGAGGGGGACTTGACTAAATCTTATAACTATGTCAACACCAGCAGTCGGGCCCGCTGTCAGTTGGACACTGGCTTTACCACTATGGGGAGCATCCCAAGCATCCCTGGAGACTCACCCCTCGGGTACATTCTAACTAATTGGAAACAGTTTCAATTGGGTGGGTTATGCCCCAGAAACTCCATCTTGGGGAATACTTGAGTGGTTTCTCTGTGCCTTTATGATGTAGTTGGACATGAAGATCAACCTAAATGTCATTTGAGTTACAACCCAGTTTCTGAGAAATCAAGAGGAACTGTCCTTAGAAAATCCTTGCAGGATTGGAAAGCAGCTCTAGAGGCAGTTCAGATTTCACCCAGTTCCTTTATCTGAAAAAGGATTATCATCTCTCCTCTGCAGGAAATGTTATCTAGCCCATCACTAATTCCTACAACTGAATTAAAAAAAGGAAAAAGAAAAAAAAAATCCACAAGCATGCCCTTGCCAAAAAATCTAGTATCTTAAATGTCTTCTCCACAAATATTAGTAAAAAAGCTCAAAACAAAATTTGGATTCATAACTGGTGAGCTTTATATTACTGTGCCTGATTCATGGCTGTAACTTTTTAAAAAATAGCTGTGGAGACTCTGTGTATGTGTGTCTATATGTATGTTTGATAAGTATTGTATTTTCCCTCTGGATGGTATGGCCAAAATTAAGAGGGCTGTTCAATTGGCTTAAAGTGCTTACATAAATTCTAAATATAATAGAAATTAACCCATCTTTAAGTTAACATGATAAAGATTAATCTTTGGTAACTGAAAGGTTATTTAAGTTTGAGTAAGTCTACCTAAAAGATAGAAAATCTATGTTTGATTAAAATAATTTCCTATGTTCAGAAGGACTGAGTCTCTCTATTAAGATTTTTTGACTGTGTTAACTGTTTGCTCTTGACTCTTTCTGTTGTCACTTTGAATAGATAACTGAGCGTTATTTCCTATTTGACCAAGTGTTTTAAAACCTTTTAATATTTTTGACAAGCTTCTCCCTCAAAAAATATTCAAATCCTGAATGAAGGCTTTCTTTTGACCTGGAAGAAGGAGGAAAATTTCTCTGAGGATTTTCAGAGGGCCCCTGGGACTTCTCAAAGAAATTTGTTCTCTCTCTCTTTGCATAAAGAGGAAGATATTAAACTTATTAGGCTTGTTTGGTATGTTAAATTACATGAGAAGCATTATTGAATAAGTGATGATAAACCTTCTTAGGTGGTATTATGTGGATAAATGCTATTGATATAAATGTTTTAAAATTATATAACATTCCTAAAATTCTGGTCTGTCCTGCTTGTCAGCCATAATTCTAGTTATTATCTTGAAGTGTTGTATGTCACAGAAGTAGCCAAGTTTCTTTGTCAATAGCCCTTTTGAGTTTTTTGTCATTTGTAGGTAGTTGCTGTTTTACTCTGAAGATTTTTGCTTTTGCAAATATGTTTCATCTTCAGAGAAATTCATGGAAAGGATTCCGACCAAGGATTCTAGAATACAGATTTCTGATAAACTTTCAGATGGTAAAACTGAACTGGGTAAGAAGTTACAGAACTCTAACAGAGAAGCTGATGACCTCATGAAACTGCTAACAGAAGATTAAGATCAATAATCAATTACACAGGACTGAATGAACTGATGAGGATGATTATAATTTTTATGACTTTTGTTTGAAATATTGTTGATTTTTTGTTTTCTCAGATTTAAGGAAATCTTTTTCTCTTTTCTCTTATGCTAACTATGATGTACAGCAATTTGGTGAAATTATACCTGTGCAAGCAGAACTGAAACACTTATCTTTTCTCCCTACCTGATTCCTCCAGAATTTGGAAACTCTTGGTGAGTGAGTTAGTATGGTTATTTTCATGGCAATGTAGTTATTTGCATAAGTTCAAAGAGAATCTGTTCTCCTTATAACAGGACACATTTGGAAACATTGGTTATATAACCAAGGCTTTGACTAGAATGTCATATTTGAGAGAAACATGCAGACTCAGATATGACAATACAGCCTTTGAGGAATAAAGTTTGACTTTCTGAAATAAAGACACTTGGAAATATTGGCCTGGTATCTTGCTTACAGGTATTACAGCAATCTTACCTGGTAAGTAATGAAGGTCACTTATCTGGGAGATACCTGGAACATCAAAATATTTTGAGGAACCTTGAGAAGAGAGGAATCCACTCAAATCTGTAGGTATTGCAGGCAAAATCTGATGACAAGTCCTTGGCTTGGCTTTCCTGGCCTTGAGAGGCCTTTAAAGTTCAATCTGAGATTCCTTATAAAAAGTTCCAGCAAAGCAGATTTAAAAGAACCTATATGATCAATTGCCATTCTTGCTGCACTTATGTAAATAATTGGACCAAGTTTTATTGAAACTACACTTATTTTTCAAACCATTTAATCTTAATTTGGCTATCTTTTGTAAAAAATGAGAGAAAAACATTATGTTTCAGTAGAAGTTATAGTACACATGCATGGCTATTAGATTCTAGCTCTTCTCATCTACAAGATTCATCTATTACTAATCATAATGTCTCCTTGTGGCCGTCCATCTCTGATACCTGGGAGCTCCCTGGCCACAATCAAACCTTTTCCTTCAACTCTACTGTCTAAATACTAACTAGATTCACCTGGTCACAGGTGGATCATAAACAACGAGCTCCCTAGGGTAAAGTCCCCAACCTATCAATACACACAGGATGGATTATATCAAATTTAGGATGAATATATTTGGCTCACTCCTACTAGTGGTCAACTCAGTCAAAAGGCCACTCTATGCTGGGAACAAACCAATTACACTTGTGATACGTGACCTAACAGCACTCAACCTATCGGACAAATTCCCCATTATATGTGTTCTCATATCATAGCCTTAAAAAGTTGGTTTGGGACTGACTGGGATAGACAGCCCAGCATATGTTGGTTAGCCCTAATGGCACTCAGTGGTTATGTGGTTCCAACTTATGGCCTTGGCTGCTGCCTGATGGATTGTAAGGTGCACCCTAGGCTTCATCTGGATACAAGGTAGAACTACATTTACTCTATCTTCTCCTGCTAACTTACTCAACCTACAACAGCACTGAAGGTGTTTTGTCTTCCACTGGTACCATCACCTTGCCTCAATTTTTCTTTCCCAATTAGAAGTTGAAAGTGTCATCTGGCACATGGCAGCCCTAAACAAATTTACCATGAAGGCACTAAATGATACACAGCATAGCCTTTTGCTACTCAATTTAGAAGTATCCCAAATGTGTAAGGCAGTCCTCCAAAACCTAATGGCACTAGATGTCCTGACTGCAGCACAGAGGGGCACTTATGCCATTATAAAAACCAAATGTTGCATCTATATTCCTGACTACCGTCAAAATATCTCTGGCCTCCTATCTGATGTGAACCACCAAATTAAATCCATGTCCCACTCTATCCTATCCCTAAATGATTGGTTGGACTCCTGGTCAGGTCCAGGTCTCTGGACTACCATCAAAGCTTTATTCATTAGATTAATCATATTGCTTGTATTTCTTATTATAATTTATTGTCTATTTCATTGTTTGTCTTCCACATGTCAACAAAGTTTCACGTCCTGCACCACTTCTTGTCAAATGATTCTCTCATCTCCAGAGGATCTGTATACCTTGTCTGCCTTGGACTCTGTGGGCACAAACTTTTGGTCCACTGAACTTCCTGCCTGTACCCCTATGGCCCCCATTTAGGGACAGCTCTATGACCTTGTACAGCTGGAAGTAGTTACAGAAGATTGACCGTTGTCTATATCCCCAAAGGATTTTGGGGCCAAATGGGTTCAGGGGGGCATTTTATGATGTGGATCAAGGTTGCCCCAGGGAGAGAAGCCCAAAGTGTCCTGGCCTACATGCCAATCTGTATGACCCAATTCATATCTAGAGTCATACAACCACACAATAACCAGACCCCACCTGCCCTGATACCATTTTAATGACTTTTTACATGATCTTTCCTTTGTCTAGTAAAATGTACCCATGCCTTATAAATTGAGCCATACCCTCAACACATTGCAGCTCTTCACTGTGCATGGGTCCTGTTCCCATGCTATTCTCTGAATAAAAGAGCACTACTACCAGACCTTGAGAGTCCATGAAATCTTTCTTTGACTCCTCAGTTCACTGAGCACACATCAGTAGGATCCAGTGCTGATGTCAAGGAAACAAACACAAGCTTTAGCCTCTACGGTCAAGGAGCTTAATATCAACTTGGAGAGTGGAAAAAAAGAAGGAAGAAGAGGAGGAGGAAGAAGAAAGTACATGTGTAATAATAAGATAGCAATATAGATAAAAAGCCATCACCATTTTTCCAGTTCACAGACCAGAAATCATTGGAACCGTCCCCACCCCTTAACCGCTCTTGGTACCCGAGTCCTGTAGTTCTCTTTTGAAACACGTTTATGACGTGTTCTCCTTTCCTTCTCTATTGTTCATTTATTCTTCCACTTCAGGCCTGGAAAATTACAACAGACTTATCCTTCAGCTTCCCGTTTCTCCTAGTCCCAGGCTAACGTTACTAAAATTCTGTCTTGAACTTTTCATTCTCTTCCTCAAGAAACCAGTTTTGGCTCTCCGCCCAGACTATGGGCACAAGTTTCTGACCTAGCTTTGAAGGCCTTCCGTAGTGTACTTGGACTTCATCTGTTCAATTTGATGGGTCGCTACACTCCAACACTAATTTTTTATCCCTTGAAGGGTAGGTCTCTCTTTACTTTGGAACCAAGGGGAATACCATGCTTCTGTGCTTTCATTTCCTTTTTAAAATTGTGTGGGTTTTTTCCTGGTATTTCTACTTGCTTTTTTTTTCGTCTCGTGCCATTTGCCTATTTTCAACTTTTCTCAGATATTTCATTATGTTAGTTATTCTATCACTTGCTACCATTCACCTCCTCCACACACCCTGTTTTTCCTGGTGCCCTCCCTCCTGGCATCACATTCTCCAATCTCTCCAGTTGCTCTTTCAACTTATTCTACAGAAAGTCCTATTGGAACTTCCCCTTTCCTGCTCTTTGGGTTTGTCTCACTTTTTCTTGGATCACTGGTCTTCCCCTTTCATTTCTCCTTGTTTTGCTACAAAACATTTTCAAGCAAATTCCTGAAAATGAGCATGTAAGAGATAGACATTCCACGTCCTTGCATGTCTGAAAATGTTTTTATTCCACCTTTACATTTAATTCTGTTTGTTTGAGTAAAGCATTCTAGTTTATCATCATGTTGCAAAAGAACTTGCTAGCTGTTTCCTCATTGTGTTTTAGTACCTGTGTTGCTGATGAGAAGTCTGATGTCAGTCTGACTCTTGTTCTGTTGTAATGTAGAAGATAGATTGTTCCTGTTTCACTACTATCAAGTCAAATCCTAACAACCCACTTTTCCATTTTAAAGCTGAGCTCCACAGATCTGCATTCTGCTGTTAATGCTAACTAATGAGATTTCAGAGTCTGGCTCTGAAAGTACAGGACTTCATAATTTAAAAAAAAAGTCTAATAAAGAGATGAAAAAGATATTTCTCCTCTACTGCAGCTACAAAGGGAGAGACGTTCTTCCTCATCTTAAACCTTGGTCAAAGGATCCAATGAGGTAAAGTGTTAAATGTGGACTCTTACAAGGACATCAGTCCTTCATATTCCTACGTGATATGAAGTCTTATGCAAATATTCACAACTGCTGCCAGCTCGTTCTGTTCTCTCGAATGTAAATCTATCATTGGAATTATTATTTGAACAAAAGAGTCTTGTAGTTGCCAGAGATCTTAGAAATTGTTGCCATGTCATGTGAACATAACCTTCAATGACTCCTGTAATTCTTACTTGTTAAGACTTGTTAAGATGGTCTTTGTTGCCCTGATGATATTGTTGTAGTTGCACCTCTGTTCTCAAGTGGTATAAACATTATTAGAGTTGCTCTGTCAAATCAGAAGAGGATCTTTGGCTCTCTCCTTTTCCTATTTGCATAACAGACAAATAAATTCTACTCTGCTAGAGTCCTTCACATAACAAAGAATTTGAGTCTTGTCCCATTTCCATTTCCACAGCAATAGCCAGTTGCTTCAGCACCATAGACCACAGTGACAATTTCCCAAACAAAGACTTGGTTTTATAAGACATTTCATTTCTAATACCTGAGTGCTATTCAAAACATGTCACCTTTTTAGTATTATTTGCAATAGGTATCATTTCAGTGTCCTTCAGGAAATTTGGGAAGGGAGAGGAATATTCGATAACAAAATAAAAAGGCAAAATGGCAATTCCTTTAATTAAAAATAGAATTTATCAGACACACACGAAGGTCCAGAAAGACAATGTCCCAGAATATTCTTCTAAATATGGTGAAAACCTTCCTACCAATACCAGAAGTATTCTCTATATTACCATAGTATTAAATCTTTACTAAATCTATTGCTGCATAATCTGTTTAAGAACATAGAACAGTAGAAAAAATAATACTGTGGAAAGGAAACTTTCCTCATACAAACTGTATGAACCTCTATATCATCACTGAAAGTGAGCAAATAGACAATAGACAAATAGAACAGAATAGAGTCCAGAAATAGGCCCACACATAGAGGCTCACTTGATTTATCAAAAGGTGCCAATGAAATTCATGGGGGAAGGAAGGGCTTTTTAATATATGGTACTAGTTCAAAGGATATTTGCACTTTATTTTATTTTTTTTGATGAGGAATATTGGCCTTGAGCTAACATCTGTTGCCAATCTTCCTCTTTTTGCTTGAGGAAGATTGTTCCTGTGCTAACTACTTTGCCAATCTTCCTCTATTTTGTATATGGGATGCTGCCACAGCATGGTTTGATGAGCAGTGCATATGTCCATGCCCAGGATCTGAATCTTCTTACAATAATTTATGCTCTCACCAACATGGTTGAAGAGTGCTTCATGGTCTATTCATGTAAATGTTTAAGGATATGTGAAAAGAATGGATATTCTGTTTGTTGAATGCAAAGTCCTCTTTCTATGTGCGTATATGGTACAATGCATTCATTATTCAAGCTACAAATATTTGCTGAATGTCTCATACTGAATGTCTATATTCTAGGTACTGCCCTAGGCCCTGGGGATTTGGCTGAAGGCAAAGTACCTACTTTCCTGAAGCTTACATTCTTGTGGGGGAAGACAGATAATAGATAGACAAAGAGTTAATTTTCATAGGGTTCTAGGTTGTATGAGGGAAAAACCTAGCCGGGTGAGGGGATAGAAAGAGACTAGGGGTGAGGGCTCTAGTTCAGATCATACAGGAGAGACAGGGAAGGCCTCTGCAGAGGTGACCTGCATGATAAGAAGGAGGGAGCCAAGCAAATTTTGAGGAGAAGGCCTGTGTCCCAGGCAGAAGCTCAGAGGGTGAAAAGGCCCTGGGTCAGGAAAGTGGTTGGTGTGGGGGAGAGTCTGAGAGAGAGGCCACTGTGGCTAGAGAGTGTAGGAGGGATGCTCAGAGAGGTAAGCAGGGGCTAGATTGTGCTGGCCTTCTTGGCCATAGCAAGATTTTATTCCAGTGCTATGGGAAGCTATTGAAGAGTCCTTAGCTTGATGTGGCATGATCTGATTTATACTTGTAAAAGACAAATTTGATTGCTGTGGGGAAATGAATTGGAAGGGGAAGAAAGGAAGCAGAAAGAACTTTAGTTGTGGCCAGAGGGACAGTAGTTTGGACTGGGAGGTAGCTGGTGAAGTGGTGAAATGTAACCAGGATGGGGACACATCTGGGTGATATAACAGTTATGACTTGCTGATGATTTGGATGTCAGGGGTGGGGTGGGACTAAGAAGAAGGTCCTGAGCGAACATCTGTGCCAATCTTCCTCTATTTTGTATGTGGGTCACCACCACAGCATGGCTTGATGAGGGGTGTGTAGGTCTGCACTCGGGATCCAAACCTGCAATCCCTGGGCAGCCAAAATGTAGCGTGCAAAATTAACCACTACGTCACTGGGCCAGCCCCTAAAAAACTGTTTTGGTCTATCAATTTCTGAAAGAGTGAAACAGATGTATTAAAGTTTTCCACCATCATTATAGATTGACCTATGTTAATTTCTTCTTGTATTTCTAATGTCTTTTGCTTTTTGAATTTTTAAGTTCAGTATTAAGTGAATAAAGGTTCTTGACTCTCCTGCCTTGTTAGTGAATTGTGATTTTTATCATTTTGAAATAGCCTTCTTTCCCTTTAATGTTGTAGGTATCTTTTTTGTAAATGGCATATAGCTGGATTTATTTTTAAACTCCAAATCAAAGCTTGGTTTTTTAATATGGGGACTTATTCACATTTTTTATTGTTGATATGTTTAAATATATTCATGTTATCTTGGTTTCTGTTTTCTATTCTGGTTGCTTTTCTGCTGTTTCTTGTTGCTTTTTTCCCCTTTTCTTGTCTTTTGCTATATTGGTCAAGTTTTCTTCATTCCATTTGTTTTCCTTCAAGTGTTGGCAAAGTTATGTATTTAGTTCCAGTTTTTTTATACAGTTAACTTAAAATTTGAACTCTCATTGTTATACATGTTTTTTATCAGCGTCTAGAATTAATCCATCTTTATATCTTCTCATTAAGCAAGAAATTTATACTCTCTGACTTCCTCCTTCGTCCACTGCTCCCTCAACAGGTATAAGTAATTTTACCAAATTAGTTTTATTCTAGTTAAGTTTTACTGTTTTTTTTTTCTTGACTCACTTTTTTCCTCTTATCTCACATTGTCTTTGTCTTTGGGTTACTTTTTGTCATTGTTGTTTTGTTCAAGTGTATTTTTGAGTACTGCAGTTATTTTAGAGATAGTGTGTTTGTGGCAAAACTTCTG
The DNA here is from genome assembly GCF_021613505.1 of Equus quagga. NCBI lineage: Eukaryota > Metazoa > Chordata > Mammalia > Perissodactyla > Equidae > Equus > Equus quagga. Next base: position 113,638,360 of record NC_060270.1, read on the forward strand.
AGTCCTTATGTGTTCAAAAATGTCTCCAATTTGCTCTCACACTTGATAGTAAGTTTGCCTCAGTATAGACTTCTGGGTTCACAGTCATTTTCCCTTCAGAATTTTGAAGATACTGCTCTAGTGTCTTTAGTACCCAGGGCTGCTGATGAGAAGGCTGATGCTAATCTGTTTCTTGTTCCTTTGTAGATTTTATTTATATGGAATTTTTCAGAATCATGTTCTTTATCTGTGTGTTTTTAAAATTTCACCAGCGTTTGTCAGTTGGCCCTTTCAACCTATAATTTGTGCTTTCTCAGGGAAATTTTATTTTTTTTCCTTCATGATTTCTCCTTGTACTCTTTCTGTACCTTCCTTCTGGAGCTCCTATTAGATGGATTTTAGAACTGGATTAGTTTTGTCAAGGGAAATAATCCATAACCAATCTATAAATGAAAATTTGGGTGAGTTTATTCTGAGCTGTAATCTGAGGACCATGGCCCGGGGCCTTTCTTCCCGAAGGAAGAAAGGGCACCAAAGAAGTGGGGTGCACAGAGTGGTTATATACCCCCAAACAAGGTGTTTCACATATGATTGAAATGTCCCTCCCACAATAGTCACAAGATTGCCCTGTCGGCACAGCACTTGATGGACACAGCAGGTAGTGGGCCTGCTATCTTGGTGGGCGTAGCAGGAGGCAAGTCTATTGTCTCGAGCTGGGCGGTCACAGGTGAGCGCAGCAATCAGTTTCTAGCCTAAGGAAAGATGCTTAATCCTTAAGGAGATGCCAACGTTGGGAGGGGGAGGGAAGTTGCACCTTTATCTCAAGGGCCTTTGTTCTTCCATAGGGAATATCTAAAGCAGATATACAATGCATGCTCAACGGCCACGGTCAGGCCCTTTTGGGAAGACAAGGTCAGGCGGAATTAGGTTTATACCAAATGGCTTCCTCATATTCTCCAATATATCCTATTGCTTGCCATTTTTATTTGTCAGTCTTCATACTGCTTAAGTTCTTTCTTATATTTTCTATTTACTCTGTTCTTTTTATTTCAAATTTTGGGAGATTTTCCTACATTTATCTTTCAGATCACTAATTTGACTTTCAGTTGTTTAGGTTCCATTGATCATTCAGTCATTCAACAGATATTTAGTGAGTTCCTACTTTCTGCCAGGGATTATTTTAAGTGCTGAGATTCAGTGGTGAATGAAATGCTCTCACTGGATTTTTATTTTCCAATAACTCGTACCCTCTGAAAACTCTTTTTTGTATGTAGGCAAAAAATTTCAAATAACCCTGAATATACCAAATGGACTCTTCTCTTTTTTTTAAGATGAAAATTTTATTCTGATCTCTTTTCTTCTAGGTCAGGTCTGTCAGTTCCTTTTTGTCTATTTGACTCTCATGCTGTTGATTTTCCTTAATGTCTGGTGATCCTAGGTTATTCTTTGCTTTTATAAATGAAGAACTAGGTTGATTATTGTAGGTAAGAGGCATGGGTTTTATCTGCTTTTGTGTGGGTGGGCTATCTGATAGACCTCTCCTCTGAATGCAAGATTTGATAGAAGTTCTCTATAGGTAGGAGGGGAATGCCCCCAGGAAACATTTAAAGATAAATGGGTGTGGAGCAGGCAGGTAGGACAGTTTGTATCAGTCAGAATTCTTGATTATAAATAACAGAAGCTGGCTCTAGTAAATTTATGCAGAAAAATAATCTATTGGCAGGCTACTGGGTAGCTCACCGAATTGACCAGAAGAGTGAAAATCAGGCTTGAAAAACCAGCAGGAACCAACGGGGCCACAGCCAAGGATATTCTGGAGGAACAGTCTGGTTAGGCCATTGCCATCAGCCTTTGTGAATATCACTCCAGATTCAGGTCCTGGGTGGAATAGCCAGCACTCCAATTGCCAACCAGAAGCAGGGTTATCTGCCAGGTAGCCAGTAACCACATGTGGTAGGCAGAAAAATGCCTCCAAAGATGCCCATGGCCTAATCCCTGTGGACTTGTTCCCTTATTTGGCAAAAGGGACTTTGTGATTAAATTAATCTGAGAAAGGGTGATTAACCTGGGTTATCCAGGTGGGTCCAAGAACATGATTCCTTAAAAGTAGAGAAACTTTCCCAGCTATGATCAGAGGGAAACGTGACTATGGAAGCAGTTGGGGAGATGCAATGTTGCAGTCTTTGAGGATGGAGGAAAGAGGGCCATAGGCTAAGGAATATGATGGACACTAGTAGCTGAAAAATGCAAAAACCAAATTCTCCCCTAGTCTCCAGAAAGGAATGCTGACACCTTGATTTAGCCTTGGACTTCTGACCTCTAGAACTGTAAAATAATAAATTTGTGTTGTTTTAAGCCACTAAGTTTGTGGAAATTTGTTATGGCAGCAGTAGGAAACCAATACACCTCACATATGCAGTATTTCCCTCCGTGATGCTCAAGTCAGGAAGGTTCAGCCTGGTGGCACACTGTGCACGTTGTCTTCCTTGCAGAGCTCTCTCCTAACACTTCCTCCTGCACACACACCGCCCATCCCCCACCCACGTCCGTCCCTCTGTCTCCTCCCCAGGCCAAACGCTTCTGATGTTTTCTTTCTGCCAGTTTAGGGCTGGAGGGAGACCAATGGGCCCTATGTTCTGGAGATAGCTCTTTAATAAATTATCCTGGACAGTTGATTCAGCGCCACCTTCTATATTATTGGAAATGTCCCTCTGAGTTGGGAATCTCTCTGGACTTGCTCTTATCTTCCCATTATTTTAACCATTTATTTGATTCATTTTCTGCAGCTAGTTTTGAGACGTAATTTTTCTTCACTCTTGTCAATGTTGACTTAACTTCTATCTTCCAGATATTTCAAATTTTTCTGATAATAGTGCCCTTCCCTATTTACCAGGGCTGTGTGGATTTCCTCTTTAAAAACAGCACTTTCCCTCTGTCATGGTAAGAAAATTTGGGTGGAAGGGGACATGGTCTTATGAGCTCAGTTCAACATCTTGATCCAATCATTGCCTGTTATTTAGGCTGATTGTTCCGAACCTGGGGCTCAGACAGAATCCAAAGGACTAGAAAGTTCCCTGAAAAATGAGCTATTCGGTCCAGTCTCAGAGCAGGCCATGGGAGAAAAATGGGTTAATGGCGGATGAGCTCTAGGGTGGTCCTGGAGGAAGCAGGTGGAACGCAGGGGTTGGGACAATCCAGGGGACATCAGGGAAGTCCATTAACAGGAAAAGACAAAACAGACCTGGGATCAAACCCCGATTTTGCGCCTTGCCAACTCTGTAAGCTTAGGCAAGTTCAGCTTCTTTGAGCTTCCGTTTCTTCACTTGTAAAAAGGAGATAACACCATCCTTCAAGGATTAAACGACATAGTACTGGTAAAATGCTTACCATCGGCTTGGCAGACAATAATATTAGTGTATTTACTGAGTGCATTTACATGGATTAATCTTATTTAAGCCTGATTCTTAAGCCTATTACACAGATCAGGAAACTGAGGAACGGAGAATTTAAGTAAGCTGCTTAAGGCTGTAACCATTAAGTGGCAGAGCAGGGATCTGAACCTGGGCAGGCAGGCTCTGTCATCTCTGCACACACAAGGCTGCAGTTTACCCCGTAGGGGAGGGCTACTGGGCTGAGTGCTCTTTGGCTTTTCCGTTTCCTGTGCAGTTTTGGGGTAGGGAGCCAGATTAACGTTAGGAATTGGGAAGGGATTGAGTCAACAAGAGGGGACTAAGTGGTTCCAGTAATAGGCCAGCTGGAGCTAGCAGATCATTTGTAGGTTATTCTTCAGTATCCGTGTTTGTTGGCCTGTTTGCTTTTATTAGGTATTTATTTTGTGGTGGTAACATTTACATAACAGTGACGTGCACGGGTTGTAAGAGCACAGCTCAGTGAATTTTCACCTAGTTATGCGCCTGTGTAATCACCATCCAGATCGAGATATAGCAAGTTTCTAGCCCTCTAGAAGGCTCCCACGTGCCCTTGCCTGCCCCAGTCAACACCTGGCCGAAGGTAACTGCTGGACTAACCTCTACCATCACAGGGGAGTTTAGTCCGTTTTTGAACTTCATATAAGTGGAACATACAGTTTGTGCTCTCTCATACCTGGTTTCTTTTACTCATCCTGTTTGCTTTTTATTCCATAAAGAACCAGATGCTTTATAGGCCGTAAATCTGTGAGCAGATGACCACACTTCTGCGCAGACAGCTGAGATCTCTCACCCAAGGGCTCTGTACACAAGTATAGCCTTTCATGCATCGTGGGAGCCGGCTGTGGGGGATGGGAGGAGGAGGAAAAACCTGCCTGGGCGGGGCTGCCATCTGCTCCACCCTGAAGAGGCTCTCAGGACTCCCAGGGGTGGATGCTCTTGGCACACTACAGGTGTGAAGTACAGTGAATGTCAGTTCCTTTTCTCTTTCTGGGGGTCCCCATGAGTCAGGTTTTAAGATGGGACAACTGCCTAAGTTAGGTTGAGGGTGGCACGCTCTTCCCCTCTTACAGCTCTTGTGCGGTGGAAGACTCTGAATTCCTCTGTACACTTGGGTGCAAGAAATGTCCACACTTCCCTCCAGCTTCTGGGAACTCATCTTCTCCGGTTTGGGGCATAGCTGTCTCCCCTGTGAAGCATCGCCTTCCATCTCTTCCCTTTTTAGGAGGACTTCAGCTTCTCTTCTTGAAGAGCCAAGAACTCTCACAGTCCTGGTTGGGGCTTTTTCCAGGATAGTTTTTTGTTGTTGTTGTTGTTAAGATTTTATATTTTTTCCCTTTTTCTCCTCAAGCCCCCCAGTGCATAGTTGTATATATTTTTAGTTGTGGGTCTTTCCAGTTGTGGCATGTGGGATGCCGCCTCAGCATGGCTTGATGAGCAGTGCTGCGTCTGCGCCCAGGAACCAAACTGCTGAAACCCTTGGCCGTAGAAGCGGAGCGCATAAACTTAACCACTCGGCTGCAGGGCCGGCCTGACCCCTCCAGGATAGTCTTTGAAACGCAAAGAAGCTCTTAAAGTTCTTACACCTGAGCATAACAGGATCCTGAGCCTCAGGACAAAAAGCCAACGTTCTGTCCAGAGAGGAAAAGGTGGGGAAAATTGCCCTTTCCTTCTATCAAGTAAGTCTCCACCATAAATAAAAACAGGGCACAAATGACCACGTCAGTGATCTTTCCTGTTCCACAGTCCTGGGTTCCAAATCCCCCCTCTGCAACCAACCACAGGGGAAACCTGGCAAAATGACGCCACAGTCCTCTCAGCCCTGGTTTCTTCAATTACAAAATGGTGCCGATACCAATCATACAAGGATGTCGTCGTTAGTAAATGAAATTAGTTTTTTTTAAAGCTCGATACCTAAGGTCCTAATAAGTGTATTGTCTTTTCTTTCTTCCTACAGGAGGAATTACCTGGTAGCACGGAAGTATGAACATCTGAATTAGGTGGTCCGGGTGACAGAGCTCTGAGAACAGTGATGCACTTTGCCAGGTAGGTGGGAAGCAGGCTGGGGCTCAGAGGATTTTCTCCTTTTCTCTTCATGGTTCTGAGCAGGTAAGTGGTGTGACTTAGAAGGGGCTGGGAGGTATCTCTGTGCTCTCAACAGTTGTGTACAAACCTCACTGAGCATTAGAATTACAGGAAGGATTTTAAAACATTCCTACCCCAGCTGCTTACTTTCTCCCACCATGGCTGAGAGTCTGATTTCGTAGGGCAGGGGGAGAAGAAAATGTTAATTAAAAAAAAATCCGCTGGTGATTCTGATGACCGGTAAGTTTAGAAACTACTGTTCTAAAATATATACCTGCCTGAAAATCCAATAGCTTAAAATATTTCCATATTATCTCAGTGGGGGGCATAAAAAGAGTGGGATGGGGCAGTCATGAGTCATCTCCACTACCCAGTAGAAAAAACTTTTGTGGGACTGTCTAGATTACATGAACTTTGTCACATACATTGTAAGGCCTAAATCTTGATTTCTTTTCCGAGACAAAATTTTCATCAGGGCAGAGGAACAAAATCTACCAGTACCTTGTTCAAGTAGTCAATACCACCCTCATTCCCAATACTTTAACCAGGCTACACCTGTAACTGGGAATTTTTATTGCATTAAAGTAAATCAGAATGATCAAGAATGCTGGAGACTTTTTCTCTTCTCTGTATCCCCTCCTTAGTTTCTGTTATTGAAGGCATATTAATACCTACTTCTCTAAGGTGTAACCTCTGAGCATTCTGATAAGAGAGAATATGAGGAGAGGCCCTTAGGACTGTGAACTGGTAGCTGAGAATATCTGTTAGAAGTAGTTTAATCAGACTGCTTTCCTAACTGCTAGATTACATCAGCACACTGAGAGTACGGGAATGAGCATTTTGATGGAAGACAGCTGGGGGGATTAAGAAAATCTAAAATTCTAGTAATATTTTATTACATATTGCTGTAATTGAAACCTCCATTTAGGAATTTGTAATTAAATTTGGGAGCATTAAAATTTAGAGAAAGGGCAGAAATGATAAAGGCTCAGGCAAGCCAGAGGACACGGGCACTGTATAAACCTAGGTAGGGGTTGAAGAGGGATGGAGCCAGAAAGTAAGAAGATCGTGGAGGTAGAAAGATACTAAAAATAGATATTATTTCCTTCCACCCCTTACGGTTCTTGCTGGGCAATTCCCATCCCAACTTTTCCCACCTCTTTTCACTATTTCATCCTGGTAGAAGTGAGAACCAAACTAGTTTCTTGCGCTAGTTTCAAAGTGACTCAAGTAGAAGTCTAGGAGATGCTTAGATATAGCCAGGAAAATATCTAGACGGATCAGATCACAGTTTTCTCCTATATTGTTTAGATGTCTTATTGGGGGCCATGCTCATGGATCTTTAGCAAACAATCTAGAGCTTAGGGGCTATCTTCCTCACTTCTATTTTTGAGAAAATTTGAATACTGTTTGTGCTGTTTAGTGTGTATATGTGTGCGTGTGTGCATGCATTTGTTTTGTAGAGGGTTGGGCTAATGAAGTCATACTGGAGCAAAACTGGCTTACTGCTGTTAAGAGGTTTGATTTTTGCTTTTACTGTCATTTTTAGCAGGCAAACGAAGTCTAAAAATTAAGTTTCTTAGTTCTAAGTACTCCAGGTTTATACCTTCTCAAAATGAACAGAGGCTTTACTGAAAGAATAAATGACTATAAGTCTTCATAGCCTGTCATTTTCCCCTGTCACCCCCTCAGATAATTTTGAGGTATTTGAAGATTTGAAGTAAATCTCAGATGTCATATCATTTCTGTTATAAATATTTAAACATATCTCTAAAAGATAAGGGTTCTTTTAAAAAACATAACCACATATTTGGATTAAGTGGCTCTAGCAAAATAATGATGTGTACTCTCAAAAAAAAAAAAAACCCATAACCATAATACCTTTATCACTCTTAAAAATATTGACAAAAAGTCTTTAATATCATTAAATATACAGTCAGGTTTAAATTTGCTCTATCATTTCTGGATTTTGCTGATTTTGTTTAATAAGTCCCTCTGTTCCCTGTACTTCCTGTAAGCTGAGTGTTAGATCTAGAGGTTTAATCTGATTTGCTTTGTTTTTTGGCAAGAACACTTCATAGTGGTGTTGTATATTTCCATAGGAAGGCATATGATGTTAGCAGACATTAATTATCATTGTCTAGAGGGTTTTTTATTTTTGACCACCCCTCAACCCAACTATCAAGCTACACCCCCTCAGACACACATCACATATACCCTCTCCATTGTACTGTTTTAATTGATTTGAAAATGGATACTTGGTTGTAAGCTCATTTCACAGACATAATCTCCTTGGAAAATAATCAGAAGGCTCCATTAACCTTTGGTATACGTAAATAGAATTTTTCTCAGCTCCCGCTTATGGCAATATTGTTGGTTGACTATTCAACTGCCATCCCTCCCACCCTTCTTATGTGCAGGCAGAGAATTTTGATGGAAGACGACTGGGGGGATCAAGCAAATGTAAAATTCTAGTAGTGTCTTATTATATATTGCTCCCACCTCCCACTCAAGAGGCTGATCACCTGTTCACTTTTCAAAGCCTGACTGGTTTCTGGGGAACTCTTTCTTTCCTTCTTAATGAAGGTACTCTTCTCTTTGTGTCTACATGATGTGTGAGATTGTTGTTTGGAGCTGCAGTGGCCAACTTCTGACCATAGGGGTCAAGCTTGAGGATTAACACCAATGTGCCAGGATGATGGGATGGGAATGCGGGAAAGGTCCAGGTCCTCAGTAAGTCATTGAGCCACTGAAATAGCCAGTCCTGCAAATGCCGTATCTCCAGACTTCTTATTATGTGAGATTGTAAATTTAATTCACTTTTAGTTGATCATTTGCAGCTGTGAACAACCTGACACACCAGGAATATTCAAATGAATCTCTTTTATGTTTCTGCTTACTATTTAAAGCCCTGCTATAGAGAAAAAAACCTATAGATCTTGACCTTGAGTTACCCATAAAATCAGTCTTTCTTATCCACTCTAATAGTGCTAAAATGATGAGACAGATAGCACAAGGAGACATCAAAATTAACTTATTTTGATGTCATATTTTAAATAAAATCAGGTTTTGATAGGATATAAGTTGAAAAAGCACACAGCAACTTAAAAGTGGAGATGGAGGTCTAGAAACTTCTATCTTGGTGATAGAAATTGGAATTAAAATATTTTCCAAGGATCATTCTCAAAGTACACAGCTAAGAGTTGACTTTGAGTGTTGGCAACAACAGGAAACTTTTCTCCTATTACGTTATGCTGGACATAACATTCTTATTAAGTAGGAGAATTGGAATTTTTGAATCTCCTCCTTTGTAGCAAAACAATTCCCAAGTTTCAAATTGGATGCACAAATTTAGCAGGCAGAGTGATGAGGATTTAATTTAAAAAATAGTATGATGTTTGAAATCTGTTAAAGCAGCCCTGGAACTGAAACAGTAAAAGATAGCTGATGGTCTCTCCTATGCTTGCTCTTGCTGCTGCTGCTGCTTTTTATTTTTATTGAGATATAATTGATGTATAACATTATGCTCATGCTTCTTGTATTTTGCACTCCCAGACTGTTGTTGGAAGCAGAGGTTCATTGTTTCTTGGTTAGTAGATTGCACCTTTGTCTTTGCAGACAAGGTGATGACAACAAGTGGTTCCAGGAAACCCTCAGTAACAAACCCTCTTTGTGTTGTCTAAGGAAGCCCTGGCTCATAATTGGATGACATCAGGAGGCTTCCCACCCACTCCTCTGGATCCGTCAAGGCACAGAGTCTCATTGTTAATGACTTTCACTCTGAACAACTGCTGGCTCTTGTTGGCTTCATTCACTGTGAAGATGGTGGTCATACATCCCAGATTTGAAATAATCTGTCCTGTTTTCAGACCTTGTGTCAGGCCATCTGCCTTGGTATCTCATTAGGAAAATATGATCACTTTAAGGATGGCACAATCTCTTCCAACTTCTCGGCCCTCTTGGAGGCTCACCCCATATGTCTCGTTGTCTTGGACGCCTTTTTAGGTGATGTCCCTTCTCCTTTGGCCAATTAGCAACATTCCCCATGCATCTTCAGTGGAAATGCCCTCTCTTTAGGGATCCTCCCTTGAAGAGATTTCAATCTAGTGAGTACTAAAATTAGACAAAGTAAGGCAGGAGCCTACCTCCTTATGAAAAGCTACCTGATCACAATTCCGAGTTAAATGTCGATTATCAGAATAAAGTTCAAAGCCTTTGAAAATGCATAAGGTGATGCATTTGAGCAGATGAATATAACCTATCTTGGAAAAAATCTCTGATGGGAAGAAGGCAGGGTTAGGGTTCAGCTTTGAAAGTTAGAAAAGAGCAAAGAACAACTTCAAGCCCCCTGGGGACAGGCCTGCTGTCTACAGATGGTGTGTCAGGCAGTGGGCCTACTGTTTACTTTGACACTGTGGCTTGGAGAACATACCAGAATCTCTGGTATCTTCTGTGTACTTAGTGCAATGAGCCATTACACCAAAGGTGCTCAGGAGATACTTGCTGAACTACATTGACAAGTAAGTTTTACTTGGATCTACTGTGTTTGCTACACCAGATAAATGCATTTGCAACCATCTTTCTGGTTCAGAGTATCAAAGCATGCTTGAAATGCCATAAAGAATGTTTTTACTTGAGGATAGTTTTTTTAGGGAGGTAGGACTTCGATTTTCCTGATTTTTTTTTTTTTACCTATGTAGCAAGAATATTAGAAATAAAATTTAGGAGAGGGCAGGCAATCCTTGGGTGGAAGGAGATTAATAATGGCTTGAGACAGCTGAATAAATAACATTTATTTGGCTCCCTGGGCCTTACCCAAGCCTTTTTACAGCTACCAGGTATTTTATAGACACATTTTTCTATGAAGTAGTCAAACTGTAAACAGAGTGAACCCTGACTGATAGTCACGTCTTTAAAAAAAAAGAAAAGAAAGAGAAGACAAGAGAAGAGAAGCACCACCATAATTTTCCTAGTGGAAATGTCTTTTGTCTTTGGAAGCACAGAACCAAGGGTGTGAGGGCAGATCTGGAGCTGTGGACTGGCACATGGCCTTTGCTCTGCTTTTAACCCATCCTGATGGTGGGCTCCGTGTAGGTCTGTCCCACACGTATACCCAAGGTGCTCTGAGAGGAAACCCTGTACCCACTGTACCCCAAGTCCAATCCCACAGTGTTTTGTACCCAGAATGATAGGTGCTCAGCAAATGTTTGTTGGTAAATAAAGCATCATAGCCATTTAGCAATATTTGTGAACAGTGTGTATCTTCTCCTTCATGTTTATAAGTTCCTTGGGTCTAGGATTAAATCTTATGCACCCGAGTACCTCCCAGTATAGAAATGTGTGCACTCAGTGTTTGTGTCTGAGTGAGTGAAGGAAGGGTCTGGTTCACGAACACCATGGGAAGCCTGCCTTGTTAACCTTCACACCCACGTGACTGGCAGTGTCTACTGAGCAACAGAAATGTTCTCCCTCTGCTTTTCAAAGTCTCACAGATTTATGATAAGAGTTGGAAAAACACCGGAGAGACTTTTAGGCCAAACTTTATTTTATAAATGAAAAAGTTAGGTCTGGAGAGAGGGAGCGACTTCCCCAAGGTCATATAGCTAGTCTTCAGGAAAGCCAAGAAAAAATTTGAGTCTCCTGGAAAGTGATTTTTCTTCTCGAAATATTTTAAAGTTTTTTTTAAAAGAGCTTCATTTCACTGCTATATATATATATATATGTCCTAAAATAGTTGTTATAATCAATTTCTCCTCAAGAAAACTCTAAAAGAATTTAGCTAGTTATTTCCCATGTGACACGTTTCAAGATTTTAAGAAGTTCTCACCGAGACATCAAGATAAAATGTCACATGCCAAAGAGAGGAGCCATAAAAAGATAGAAGTCTTCAAGGGGTTATCCAAAAAGTGGTAATATGACTCAAATCCTTTGCCTACATTCAGGTGAAAAGACGTTGGGGCTCTGAGGGGGGCTCAATGAATAACACCTGTCTTTCCCACTCAGGTTCTGAACAAATTGAGAAAGAAGACGAAAGGTAGCAGATAGAAGCCAAAATATCACCTTCGTTACTGAAAGAGGCCAAGCTGGAGGGCAAGGCATAGTGTGGCAGTGAGGGCAGCTGTTCCCCGAACCCCTGGTCTAGGCTGAGCTTCTGCGCAGAACAGTTGCAGAGCAGGTACACTGCCAAGAGGAACAAGCGGGGCCAGGCTAATCTTTCTCTGTGAGTGAATCGTGTTGGTTAGTGGTGCCAGGAAAAGCCTAGAGAGTTACAGCTAGTGCAGGACACTTGGCAAGAGCAGGGAACAGCCATTCCCCATGACAAAATGTCAGTGGGGTTGAAGATTGGGAGGGAAGGTTTGTGAAGAGGGTTTCTCTGGAGGTGGGTAGTCTGAAAGCCCCTCCCACCCCAAAGTTTCCTTCTCATGGAAAATGCTTCATTCAGACAGCTTTACACTCATCTCCTGCAGCTTGGATGGTGCTGGTGACAGGTCTTTGGCTCCCACCTGGAAACTCTAAAGGAAAGAGAGTTCCAATAGTGGGAACGAAGGAGAGGCAGCTCGACTGGGTGGGCCAGCGTTGGCAGAGAGAGGGGGGGAGAGAGAAATTTAGCTCCTGTCCAACAGGGCCACCTAGAGGGGCTCTTAGGTTTCAGCTGGGAGCTTTAGTTGATCAAGGGAATTTTAGGTCCCCAGCAATGGGGGAAGGCGGGTCTCTGAAGAGCCGTGAGAGCACCCCATACCAGGAAGAGGCAGCTTTCAGTACCGTCGCCTAGCCTAGAAAGAGAGAAGCCACCTTAACAACCAGTCAATTAAGAAGTCTTCGCCCTCCTCTCGCTTTGACCCTGGAACGAACCATGGCTAGTGAAATGGGGGCAGACAAGTAGAAATAGTAGGGGGAGCAATGGAAAAGATGGGCTCTGCTCCCTTCCCGGCCTCATGACAGGAGAAGGCCCCAGAGGAGTGAAGAGAACAGTTTCACCTTTGAATCTGATCCCGGGTGTTGATTATTACACAAGTTCGGATATTCTAACTTCTTAACTGGACTACGTTAGAGACTTAAAGTGGCTATTACCAAAGAGTGGTTTAAAAAAAAGTCGTAGGATTATGGAGGTTTTCATTCAGGGGCAAGGCAAGAACGTCCCCCCCCCCCCCCGAATAATTTTAAAAGAGACAGTGGGAAACAAAAACAAAGTTGCTTTCTGATTTGAATAAATTATTTTCTTCTTCAAATCGAACAGCCTATCGATTTTATTTTGTTGGTTTTGATTTCTCCAGCCCACCAACATGGGATTGTTTGTGGTATCTTTACTTTTACTAAGCTTGCTGCCTAAACGAGCACGTGGGACATTAAGAACACCGGCAATTCCAGCTAACCGAAGGCTGAATCCCACTGACGGCACCTGCTACATTTTCCCCAGGTGGCATGGTGCATGCACAGCAACTTTGGGGCTGCTCCTCCAGCAGGTTATGAACACAAGAAGGAAAATGATGCACACATTCTCAGTAGTACCGGTGGTCTTTCCACGATGTCTTCTCAAAGTACTTTTGCAGCAAATAGCACTGCTAATTAAACTGGTTGGTGAGTAAACCAAATGAAATACAGTCATACATCGCGTACCGACAGGGATGTGTTCTGAGAAACGCATCGGTAGGTGATTTTATCATTGTGCGAACATCATAGAGTGTACTTACACAGACCCAGATGGCATAACCTACTACACACCTAGACTGTAGGGTACTAATTGTATGGGACCACCATCGAATACTTGGTCATTGACTGCAACGTTGTTATGTGACTGTATGTTAAAAGTCTCCATCTAATCCTGTCCAAAGCCAGGCAGAGGAGGCCAACTTGAGTTCTCATCACCATCTCCCAATGCCCTTTGTTGTTTGATTAGCATAGTTTCCCTCTGTAAGATATTAATGATTCCCAGAGCTGCTTTAAGAAGTTTCTTTATTATAAGTGAAGTGATTGAAAACTGCCAATCACAAATCTGGCAATCCCCTCTCATGAGCTTAAAGACTGTTCTGATTACGATAATTACATTTTTATGAATATCCTACCTAGAGAGTAACAATTTTACTATGTCAGACTTCACCACACAAAGATGCACCAATTTCATCTGCAATGAAAAATAGAGCCTAATAGCACAGTTATATTTATATGATAGTCAAACATCAAGATGCAACATAAGTACTTCAACTGAAAGAATTCTGATCATAATTTAACCTTGAGATGATGATTAAGGGTGAAGGCTTGTCAGCTTTCATGAATTATTTTTTCATGATTTTTCCTGTTTTGATTTTTAATACTCCATAATTAACACATTAACATTTGGATTCCACCCCCACCCCCCATGATATGTGGGCGACAACAAAAAAAGATTAATAGATACAACTAATGGTCAAAGAGAGAATTAGGTAATTATAAGACATAGTCATGTTTCAGGTACAGTAGTGCCATGCCAACTGGTTTTCTATTTAGTCAGCTAAGTTTCTTCAACCATGATGCAAATAATGGACACAGTATTTAGGTTTGATGCTATAAATACATATTAGTTTAATAGAAAGAAAACTGTTTCATTATTACAGATAGTGAACATTGGCAGTCAAAAAGTGGGGTCTGAGAGCTAGCAGCATCAAGCATCGCCTGGAAGCCTGTTGGAAATGCAAATTCTCAGGCCTCACCCCAGACTTGCTGAATCAGAATCTATGGCAGTAGGGCTCAGGACTCTGTCTTAACAAGCCCTCCAGATGATTCTCTGAGGTTTGAGAACTACTGCTCTAGCATCTTGTAACTATTTCCATTGGCTACAGTGAAACATTGGCAAGTGTGGAGGCTGCAACCCCAGCAACACTATAGGCATCCCTGTTAACTGCAGGGGTGCGTGTTCCAGGGCAGCTTAAGTGAACAGGCTGTTTTGGTCAAGGGGTTCCTCTTAAGTGGATTTTTTCTTCTCTTTAAATCCCCTAAGGTCATAAGCCATAGTGTCTTCCCATCTAAACCAGTCATAATTGTTAGTCCCTCCCCCCTGGTTATGGTACCCTTTGTAATGTCAGAGGATTTCCTCTACCTGAATCCTTTCCCTCTGTTTCTACCATTTTTTTAAAGTCACTTTGATTTGCTTAAAAAATTTTAACATCCAAGATGATACTCTTCTATATTTCTTTATGGCAGTACCTGCGCTATCATCTTTTGATAGCACTGTGGGTCAAAATTATTTACCAGAACTCACCAGAAAATGGTATGGAGAGAGGCCACACATTGTGAGCACACTTAAGTCAAGAAAACTTGGTAGAACATATAGTGAGTACAGAGTGCTGATGCTCTCTGGCCAGGACTGTGCAGTGGTGTCATTAGATAATTTTTCTTTAGCTGAGAAGGTAAGGTAGCTCTTAGCATGAGAGAAATGTATCACAGAGTTTGGTAATAGACAGATAGATTGATAGAGATGTAGATAATTTCTTAAGGAATGTATTTTAGAGACAAATAGCATTCTAATGAATCAGCATGCATGGGGCAGTGTTAAATGGAGTAAATGAATATCACAAAAAGTGAATGCCATTTTATGATTTAATCTCTCCCTTATTTCATGTATTCTAAATATATGAATACATTCTTTTAAAGGCCCAAATGCTAGAGTAAAACCTTAGAACAGAGATTCTGAGTCCTGAATGTGTGCATCAGCATAACCTTGAAATTTATTAAAAATAGAAATTCCCATGCTTGTTTCGGCACATATGCTGAAATTTGAGCAATACAGACAAGATTAGCATAGTCCCTGCACAAGGATGACATGCAAATTTTGAAGCATTCCATATTAAAAAAAAAATTCCCTAGGTTCCAAGAGATTTTTATTTTGGTAGGTCTGGGGTAGAGCCTGGGAACCTGTATTTAACAAGCATCCAAGGTGATTCTGGTGCAGGTGGTCCTTGATTTTCATCTTGAGAAAGCCTGCAAATCGAACTCAGAAAGATGAGGAAAACAATGTGAGTGTGAAGCAGTAAGGCTCTACCAATTTCACGGGAGTTGTACCTTCTTTGGATCCTCATGATGCATTATTTCAAGCTTAGATAGCACGTGTATTTTGCCTAGTTCTAAAGTTATTTGTGTACTTGCCTCAGCCCCCAAAAGACTGTAAGCTCCCAGAAACACAGGAATTATGTGGTACTTCATGTCTTCAGCTGGACTCAGCCCATGCCTTCTCATTATTGACAAGGTGCTCAATAATATTTGTCGAATGAAGACAGTAAGGGTAAAAATGCAGTTCAAAGAGGGTGATTGAAACAGTCAGAGAGGGGTTTAGTCTTTGTCACTTTCACCCACCAGCTGTGAGACCTTTGAGCCACTTTATCTCTCAGTGCCTCAGCCCTGCATCTGTAATGTGGGAGATGAGTTTCTTCCTCCTTCACAGGGCTGCTGTGGGGTAAAAATGAGGTAATGTATGTGGAAATGCTATGAAATTGTAGAGCCACTTATTTCAATGTTTTTAAATATGGCTATCTTTTTGCTCTAACCTCATCTTCCCTGTGAATGAGTGCTAGTTTATATGACTGAGGCAAACAACACAAGGTTTACTTCTGGCCATTATGGGAAAGCAAATCCTACTATTTGGAATTTAACAAAACCACATGACTTTTCTTTTTCTTTTAGATTTTTTTTTTAAGTGAGGAAGATTTGCCCTGAGTTAACATCTGTTGCAAGCCTCCTCTTTTTTTGCTTGAAGAAGATTAACCCTGAACTAACATCTGTGCCAGTCTTCCTCTGTTTTGTATGGGATGCCTCCACAGTATGGCCGATGAGTGGAGTAGGTCTGCACACAGGATCCGAACCTGTGAACCTGGTCTGCCAAAGTGGGGCATGTGGAACTTTAACCACTTGGCCACGGGTCCAGCCCTCACATGACTTTTCCAGCTTCATGGAGAGTAAAAAATAAATTCAATACAAAAATTTATAATATGAATGGAAGAAATACCCCACAAATAATGGACAGTACAAGGGAAGGGAGATACACAGGGGAACAAATAAACCACTCACATTACTGTTTGACTCTGAGATGGGGACTTTCAGAAATCTAAGTGTTTAATGAACTGATGGCTGAATTTTAGTGGCTCCCCTGATATCACCTTAAAAGGTAGCATGTGTCTGATAAGCTGAGCTGTAAAGTACAGGTATATAGCATGCCTTGAAAAACCTCAAAGTAGGGATTTTGACCACCTGCTCAAGCTGTAAAGAACCAAGAGTCAGTGTGCCCCAGGTGGTCCAGGACTAGAGCCAGTCCATAGCCCACTGAGGAAAATAAGGACAATGCAGCCAGTTTTCCATGAAGCTATGTTTATTCAATTGAGCCTACTGCCTTTTATTCTAAAATTAGGTCTTCCCTTATTTTGGCTCATTAAAACGTCCTTGCCTTTATGAAATGTCAGTATTTTTTAAATTGGGAGATGAAAAGTTGATAATGATATTATGACTCTCCATTCAAATTTGTTTACTTAGAATTGAGTCTGAATTCTGGATCCATTCAAAGCAAGTGGCTTGAGGCAAATTTCTTTTTTTCTTTTAAAGATTTAATTTTTTTCCTTTTTCTCCTCAAGGCCCCCCAGTACATAGTTGTACATTCTTAGTTGTGAGTCCCTCTAGTTGTGGTATGTGGGACACCGCCTCAGCGTGGCTCGATGAGCAGTGCCATGTCCGCGCCCAGGATTCGAACCAACAAAACACTGGGCTGCCTGCAGCAGAGCGCGCGAACTTAACCATTTGGCCACGGGGCTGGCCCCTTGAGGCAAATTTCTAATCTACTCAGGCCTCGGTTTCTCCATGTGTAAAGTCACAAAGATTAACAATAACATATGCAATAATATTTGCGAAGACCTTAGCACCATTTGTAGTACATGGTAGGTGATCAATAACTGGTGGTGGTTATATGAAAAATAAAGATAATATCTAACTGTTGTCATCTAGGTAAGTAAATTAGGCAGGGTGTCTTGATGGTATAAACTTTCTGTGATGATGCTAGTGTGTTAGAGTTTTCCATTTTCCCATGCTGGCCTCATTTGGGACCTATTTATGTCTTTGATCCAAGAGTAAGTCTAAACAGAATCTCCCTTCCATGCACACCGCCAGCCCGGCAGCTCTATGTTGGTGGTGAGGAGCATTCCAGACCAGTGGTAGAACGGGGTTGAGTCTATTGGCTGAGGTTCTTGTTGGATCTAGAATTTAAAATCCCACCCTTGGTTCTAGGTCTAGTACTTCCTACTGTGTAATGTGTATCTTTGTATTTCCAATGCTTAATCGTATTTACTCAATCAGTGTTTGTTGATGATTTGGGTGCATAAATGTAAAAATGAATCTCAGGGAATATGATGGCTCCATAAATCATTAGGGTTTTCCCGATTATCTGCTGCTGTTTGTTTCAGGGATCTATCTGAAAAAGAAAGCATTTTGACAGGTGACCTTTAACTTACTAACTTGCTAAAAAGACAGAAAACAGGAAAAGGGTGGGAGTTTTTCATGACTAAAACACAGTTATGTTAAGTCCATGGTGGGTATTCCAGGCATTCTGGAAGCATCTTCCTCGTCAAGATTTAGGCTAAATTTGAGCTTGATGTCTAATAACATCCAGACCTGTTTCCTAGGCACCTTGAAGGTCTAACATGTTTTCCTGGATGAGTCATATTGTGGGGCCTTTAACTAACTATAATGTGATGTGGGCAGTGCAATGACTGAATTGTTTTAGAAATATCTACAGGCCACTCTGGGGGTACAAAGGAGGCAAACATTTTTGCTGTCTTATATTTGTCTAGGATTCTCATGGAAAACTAGTGGCTTAAAGTTTTTAAGGCCTCTATTTTGATTGAGTTCTGCATCAGAAACTGGGGAGGGCAATAATGCAAGGACAGATCCAGGTTTTGTGGGGTCTGAAGGTTTAGACAATTTAGGTTGATCTATTTAAGAGAAATAATATAAAGATCATAAATAAAAATTAGAAGGGCTGGCCTGGTGGTGTAGTGGTTAAGTTTGCACACTCCACTTCAGGGGCCTGGGGTTTGCAGTTTCAGATCCTGGGCACGGACCTACACACTGCTCATCAAGCCATGCTGTGGCGGCATCCCACATACAAAATAGAGGAAGATTGGCACAGATGTTAGCTCAGGGTCATTCTTCCTCACCAATATATATTATATATATATATATATATATATTAGATATAAAAGTAAGTACTTAATTAGAAGAGATTCTTGCAAGTGGAGGTCCCAAAGCTTGAACTTCATTAGCTTCTTATAAATGTGCCCCTGTAATACTGGAAACAAAATTTTCAGACAAAGAATTTGTTCTAGCATGTTGATGGACAGGACATTTCCAAACATTTACCAGTAAGAGAAACGTATGTATGTGATAGACATTAAGTGCCAAGTGCTCAGAGCAGAGGAAAGCGGGGCTGTAGGGAAGACAGAAGGGGCCACTCTAAATTACGTGTCCAGGCAGTCTTCAGTTAATGAGAATGTTTAGGGAACTGGAAATTCTTGAGTTTACTTTTCAGATTAATCAAAACCAAAAAGATATTTATTGGCCGTCAAAACTTTTTCTACATACTTTTTTTTCCAAATTTTCTTGTAGATTTAAAAAATTTTTTAAAAAGTCAATCAATGTACTTCACCCATTGAGATTAAAGGAGAAAAGAAGCCAAATAATTACTTAAGGGAGGAAAAATGATTAAGTATTTACTTCCCTGCTTAATAGAAAGTCCTCTGTTGCTTGGGTGACTGAAGTTGCACCTGTACCTGGTGGGGACAGGGGTGCTGGCCTCCTTAACAGCCACTCAGAGGTCATTTGACTGATCTACCTGTGGTGGGGACATTGGTTTGACTGAGGTGAAGCTGGCACAAGAAAAATTATTGAATGGATGAATGAATGAAATGAATGGTTCCAGTTTGAACAAACGAGGTCAGTTCAGAAAGCAATTTTTATTGCTAAGAATTTTGCAATTAAATTTTATCAGACTCTTTTGAATGCACTGAACATTCCTTCCTGAATACGGCCGAGAGCTGATGGCGAAAGGATTAGGACTGAGTGCCTGACGTACGCCAGATATTTTGTCTGATGTTTTGTCTATGTATTCAAGCTTTGTAACCATTTTGCAGTTGAGGAAACCAGAGCTTAGAGGGCTTAAATAGTTTGTCGATGGCCTTACAGGGAGCAGGTGGCAGAGGCAAGATTCAGATCCAAGTTTGTGTGTCCAGGGCTCCTTCTCTGACTCTCTAACTTGTCATTTGGCCTTTTCTTTCCAGTAAACGCGAAAGACATATGGGACAGAGACTTCAGCTACAGGTGGGAAGGATTATAAAGAAGAGAGTGTGGTGTGGTGAAAAGTCATCCTGCTTGTTCTTCAGTAGTATGTGATTTGGGGTCTTAAATCACCCATCTGTGAGCCCAGAGGGTGGGACTAGATGATCTCTGAGTGGGATGACAGCATGGCCCTGTTTGCAGGGACAGCCCGATTTATACCTGTTGTGCCAAGGTAAGTATTATTAGCACCCCCTTCAAGAGTGGTCATTGTGGATCATAAATTCTAAGGCTGCCCTACATATATGGTGGTTTCCAGGTCTTAATTTCTGTTACTTCAAACTGAATCTAATAATTTCTTTGATGATTGAAAGAACATGAATTTTCATTTTTGAGGCCTGCGAGTTATACCTGATGTCTAGAGGTTGTTTTGCATTTCTGATACGGATATTTTTTCTGCGATTGCCCCTTTCCTTTAAAAGTATACACTAGTAAATCCCCTTCTAGTCAATTCAGTTCTGGTTAATTTGGAATCGTTATATAAATATTTGTTTCCTACTTAATTCTAATAGTGGCCACCAATTAGTGAGTGCTTAGAATAAGTCAGGCTAAGAGCTGAGTGTTTTATTTAATACACTTATTAATGCTGTTAGTTACTCACTTTCTAGATAAGAAACTGAGGCTCAGAGAAGTGACTTGCAGGTAAGAGATGAAGGCAGGTGTTCTTAATCTCTTAACCATTATATTGAGATATGCACACACACACAGCAGATAATTTAAAAAATCATCAGGCCTCCTAAATTCTCCTTGGCCTTCCCTGTATTTCTCAGTGTCAAGGCTAGTCCTTGTAATTTCATCTTCCATTGCTTCCACCATCCATGTTCACTTCAGAGGAGAAGCATCTGCCTTAAGTAAACAGACAACAGATTTCAACTAAGATTCAGGTTCTCAGGAAAAACAAATAAGGGGTTAGAAAGTGAATGCGATGAATATTTACTTCCTTATATGGACCTTTTTTTTTTTGAGTTTGTCTTTCTTTACCAGAGTATAAAACAGAAAACAGACACTTGTATTTCCTGTATATTTACATAGATAATAGTTAAATAAAAACCGCCAGTTGACACTCTTATCATTCTGCTTTTATTTATTGTCTGGCTAACTTACAAAGACACAGATGTCCAGGCTAGACTCAGCCCCACCACTTAAACGATCCTGATGACACAGATAACAAAATGCGCATGTTTGCATAGTGCAGTGGTATGAAAAACATTATCTTCCTTTACAGTCCCTGACTATAAACAGGGAAAAATTAATTTCATGCCAAAAATTTTTGGGCACTTTAACAATCATCCCATTTCTGCTACTAAAATAACAAAATTGATATTACAAGTTGAAATATAAAGACCTAACAGTTTTTACAAATATGCAAATAATCTGCGAATACGTAGACATAAAAAAGTTGATTTTTTCCAAATCACAAAGTAAGGCACCATTGGATTAAACATTTTTTTTCTCGGCTTTTACTAAATAAAATGCATAGTGAAATAAATACTGAACACTGAATTTTAATACTGTAATACATTTCAATATAAAATGGTATGTGAATGTTAAAATTCTGTATTGCATCTTGAATACATTTATCTGGAAATCTTATGGAAAAAAAACACATGGAAGCTCTGATTTCAGGGAAGAAAATATTCATTTTTGTGATTTGCCATAGTTGAAGATTTTAGCATAGGATTTACTCAGAGTTTTGGATGTAATTAGGTTGCTGACTTTCAAAGAAAGGTCGCAGGTGTATTAATGAAACATTCACTAAAAAATACATTCGAAAACATCTCTATCTTGGATGATTAGCAACTTTGAGTTGTGACCCTGTTTCAAACTTTAGGATGGTACCTGCAAAGTTGGGATATATATGGAAACTCGCCATTCTTACTACCCCTTACAAAATTCAAACCCATTTTCTTTGGGTCAGACTTTTCTCTGCCATATTTGCTAGGAAGGCCAAACTCCATCTTTTCTGCAGTGAGTCATTAGGCTTTATCACAGGGATTTTTATCAACTGTTCATATCTGATCCAAGAATCCAAATAAAATGATGCTCCCAAAATATTAGAGATTAAAACGTTTTTTTGAAAATACTTTTCCAAGCTGGTTACACCTTTATATTTCTGGATTCTCTTTGGGTACAGGGCCCCAAGTGACTGTATGAAAGACAGACGAATAGTAGAGGAGAAGGGGGAAGAAAAAGTTCACTAAACCTAGTATTTCTGGCAAGGAAAGTTATAAAAATACAATATATTCAAATGGGAAACTTCATAATTTATTAAGACATCCCACTTATTAGAACTCTAAGTTTGTTTGCTTTTATATAAATGAAACATTTATTCTATAAATAGGAATGCTTCTTTCAAATTTTTCTTTGGATTGATTTCTTGTTAGCATCTCCCAGTAATACATGAACAATACACTGAAACCATGATACAAATTTTAGGTAGACAGACATATACATATGTGGCTGTGTGCTTTTAAAAAATAAGTAATGATAATTTTAAACATCATCAACCATATAAAAATCTAATTGGAAATATTTTTTTTTCCAATTCTATAGCTAGATTTAAAAGTCCCTGTAAAGTTTTGTAAACAAAATCATACAAAAAAAGGCAAGGCTGGCTCTTCCCTATGGTCCTTTCTCAGAGCTCAATTTGCATAGATCCAAGCCAATGGTTCTCCTGGAGACATTCAGAACAAATTCCCTCCAATTTCCAGTAGCAATCTCTCTTTCTCTCAACTCCCTAAGCATCAGATTTAGATTAGCGTTTTGCCCATCAACTCAAATCTGTTCCCTTCTTCCACGTTTCTGGTTTGCTACCATTCCCTGACTTTACCCCCAGCTACGGAGCCTACAACTTCCCCCCATGAGGAGCCAGCTGGGTGGGAGAGAGAAGCTGCTTCAAATGCTAAAGGCAGGAGTCCAGCCGACAGGTGAGCTCCAGCCAGCTGGTTCTGAGCCCGAAGCACCAACTGGCTCTCAGTTTCTTTCCAATGGCTTTATTCCACGTGACTGTAAACCCTATCAGATCAATTTCTGACCTTGGGACTGTGAAGCAACACTTGTCTACAGATATTAGGGAAGAGGGAAAACAAGGGAGCCAAACCTCAGGTCAAGATGTCTGCCAAACAAGGTGTCGGGTCCAACTTTATCTTTAGTTACCTCTTTAATTGCTAAAGCTCATCTTGCCTTTTCTGTTTTTTAAACAAGAGGTTTTCGCACTAGTGTCTATTGTCTAGACCTGCGCTGTCTGATATCGTAGCCACCAACCACACCTGGCTATTGAGCACTTGAAACGTGACTATCCAAAATGGAGATGTTCTCTAAGTGTAAATTACACACTGGATTTTGAAGACTTAGTACCAAAAGAAGAACGTAAAATATCTCATTATTTGTTATATTGATTGCAGGTTGAAATAATATTTTGGATGTTAGGGTTAAATAAAATATATTAAAATTAATTTCACCTATTTCTTTTCCTTTTTTAATGTGGCTACTAGAAATTTTTCAATTGTATATGTGGTTTACGTTATATTTCTACTGGACAGCTCTGTCCTAGAGCTTTCTTCAGACTATCAAAGATTGGACATCCTATAACTGCAAAAATTTTAGGAGCGCCCTCGTGCAGCAATTTGCTTAGAGAGTCTGTGGTTCATGGAAACAGACAGGAGGCCAAGCATGCAAAAGAGGCGGGGAAGCAAACAGCTCTCAGGGACTTTAATATTATAGCCTGGAGGAAATAAGCAGTAAAGTTTGGATTTGGTTGGTTGAAAGCTGGGACAAAATTCATCTCTGCCTACTTGCCACAAAAGCCTATCCACCCCCAAGCAGCCAACACTGGTGGGCTGTAGCGGAAGCAAGCAGTAGCTTGAGAATATACACAATATAAAAACCTAGGTGCCTTTCTCACTGCATTCCCACCCCCCACACATATTCCCACATCACCCTCCCTTCTTCCCTACTGCCAATATGAAGAGGACAAGAGAAGGGGAGGAAGGTGTGCAACTCTCCACAGCAACAACAGAAGTAGCTCTTGGGCTTGGGTGGAGAAGAGCAGGCAAGGATCACCTCGGGGTGGGAGGAAGTGGTGGGGCACCCCTTTCTCTTCGGTTGGATCCACCTTGATGAAAAAGTAGATAAAACATAAATTTTGGTTAGAAAGCTTATCTTCTCACTGTAGAGACTCAAGGATGGTTGCAAAAGTACCCACTATCTCACTCCCTATGACCAGGGCTGTAACAACTGGCACAGGTGAACGAGAAGGGTCAAGCGAAGGGAAGCAAGTAAGGATCTGAACAAACATTACTAGAGAAGGAGGACCTGCCCCAACTACTTGCACAAAGTTAAGAAAGCTAAAAAAAATTTACTTTTCTTCTTATCACAAATGGAGTATGTGTTTATTATACATTTAGAAAATACAGATGAGTAAAAACAAAACAAAAAATTCACCCATGCTTGTACCACCCAGTGATAAGCAAAAACATTATTTGTATATTTTCCATTTGTTTTTTTACATATAAAGTTCCCTTTTTTCTCCCCAAATTGGATCATTTAGTGGCAGTTTCATAGTCATTCCTCTTTACAAATATAGTTATTAATGACACATTGCCTTCTATTACATATGAACACTACGGTCTATTTATCTAATTAATCCCCTTTTGTTGAGCATGTAGGTATCTTCTGATTTCTAAACAAGGCTTTTCTGATGGTAGCCATCTTAATGAGTATGAAGTGGTATTTTAGTGTAGTTGTATTTGCATTTCCCTAATGATTAGTGATGTTGAGCATCTTTTCATGTGCTTATTGACTATCTGTATATCTTCTTCAGAGAAATGTCTATTCAACTCATTTTAAAAATTGGGTTGTGTTTTGGTTGTTGAATTGTAGGAATTCTTTATATATTCTGGATATTAATCCTTTATCAGATAGATGATTTGCAAATATTTTATCCCATTTCAGGGACTGCCTTTTCACTCTGTTGATAGTGTTCTTTTAAAAACTATGCATATTTGTGGGCTATCAGTGCACCGTAATAGGTTTAAAATCCATTCACAATTTTTTAAATTCAGTTGTCCCACACACATTTTTTTGAGGCTCTTACAGGTGTTGAGCATGAAGCCAGGTGCTCAGATGCTGTGAGCCAGTCTACCAGGGACACATGTCATTGAGTAGATCTGCTACAGCCACTGCTCTGAGACTCAGGTGGGCTGGCAGCAACAGATTCCTCAAGCAGACCTCTTCACAGCGGCCCTAGGAGCCCACTTAGGGATTTCTGAGATAGAGCCAAACCTCTGAGCAAGGGGAGGAGTTAGAGGCCAACACTGCAGTTCATTACCTTGTCTCTTCCTCCTACCCTCCCAACCAAGTCTTTTTGTGGGCAAGCATCTAAGGAAAAACTCATTTGGATGTAAACCAGCCATCTGTCCTAAGGCCTTGACTGTCAGCTGACACACCACAAGTGGTCAGCAAAACGAAGGCCGGCCTCGTGCAGAGCTATAATTAGGTGGCACTGCTCAGGGCTGTCTGGGTGCCCTACCAGGCTGTGGGCCTGGAGGCCAGGGCAGCTACAGGAGCAGAATAAAGCCACTTAATAATACGTGATTTATTTTTGTTAGAGAGATGATCCCTTATCATTATAAAATATTAAACATGCATAATGCTACAAACAGTTAAAGCAAATCTACAAAAACACTTGTAGGGGACAGTGGAAATTAATTCACCAATTTAAGAAGTATTTTTAAATGTCTAACATTTTTCAGAATCTGTGCCACTTGATGGAGGAGCCATAGTGAGGAGGACATAGTTCTAGTCCTCAAGTTTTGGATAGTCTTTTTTTTTTTTTTTTTTTTTGAGGAAGATTAGCCCTGAGCTAACATCTGCTGCCAATCCTCCTCTTTTTGCTGAGGAAGACTGGCCCTGAGCTAACATCCATGCCCATCTCCCTCTACTTTATATGTGGGATGCCTACCACAGCATGGTGTGCCAAGCGGTGCCATGTCTGCACCCAGGATCCAAACTGGTGAACCCCAGGCCGCTAAAGCGGAACGTGCGAACTTAACTGCTGCACCACCTGGCCGGTTGCTGGATGGTCTTAAAGACAGGAGGATGGGGTAGGGTGTGTGTTCACCTATTAAATTAAAAATCTAGAGCCATTGGCGAGATGGTTCTGTTACTGACTTAAATATACAAATAATATTTAAATTAGGTTAAGAATGCTTACAAGAAGTCAGGAAAAAATATTTAAAGTCTATGTGAACAACTCCATAAAGTGAATTCATTTATTAGTACCCAAGAGCGGAGAAAACCAGGCTGTACTCTTATCAGACAGAAGCCCCTCTTCTGATGTACACACACACACACACACACTACATGCATGCACACATAAACACAGAGAGACGACTCAAAGATATTTGTTCCATGTGAAGACTGATATTTCACCAAAAATTTCAACCACTAACTCTTGTACGATAATTTTATTATAGTTATACCTTTTTTATTAGGCATCATCTAGAAATGCAGTATTCCACATAAACGAGTTTTTCCAGGAATTAAACTTTTTCTTTCAAGCAGCAATATTTTGTTTACTTCTGGCATTTGTTCATGGAAATTTTCCTAAAACAGTTTCTAATTCTTTGAATTCTTCAACAGAGGCACAAAGCACAGTCTGACCTGTTCTTAACCCAACAGAAACATCTGGTATTGTCCTGTGCTGTAATACATAGCACAACTCTGTGTCCCTATTTCCTCTTTTGACCCGAGACTGCCACCTATCAATTCTCCCTGAAGTCAGTGATTTTGAGTCTAACCAACCTTAATCTCAGCTGATATTAATCTGCTCTAACGCTGGGAACCAGCCAACCAAAAATCAAGAACTGTGTGTTAAGAAAAAGTCGGTAGGCTCTGATTATGTATAAGGAGCTCTATTAGGGAGTGAGGACGAGGTTAAGGACACTGTGACAGTTACTTGACACGCTCAAACACTTTTTCTCCACACATTCCTGGTTTTGGAGTTTGGTTCTAAAACTAAGGTTGTCGCAAGTCTGAGCCTCATCAGTGATATATGTATATTTCATACCAGTTGTTTCTTCTATAAATTTAATGTTATGAAATACCAGTTTTTCTATTTCCTCTTTTTGATCAAAGTTTTTTAAATAGGAAAAGTGATTTACTTCTTTTTTCGTTGTTGTTAAAAAATTTTAACTTATTTCTATTAGAATTTGTTTGTTGTGGTAAAGTGTTACATAACATGAAACTTACCATGTTAACCATTTTTTTTTTTTTTTTTAAAGATTTTATTTTTTCCTTTTTCTCCCCAAAGCCCCCCGGTACATAGTTGTGTATTCTTCGTTGTGGGTTCTTCTAGTCGTGGCATGTGGGACGCTGCCTCAGTGTGGTCTGATGAGCAGTGCCATGTTCGCGCCCAGGATTCGAACTAACGAAACACTGGGCCGCCTGCAGCGCAGCGCGCGAACTTAACCACTCGGCCACGGGGCCAGCCCCCCACGTTAACCATTTTTAAGTGTCCAGTTCTGTGGCATTGAGTACATTCACATTGTTGTGCAACCATCACCACTGTCCATCTCCCGAACTTTTCCATGTTCCCCAACTCAAACTCTGTACCCATCTAATACTAACTTCCCATCCTCCCTTCCCCGCTATGATTCACTTCTTTATGTAGCATTACATATATTAGCAAAAAAACCCCAGAAACAATCTAAATGTCCAACAATGGTAAACTAAACTATTATATGCTGACTTGATGCAATCCTATAAAATAAAATAGGGAAGTGTTTACTAAGCAATGTTATATAAATCCTACCACCAAAAACCATACTCTATAATTATAACTATATGAATTTGTCAGAATTAGATGGATAAAAATTGGAAGAGAACTTGGTAAAATGAAAATATCTGTTATGTTATGTGGAGAGATTATGGGTATACTTAACATTTTCATGTAATGCTCTGTGAAGCTATAATTATAACATTTAAAAGATCAAAGCAGTTACAGTGAGTTTTTGTTATAATTAATAAGACATTTTGCGAGTCTCAAAACTAGCAGGAGTAGAAGATGGCTCTATTTGTGCCATCTTAGGAAGATCAAAATGGGGAAGGACTGTCCAAACAGGCAAAACAATAACATGTCATCTACTCGCAAACCAAAGGTATTTTGAGTTTGTAATGACCCATTAAAATAATCGTTTCTCATATGCATTCTGGATCTCTCCATTTCCTCATGTGCGTAGAAGGGGACTTTACCAGAGGTGAGATGGCTCCAAATCCAGGAGTGATTTCTCTGCAATCTCCCCACTGCAGGCAAGAAGCCTGGGCGTCCTATGCAACCCTCAGCTGTATGTAACCCAGCCTACTCCAATATGAAGCCAGCAAAGCCCCTGCAGAAATACTTACTTCGGCTTTCACTTCTTGCCAATTTACTGGGATAAGTTTTGGCCGTTGGGACATATGGCTCTGGAGGTGGCAAATCAGAAATTGGATGGAAGTAGAATCTGCTTTCCCATTCATCTGAGGGAGAGAACAAACAGGATCTTCAGAAACAGACAATCTGCTGTGAAGACTTATGTCACGAAAGGCACAGAATAAAACAGAGACAGAACTGCAGAGATGGCTTCCAGTTTTATGCCCAGAAGTTTAGAGAAGAGCTGGAAGTTCTTTTAATGTCACTGACCGGCACCTGAGTGAAATACCCCGACGGGTCCAAGTGATTTCAACAAGAGTGACAAGGGCCCTCTCCGGAGCTCGGGGCTGAGGTTTGGGATACCTTTCTTAATTATTCCTCCCACCAGTGGAAGGAGTGACTGAGAACCCCTGATAACAGTGGCAGAGGTAAGCTACTTAATGCCTGCAGCCATCGGGCCTCTTGCGTACAGCAAACTGTTTAGAAGGTAGGCAATAAAAAGGTAAGCTACAAAAATGGTTCTTTTCAGAATTCTGGAATCTCTGGAAAGTTAACCAAAATGAGACTCAAAGAAGAAACAGAGAAAAATGAGGTGTCTTTTTGGGAAGTGGAAGAAGGGGATTACTATTTTTAATTTGAAATCATGGTGGCCCTAAAATGGTTAGACAGACCAGAGTACTGCAGTGTGATAACACGGAGGGTCATACAAATAAGAAATGTGAATGCAAACACACAACACACCCAAACAAATCTGCCATTCAATTACTGTCCTGTAGCTTTTACATTTCCAAGGAGTGGGACCGCGCCTCACCTTCACAGGAAGAGTCTTGGAAGCCGTTTCTAATTGATGTTGATGGTGGAGGTGGGGGAGGTGCCCCAGTGCCAGGCCTGTCAGGAGGAAGAGGAGGCCTGGGCCCACTCCTGGGACTATCTACTACACTCCTGGACGGCAACTGAGGGGTGGCAGGCAGGGCCCGAGACGTGCTGCCATTTCTGTTTATTGGAGGAGGCGGTGGGAGAGGGCCTGGAGCAAAAGAAAAGACAACATTTAGTGCAATACCTTACATCCTACATTTCTATTATCATGGTCACCATCAACATGCAATTACTGAGTGCCTGCTGGATACATGCCCTTTTACTAGAGAATATGGAGAAATGGTAGAGACTTCCTGGAGATTTTGCTGAAGAGAGAGTAAGTACAAATAAACACAGAAACGCACATAT
Source organism: Equus quagga (assembly GCF_021613505.1). Taxonomy (NCBI): domain Eukaryota; kingdom Metazoa; phylum Chordata; class Mammalia; order Perissodactyla; family Equidae; genus Equus; species Equus quagga. Next base: position 113,667,829 of record NC_060270.1, read on the forward strand.
GTACACACACATGTGAGAAGAGTGTATATTGATAGCTAAATGGCTATTCTGGCTTTGAGTTAGTATTGAGGCTGGAGATGATACAGTTATGTTGAGAAGAGGTGATAATCTGTTTATATGACAAGTGTTTACTTTAAAAAACATTTTATGACCCTTTTAAATAACTAATGAAGTAATTACTCCAACATGATACTTATTAAATAAGTGCTATTTAAAAACAATTTTTAAAGAAGAAGATATGAAGTTATTTTAGGCCTTCAGAGGGACTTCAAAGGGACTTTAAACGCACAGTATTATTGCTAATTACAAAGCATGTTTCTGTGATGCACACGATCTGTTTCCAGGCAGAAGTGGCATCAGGAAACCAAATATCAGTCATGCTGAGAACAGGAGGAGTTCCTTCTTGGTTCTTCCTCTTTGGGGAGGCAAATTAACACAGGAATGACAAACAGCTCATCGATGTGCATGCTGTAAACGCTGGTGCAGGACCCGCCCCTGAGCGAGCTGGGTAGCCATGAACTTAATTTCCCATCTACAGAAGAGCACCCAACAGCCACCTTTCTCACCGCACTGCTGCCAGGGATAATTACTCCAAAAGCACACAAAAAGTACTGTATAAGTATTTGAAGCCATTTTTAAAAATGCAGTGGTGTGGTATAATCAGAAAATCTTAAGTTCCTAGAAAATAATTCAAAGTAAATTCTTGTTTTTGATAATATAAAATAAACCTATCTTGCTTGTCCCATCTTCCAAATGCAAAGGCTCTTTGGGTCATGAGTAAATTAAAAGAAAAAAAAAAAGAAAAAGGAACTTAGCATTCCCATGCAAATCCAAATGGCCTTATTAATTATTCCTGATCTGCAGTAGTGTGCTCCACCTGCAAGATGCTGACATTTTATGTAAACACTAATCTTCTGGCGCTATAAATATGAGTATCTCTTGTTACTACAGAGTCAGAATCCAACTAGAGGACCTTAAACTGAATGACCCACCCATTGCAGATCTCTCTGCCTGGAAGTCTTGGCTTGGATACCTGATGGAGGTGAGAGGCAAGGCCAGCTCTGGTTGGTCTCTCAAGGAGTCCTCAGGGCCTCACCTGGTAGGGCTTATTTATTGCCCCATCTGCTTGTCATTGCTGGAGTCCCAGTCAGTAGGAGTAGATTTACTCGGAGGGAAAGTGTCTCGCATGCTGTGGGCTTAATTTCACTGGTACTACCACCACTACCACAGCTGTCACTAAATGCCAACTAGACTTCCAGTATTATGGGGCCGGGTACTATGTAATAACTTGATCGACTTTATCTCTCTTTCTCTTTTTAAGTAAACATTCGTATTCCTAACTCTCCAACCTTCCAGCTCCCTGCTCCAAACCTAGGCAAGCATAACAGAAAACAAAACAGACTTCTATTTCCCTTTGGCAGCATAATAATAAAAGTGATCATTTATTGAAGGCTACTACATGTTACCACTATACACACTTGTCTCATTTAATTCTTACAACAACCCTGAGAGGTGTAGGGACAGCAGACAAGGCCTCAGAGGTGTGGGAAGGTTAAAAAGCCCAAGTCAGGAGGCTAATGAGTGGAAAAGTCAGGATTTCATGCCAAATCTGTCAAATTCTAAAGCCCACTCCCATGACAATGAAGCCAAGCCACCTGTCAAAATATAGATGGTCCTTGATGACCTCTCATATGTTCCTTGTGGGAATGCAAATTGGTAGGAATTTTCTAGAGGCCAATTTGGCAGTTTCTTTGAAATCCAGAGTTTACTATGCACACCTATTAACCTAGAAAGTCCATTTCTAGGAATGCATTCAAAGGAAATACATAGAGATAGGCACAAACATTTAGCTATAAGAATGGATCCCTGCATTATCTAGAACAGCAAAAACCTAGAGATGGCCTGTATGACCAAGTGAGGGATTCATAAATCAAGGTACTTTTGTAGGATTTAATATTAGCTGCCATTAAAAGTCAGGTTATAGAGGAATAATCATATCAGGAAATGTTAGTGAGACATTGTTAAATAAAAAGAAAATTACCAAACATATATAGTGTGATAGTGATTTTGTAAAAATGTATATATATGCATTTTTAAAAGACTGAAAGAATATATAAAAAATGTTATCAATGATTATTTCTGGATGTTGGTGGTAGCAGGATTATGGATGATTTTTATTTTTTTTATAGTTTTCTGTCTCTTCTATAATAAACAGGCATGACTTATGTAATTGAAAGAAACAATAAATGTTATAATTATATGTCACTGCCTATCTTATTTTGGGGAAGATTTAATCTGTTAATTCATCCATTTGGTAGAGCCATACAAACAGCTCCATAGCTGTTGGATAAGAAGAAAATGTTGCAATTAATTCATCCGACTACCTAGTCTCATTTGTTCATTGAAGAATAGTTAGTGAGATGCCACTCTGTCTAGGGATTGGATTGAAAGGACTAACTTTTTTTATGTGTAGCCAACTGTCCGTGGCAGAGTGGTTTGAAGGAGTGGTTCTCAGACTTTGCTGCACATTAGTTACTGAGGAGCTTGCAAATGTCCTAATGCCCAGTCTGCAACCAGACCAATGAACCCAGAAACCTGGGGATGGGACCCAGGCGTCCACAGTTTTTAAAGCTCCCCAGGTGATTCCAGTACATGGTCAGGTCTGAGGTCTACTGGTTTGAAGAGCGATTTATTAGGTTCCTGAGGTCACAGGGTCAAAGGTCAGTTGGATTCTCCTAAAGAAAAAAATGCCCCATTACCAGACATCTTGGATGTATGATAAAGTTAAATTTAAAAAGCAGATCTACTGAATCCACCAATAACCACTGTAAAACACAAAAGTGCTTCTTACAATTAGGAGAGAGCGCGCAAACTCTGGGGAATCCTCACATTGCATTTCATACTCTGAAATGAAACCTTTCCTTAGATCCAGGTTTCTTACCCCTGGGCAGGGGGCACAGATGGGCTTTGGCAGTTCAATCCATGACACAGCAAGCAAATTTTGAGTTTATGCTTATGAGCATTTTCATGAAGAGAAAGCCTATACTTTTATCTCATTCTCCAAAGGATCCACGTGCCAGAGGTGTTAACAAATAGCAAAACGGACTGTGACACTTGTCTTCAATGACCAGGGAAGTGGCCTCAAAGCTTGACAGGTGAGAAGTACAGGAGAAGTTCATTAGCTCATAAATAACTGCCTTTCTTGTTGGAATAATGAGGCGCTCCAGCAGGAGATGGGAATTTATTTCCCCAGGAAAGACAGCTGAGAGTCCCTCTGGGAGGCAGGGTAGTAGAGTGGCGCGATGGAAGTTCTAGCCTCTTCCTTTATTAACTAGCCTGTGATGACAACTTTATTGGTTACATGGTCCTTATCTCTAAAACATGGACAGAAACATTGGCCCCACTTTCTTCAGAGGTCTCATGAGGTCAAGAGGAAATCATATGTGGGAAATGTCACTTAGAAGATTAAGGCAGTCTGAGAGTTCACGTAGGCTTTTGTTGGACTCCATTCACATTTATGATATATTATTAGGGACATTTGGCCGGCTGGGTTGTAGGGAGACAACTCACCCCATGTCTTGCCATACCTGATCTGCCGGGTGGGTCCCTCACAGGAGGAGGGGGTCTCTCATTGGGCGGGGGAGGAAGAGGGCCGGAACGTCCAGGTGAAGGTAAGGGAGGTGCAGATGAAGAGAGGGACAAATTCCGCTGTGGGAGCCTTGGGATTTCATCACTGCCACTGGAACCTGGAGGCAGGGGAGGAGGGCCAGGCCTGCTGGGTGGCGGCGGCGGAGGTGGTGCCTGTGAGGAGGAGGAAGGCCGCGGGGTGGAAGGCACCGGGGGCTTGCTGTTCTGAGGGGGAGGAGGAGGGACCGCTTCCCTGTGGATGGAGGGCCTGTTGCCCACTGGAGGAGGCGGAGGAGGGGGTTTGTCATCCAAGGCCCTGCTCGGGGTGGGTGGCAGGGGAGGCCTGTTGGAGAAGGGCGAGGAGGAGCCTGACGGGGTCTGACGTATGGAGCCTCCTCCAAAAGCAGCACCTCGGTTTCCAGGGAAAGGGGGAGGAGTCGGCCCAGGGCTGGGCTGCCTGGGAGCCCCAGGCACTGGGGGGGACCCCCGGTTGTGCAGACTTGACTGAATGGGTCTTGGTGTATTGGGTACTGGCGGGGGAACGCTATCAGGCTTTGAGCCCACGTCAGGCCTTGGGGGAGGCATTCGGTTCCTCTGAGGCTCTGGGGGTCCACTTCTGTGGCCTGGAGAAGGCCCGGGGAACCTCCCTGGGCCACTTGGGGGCAAGAAAGGTTTGGCAGATGTGGCTCTTCCTCCTGGTGGCAAAATTGGGGGTCGGCTTGCTCCAGAATCTGAAGAAGAGGAAAAAAAACTTCAGTAAGAAAATTAGGAACCTTAAAGGAAATCAGAGAACTAGGTACATACCCAGCTACTGGAAGTCCTTTCCTAGATGCTATCAACTGCAGGTAACCATTATTTACATAAAGCAGATTTTGTACGGTCCTTCCTGGAGGCAGAGGAATAGATCACAGCTCTCTGTTTACCTTCTGGTCCTAGGTCCTACAACCTGTCAGCTTTCAAAAGGATTTGGGAGAGGTCTCTTGGCATTACGCACGGACAAGAAGCAGGATGAGGCTGGTAGGAGTTCTAGAGAGATCCCTACTCTTTACAAGAGGACGAGAACAGATGGTGTTGGCACATGGGATTTCTGCTAATGATTTTCTCTTCTCCCCATCACTATCCCTGTCCCCTGCCCTTGCACCTCTCAGATTTGAAAAATAATTTAGCTATCTTGGGTGAAGAAATTAGTTATCCCAATACACGTTTCTATACGGGAGGGCTTACCTAGTCCCTTTGAAGAGACATTCCCAAGAGAAGGTGGAAAAATGTAATGAAAGAGTTATGATTGAAATAAGAAAGAACTAAGAAAGGAGAAAGAAACTGTCAAAGTTTAACTGAAAGAGTTGACACCAGTGGATGGTCTTAATCTGCAAAGAAGTAGGCAACAATTTCTTTTGTTCCTACTCGGTCAACTTCCACTTCAATATTGGCAGGACAGAACACCCCTATTACATAATTAATATTAAACTGGTTTGGTTCAACAAAGGGAAGAACTAAAGGAGGAACCAAGTTATGGAAACATTCAAATCACCACCCCAGAACCTTTTGGAACCCAAGCTCATTCTCAAAAAAGGGTTAGCCTGAAAACTTCTACCACTCCAACCATGAGCTAATTAATGTACCAAATATTTATTGAGGACCTGCTATATGCCAGCCTTTATTCTAGATGCTAGAGACAGAAGAGTAAACAAAACAGAAAAGATCCTGCTCTCCTGTAGTTTACATTCTTGTTTGGGAGATAAACAATAACAGTAAACACGCAAATATTTTCAGATAGTTATAAGTACTACAAAGAAACTAAAATAGGTTGCTGAGATGAAGAGTGTCTAGAGAGGCCAGGATAGATGGAGTGGTTGGGGATGGCTCTTCTGAGGACGTGACATTTGAGCTGAGGCCAGTCAGAGAGAGAGGAAGAGGAGAGGTGCTTCAGGCAGAGGGCCAGCAGGTACAAAGGTCCTGAGGTAGGAATGAGCTTCAAGTTAAAAAACCAAGGCCCATGTGCCTGAGGCACAGTGAGCATGGAGGAGAACCGTAGGAAATGGAGCTTGAGTGGCCAGTAGGGGCTGTTCATAAACAGCTTTGGAGGCCAGAAGGAGCTCACATTTTATCCAAAGCACAATAAGACACATTTGGATGGATGTGTACAGTAGAGTAATGTAAACTCTAGAGAGAATTTTTTATTTTGACTTTAGTACTAGAAAAAGAGCTGTATTTTCCTTGACTTTGTGGAACATTTCTATGTCACCAACTTGTGATAAGTCAGATCTTCCAAGTTTGGATTAAAGCTGCAGTTACTATGCACACATACATTGCATGGATAGGATCCATTCTGTGCATGGTCCATTATGAACACGTATACTTTTGGTATACCATTTTGTGCACTAACGTAAATTCCATCTTCATTTTATTATTTTACATCCAGTTGTGTTTGCCCTAATTTCTTCACCTAGGTTAAAGTACTGAATGTATGCATTTGTCAGATGCCTCAAATCCTTTTGGTGGGTTTTAAAGAAATACCTTTAAATTTAAATGCAGGTCTGACAAGACAGAATCTCTCACATTTTTGAGTCTCTTTCTAGATTTTGACCATCCCATACTAAAGTAGTCAGTTAACCCTGAGGATTCACTCTTTTATCTCATATGAATGTGAGAATTTCACACTTCCCCAGGGGGCATTTTCAAAGATCACAGAATTAGAAATAAAATTCTTCTAACAAAAGAAACATTAAAATAGGAAGTTTTATGGTCAAATTTCTTGAGCTTCCAGTAGTAGTCAGGAGAGGCTCTATAAGGTTTTTATTTAGGCTTGACCAGGTTCAACTTTTCTCTCTGCCGTCAGGTTCATAGACAATCCTGTAGGACTCAGGACTCATTTCCACGGCTCCCTGCAGAGAATACTTAGAATCACTGGCCATAAAATGCCAAAGCCTGTCATACAAAACACTTTTTTAGATTTAGTGAGATATGTAATTATATTCCATATGACATGCTCCACAGTGCGTTTGAAAAGTGGCTCACAAGTATTTACTATACTAGACAGCTGGGTCCGACGACCTCACACAGAAAGCTGAATTTGCCAGGTCACCAGGCAGAGTTTCCAGGGGTGGCAAGTTCCATTTGCTCCTTCCTTTTCTTCCCACTCTAGCTCACCCTTTAGAAAAGTACAAAAAAGTACAAGTTACCCCAAGGACACTGGGCAATATTTAACAGCTCCATGGAGCTGTCTGATCCTGATTAAAAAAAAAAAGAGATGCTCAACAGAATCTCTCTTATAAAACAGTGTTAATGTTTCAAGCAATCTAAAATGTTTTAAAGGGCACAGTGCCTTAGATGGGACGCCAAGCCTCAAAACCACCAAACTCGGCCTCGTCTTCAGTCACTAAGAGAAGGAAACTCTCCTTACCAGTCTCCCTGCTGGCTGTGGATCGCAGCTTAGGCATTCCAGCCTGGAACAGCCCTCCCAAGCCAGGTGGTCCACCCCCGCCAAAGCTTCCTCCACCTCCGCCGCCACCACCGCCGCCGCCGCCGCCGCCGCCGCCGCCACCTCCTCCGCCAAAGCCACCACCACCTCCACCAGCACCGGCTCCTTTAGGTTCTGCAGAAGGAAGAAAACACACGGATGAAAACACCCACCAGAGGACTTCACAGTCCTCGCCCAAGTAAGCAATAACGATAAAATGGAGCTGGCTGAACCTAGGCCTCCGGTGGACAACTGCGATTTCATTAAAATGCAGGATTTTAAGGATTCACCCTACCCCCAGAGAGAAAAGGAGTTTCTTTCCACTCCAGGGCAGCTGTGGGCTCAGCGGCAGAAGAATTGGTAATGGCTGACGACTTACTCCCCCAACGCCCCCCCAACTTGGCTAGCCTCCACATGAGTTAATATCTGTTTGTTCTATATCCTAAGATTTGGCAAATAAAAGGATCTTCAAAGAAAGAAAGTCCCAAGGGAGAGGAGATGCAATAAAAGGTGAGAAGAAAGGAAATAGTAAAAATAAAGAGAAGAAAAAATATCCCATAATTTTACTCCTTGGAAATACTTACCGTTTTGGTGTATTTTTTCCCAGCCAGTATATTTTCATTTTATATGTTTTTTTCCCTTAAAATTAAGACCAAATTCACTAAACAGTTTTTAGCCTGCTTTTTTCATGTAACACATTAATATTTCCCATGTCATTAAATATTCTGTGAAAACATGAGTTTCAAAGACTGCATTGTGTTTTCAAACACAAATGTACTCTAATTTATTTAACCATCTACTTATTTGATGGCCTTTTAGGTTGATTTCAATTTTTTAATATCATAAAGTCCAATAGTAAGCTTTAACTTTTAAAAAATGTTTTGCAATTTGAGATGGTACAAAAATTCTGTTTCATTTCGCATTTATTTCCAAAAAATTGTGAAAGATTTTGAAATGGGCAAACAAAAAAAGAAAGGAAGAAGAAAGAAAAATATTACTAGGTGTCCTGTCTAGCCTTCTGGGTTATTTCCCATTGTCTTTGAGCTATTTTACAACTTTGTAAGTTGTAGGAAACTGATAATAATGTAAATGATATTTGTCCATAGAAATGTAAACTGGCTATGTTCAGTGGAATGCAGCTGATCACTGACCCACTTTGCACCTATTTGTGAATTGATTTCAGCACTTATCCCACTATGTCCGTGTGGTACTTTGAATTCTCCTTTTAACTGATAACATCATACTGGTTCCCTCATTCACTAATGAGCCTAATAACATCTTTGACATATGCTCATTTTCTATCTGTGTGAGAGCCGTGATTATACCCTCTTAAAGACATTGTCTCTTAACCACTTATGTGTGTATGTCTGTTTTATGAGGTTTGTTTTATGAGCATTGTTTAAAGTCTGCCCCTGGAAAACACTGCTGAGCCTTTGATAAGTATCACATGAGCTCTACAAACTGATCTGGGAGAAGTGATACTTTTATGATATTTAGACTTTAAGGAAACATGGTATATTTTCCCATGTCTTCTGATTTATTCAGTCAAGTTTTGTAATTTTTGCGATACGGGTCACACACACTTCTTCTTAGGGTTACTTTGAATACATTTTTGTTTGTTGAAATTGTGAAAGGAATGTTTTCCTACTACTTTTTTGTAATTGGTTATTAGTGGCATCAGGAAATTTTTTTTTTTAAAGGTTGGCACCTGAGCTAACATCTGTTGTCAATCTTTTTTTTTTTTCTTTCTTCTTCTTCTCCCCAAAGCCCCCCAGTGCATAGTTGTATATTCTAGTTGTGCCTCTGGCTCTGTATGTGGGACGCCGCCTCAGCACGGCCTGACAAGCGGTGCCATGTCCGCGCCCAGGATCCGAACCAGCAAAACCCTGGGCTGCCGAAGGGGAGCACACGAACTTAACCACGGTCACAGGGCTGGCCCCAGGAAATTTCATTTGCTATCTAATAAACCACTTTGCTGTATTTTCTAAATTAAAATTTACAAAAAGTTTATCTTAGATTTTCTAGATGTATGGTCTGCAAATAAGAAAGGTTTTGAGCCCTCTTTTCTAATAGTTGTCTATCTTATTTCTGTTTTATAGAATTACTTTGATCACTGAACTCCCCAAATAATGTAAATTATTAACGTTGCTAAAGGAAAGTATATTTTGATTTTAATAAGAATGGCTCAAAATTACAAAATTATAAATTTCAAAATTACATATTGACTATTGGTTTGAAATATTTTTTTTCCTTCTTTCTAAACATTTGTCGTCAGCAAGGAGCCTTCTATTTTAGGTTTTTAAGACCTTCTTATGGCTTGGAATTTTATTGAATGCCTATTCAGGATCTACTGAGATGATTATAAGGTTTTCCTTATTTGATATGATGGATTTATAGGCTTTCTAACATTAAAAATGAGCTAAGCCCTCGTCTTGGTGAATTATTCTTTCAATATATTATTGAATTAGATTTTTTGTTTTTTTAGGTAGTATCCTTCTCATCTCTGATCATAACTGGTCTATAGTAGGGTTTTTTAACCCTGGAACCAGTGACATTTGGGGTCAGATAATTCTTTGTTGTGGGTGGCTGTCCTATTCTCTGTAGAATGTTTACAGCATCACCGGCCTCTACCCACTAGATGCCAGTAGGAACTCCTCTCTCGCCAAGTTGTGACAACTAAAAATGCCTCTAAACACTGCCACCTGTCCCCTGGGACACTGATGTATGAGCTTTCTTTTTGTGTATATGCTGCCTTTGTCAGGCTTTAGTATTAGGATCATGCTAGTCTCATCACCCCTATCAGATAGCTTTCCATCTCTTCCTGTGTTTGGGAATGATTTATGTAACATTTGAATCAGCTGTTTCTTAAAATCTGAAAGAATCTACTGATAAAAGTATCTGGCTCTAAAGCTTTTGAGAGAGAACATAATTTGATAAAGTTTTCAACTTTTTCCTTGCTCATTGAGTTTTCATGAATTTTGGTAAATTCACAAAATTTGCCAAAATTTCATGAATTTTCGTAAACTGATGCAGTCTTAGAAAATTAATCTCTTTAAGATTTCAAAATGTTTTGACATATAACTTCATTGTAGAATCCTTAATTTTAGAAAATCTGCTTTGAATCTCTTATCTATTTTCTGGGTTCTAATTTTATTCATTTGTGTTTTCTTTTTTTCTGGATTAGATTTATTCATTATAATTCTCTATTAGCTTTGTATCTTCTCTAGGTGTGGAGCTTTCTGGGATACTTATGGGAGCTCTGCCGATAGAAGAAATAATCTGATAGTCAGCTCACAAGAATTACTTCACCTAACAAGATGAAACAAATTAGAAGAACAATTTCTTGAAGGGTGTTCAAAATTGCTTCCATATGAAATAAATTAAAATTAAAATTTTTAATCATTTTAATTATTGCCAATAATATTGATAATGCCCTTGTCATTCAAACATTATTCATTAAGGAATGATACATTTTGGAATACTGCATTTACTTAGGACATCTTTACATGGGATTAAACATTCAAAGAGATTGATGCATCATCAGACATCATCCTTTAGCATTCTTACCTGGAACATTTGTGCTCTATCTGAAGCTAAAGTAGTTGAGGATAGCTAATAGGCTCCACATTACTTTATTAGCAATTAAATTGCAGGACAAGGGCGACTTCAAGAGTTATATCATGTATAACCATGGGGAACATTTTGACATAAACCCCAGGGAGGTTTCACCTGCAAACAAATACAAAACCATGGATGGACTTTGTCACTTGCAAAGAGCTTGTGACAACAGTATTGGTGTCCACTTAAGTGGATGGACAACAAGGGCAAGCATTTGGTTGCATTGTGTATCCACCAAGTAAAGTGCATTCTTAAACATCACTGAGCAGCTGGAAGGGAGAAGAACGAACACTTGTTTCCATTTAACGGGAGGAGAAGTGGATCTTGAAGAATAAAATGAGTTTCCACTAGTGGATTCAGGACTAGGCCTCAGACTGCCCAGTCTCCTTTAACATCTGGGGAGTTCACATCCACCTCTCCAGAGACTGGGCTCCCTCTGGGAGCGGAGAGAATGGCTGGGTTCTGTCCTAGAGGTCGGCAGTTTGGGGAGCTCCTCTGGCTCCATTCTAAGCACATGACACTATGGTCATTGGATTAAGGCTCCCCAGATATAAATGCTGTGCTGGGCTCCCCTGAGGGAGAATCTTGTGACGTGGATCAGGAGGACTGAAAGATTGATGACATGATAACCATATCAGTTTTGTGGGCATTTTGGCCTAGAGGTAAGACTACGTCAAGTCAAGAGTCAAAGACCCCATAGTTCCTTTTTGAGGTGTGGTGCATTCCCACTTGTACCACCTTGCCTGGTAACAGAGCGACATTCAAGGCCTTTATCTTGGTCTTCCACTTTTCCATTTTCCTCCCACACCAATGTTCTCACCTAATTCTGATCCTTCTCCTTCTCTACCAATTAGGTACTTTTCCTAGAAATTCCTCCTAAGCACTTCTAATCCTCCACTTGGCTAAAATCCTGCATCATTATTCACTTGTTTACAAAGCTGCCTCTGGTGATTTTGGAAGGTCAGCCTATTTCCTATTGAGTCCAAATGGGATCTGTGGTCTAGGATGAATTCTGGAGACATCTGGCTGGCAGTGGAAACAACTAGGAATATGAAGAGATAGTCTCAAGGCCTGATTATTAACTACCAGTAGATTCTAGCCATGTATAACTTTTTATTCTGTTGTAAATGTTAATAAGTAGCCCTGTGTGGTGGGTACTTGTTTGTTTATACATACCCTGCCTTGTTCCAGAAAGTATCTCAGACTTATGATGGGTAGATAAGCAAAGTTGTGATCTCATTTCTTCCCGCTCCAAGCTCCTAATAATCATATCTTACACTTGAATTACACATTTCAGACAACAAAACACTTGCACAAGCATCATCTCATTTGATGCTCTCGACAAACTTGTGAGGGCAGTAGAACAGGTATGATCATCTCCATTCTGCAGATGAAGACGATAAGGCTTGGACATGGTAAGTGACGGATGTGCCAGGACTGGAACCCACATCCTTTGATTCCAAGGCTGGGGCACTTTCCATATTTCATGCTGCTGTTTGATCTATAGTGTGAGGAGCGAGGGGTTAATTTCCAGAAAGTGTTGTGAATAATTCAGAGAATTGCTGCTGTGTGTGTCTTGGACAAAGAATTATTATACTGGCTTCCTGCAGCATTAGAGGGAACCCAAGCCAGAGCTGTGGCCTACAATGGGTGATACAGTCCCTTATTCTGCTAGTTTTGCAGCTGTTGTTAACCAACAAAAAATTTTTTTTGGTGGGAAGGGTAGAGTTGATTGTTAGGCCATAAACCATTTATCTCCATGGAAAATAACTTTTGTCACTTACTGTCCAATATCGGTGCGCTTCTGTCGTTGGTGACTGTCTTCTTTAGTTTCTTCCCTTTGCTGATGTCAGAGAGAAGGGCATTTCTCCCAGCCTGCTCTGACTTATTCAAGGTAGGCTTTTCTGTATTGGCCTGAAAGGAAACCACACAAACGCATATTCATCTCTTGAATTAAAATCATGTGCTACAACCCTCGGTGGGGGCAGCTAGAGTATTGGAAGCTTGTTATTAAGGTTCTTGGCAATAGGTTGTAAATTCTCTACGAGTTTTAGACCCGATGTCATTCTTTTTAAGACCCAGATATTTGGGAGCAGATGCAGCAATAAATTACATTCATTTTTAACGCAGGAAGAGTCAGTCCCTGATAATAAGTCTCTGAAAATTCAGCCCACAATCTGGCCGTAACCCACAGAGCCCGGGTTGGATTGCGAGAAACGTAAGGGAATTTTAAGTCTGATAGGATTCTGTAGGATACGATGAGGTTTCATTCTCTAGGATGTGTCCTGAAGAATGGCCTGTCCTTCCCATCTTTTAGAACTAATCTGGTGCAAGGGGAAAATTGTCTCTAGCAAAAAGGGTCAGTTGTATTTTTTTAAACCCACCGAAGTTTTAGAAAATAATTCCCTCTGTTGACATTGCCAAAGATTTTTTTCTCTTTCATTTAAGGCAGATTTGAGGTATAATTTACATGTAGTAAAATCACCCATTTTAGGATACAGTTCTATGAGTTTTGACAAACATATAAGTGTGTAGCCACCACCACAATCAAGAGATACAACATTTCCATTACTCTAAAATGTCCCGTCACGTCCCTTTGGCCTAATGTGTCTCTGCTGTTTCATCCCTTTGAAAGCTTAGCTCAGAGACTGCAGAACAGACAAAGGTGCTGCTTTAAAATGTCTGGGTATTTTCCGTATTTTCAGAATTGCTGGGAAAGATCCTTACTATGAACTGGGATCTTGTTTCTTCAGGGTTATGCTAGGGAGTGGGGCAGGAAGAGCCCTGCACGTGAACTCAGAAGTAGGCATGTGCCTGTGTCTGTGACACTTGGAAACTGGCTTGGTCTGGCCTGGCTCAGGGAGGGTCAGCTTCTCCAAACCCAAAGGTCCTTCTGGCAGACCCGAGAGTCCTTCTAGGCTGGCCCCAGCCCTTCCGAAGGGATCTGATATCAGAGGTGCCAGCGAGGGCCAGAGGAGGTAAACCTGGGAAGTTTAGCTTCATAATTCATCCCGCTATTTATCATAGTGGGAGGCAGTGATGGCAGAGGGAGAGCTAAGAAAAACCTGAAGTAGGCTGAGAGAATCCTGTGTGTTAAGCTGAAAGGGGCCTGAGATAATTAAATTATAAAGTACTAACGTGCTCATGATAACAACAGTTAAGGTTTATATAGCTTTTACTGTGGGTCACGCACTGTTCTGAGCACTGTGTGTGTATTAATTCATTTAGTCCTCATCTACCCTGTGAGTCATTACTTCCATTTTAGAGACAAGGAAACTAAGGCCCAGGGAGGTGAAAGCATTTGCCCCAGTGACCCGGCTAGTAAGAGGAGGAGCTAGGATTCAAACTCTGGCAGTCTGCCTCCAGAGCCTTCCCTCTCACCTGACGGAAGGGTAAATGTGGGACCTAAAATGCCCCTTCCGTAAACTGTGGAGATGTTGTGAAAGGCTACAAGCTGGTAACTAGAAGATGAATGAGTTCTGGAGATGTAATGGACAGCGCAGCAACTACAGCCAACAATGCTGTATTATAAACTTCAAAGTTGCTCAGACACCAAATCTTAAATATCCTCACCACAAAAAAGAAGTGATAATTATGTGACGTGACAGAGGCATGAGCTAAAGCTATGGTGGTAATTATACTATAATGAATAAATGTATGGGATCAACATGTTGGACACCTTAAACTTACACGATGCTATATGCCAGTTATGTCTCAATTGAAAAAGAATTAATAAATAAAATGCTCCTCCCCCACTGGCTCCCAATGCTCCTCTGAAGCAAACCTGTTAAGAGCTTCTCGTAGTTAGTTCCAGAAATGCTCCTTGCATATGCAGTTCCCTTTTGCTAATGGGATCATCCTCTCTTACTCTGCAACTTGTTTTTATAACTTAGCAACATACTTTGGACATCTTGGAGAGAGCGTTTAAAATTAGCTCGTCTTCATTTTAAGGATGAAAAAACCCTGAGGCCTGGAAAAGTTAAGTGAGGTGTCCGCATTGGGTCTATTAATGGTTTTGGGTCGGCAGCCCTCACTGGCCTCCTGTTCTGCCTCAAAATGTATTTTGACAGCTGACCCCTTGGGTGTTGACGTCTCTCACATGGCAGTCTGGGGCCCTTAATTACCCTGTTCCACTAGACGGTGTCCTATGATGGCCACCAAGCCAACTGTCCCTTTTCTCATCTCTACATCCTTTTTCTCTAGGGTCTTGCTTTAAGTCAGATAATAATGGATAGAAATGAATTGATGGGATAAATGAGGGTTTCCCAAACTTCCGTCATTCTGATACAACTTTCATGGTTTTTGTTATCTTCTCATGCTACCTGTGTTATTTGCTTAATGTTTTTCATGAAGTCAATTCACTATATTATTTACTATACTCTGTTTCAGTGAACATTTTCTTTTAAATGAACTCTCTAGGAAACCCTGGGTGTGCCCAGAAGTTAAAGGCAAGAAGATGAGTCTATTTGAATGAAAACATTGCAGGCCGGGCAGAATTGTTCCTGCAAACCCATCTTGGCCCAGTATGTGGGAATGAACAGGACATTCTCCTGGAGGGACTCGGCAGAGGACACGGAACTCATCCTCACTCACGCGCATACGATGAGTTGCCTGAAACCTTAGACAACAAAACCCTTCATGTTGCATTCACTCATCTCTGGGTCTGGCTTACTCCGGCACTTAGGAAGCCTAAGATATCATATTTAAGCCAGAATGCAAATACACTGAAAACAAATCCATGGGTGCCAGGTTCGACTTCATTTGGCTTGCTTCATGCATGCATGATGGATGGTGAGGAGCCACTCACCAGAGCAAAGGTGGGCGGAGGCGGGGGCGCTGGAGGGGGAGGGACGGGCATCTCGGACAGTTATCCTTTCAACAGTCTTGATAAATCTGTAAAAACAAAACAAAAAGAAACAAAAAACACGGTCATTTGTTAGACTTTTTAGTAATACTCTGTCCCAGTCTTCCTTCCCCCGTTCCCACCAAAGTGACAGCCATTCACTCAGGCCAACTTTTATAAGAGGTGGATTACCTTTACGACGTTGCTAAGATGTTACTGTTCTGGAAGCACCCTAGCTGGGGAGGTTTCTGAGCTACAGTGACCAAAGATACTGGAAGCAAAATCCAGCGCCTCATGCTGCTCAATTCTACCACTCACCAAAGCAAGTCGGGGGAATGACACGGACCCTGGGCCCGCAGCCTGAGTAAGCCAGCTTATCATGAAACTGCTAAAATGTATCCCACCAAAGCCTGATGTTCAAGCGGCTCCTCTTCCTCACCCATTTCCATGACAAAATCCTTTCTTGCTCTCCCACTCCCGCCCACTCCTCGCCCAATGGTTTTCTTCTCTGCAGATCCCTGACAGTCCCCTGGGTCTGGGTACATACTGTAGGAATGCAAAGATGGAACTATTTCTGGTCTTGCCCTCAAAGTTCTTACAGTCCTCCAGGGAAAGGAGCCAGGATATAAGGAAAGGTAGGCAGGGAAGATGCTCGAGGGGGCTGGATGCCTATCTTTGTGCTACTCGGCATTTCCTTATGAGATCTAAGTGGGAAAAAAGAGATGAGGAGTCAAACCTAAGACTCCTGTCTGTTTACCAGAAAGGAGCTTCATTAGAAAAGCTTTCTGCATAGTGTGACTGCTCTGGCAACAAAGGGAAGGTCAGACTCTGTGGCTGGGTGGGAGAGGTGGAAACGGGCTGGGTGGCATCTGGGCAAATGTGAGGGGCCGCAGAAACAATGGTGAGGAAGCACCCCAGGAGTTACACCAGCCAAGAACCTGGCTCCCTTTCCCCAAGTCCTTGGAGTCCCATCCCTGGGTCTCATTAGGAGCCCCAGCTCCCAGGCGGAGGCAGCGCCTCGCTCACCTTCTCACCCATAAGCAATCCCAGCTTCTCCCACCCAGTCCTGGCTACTCCAAGAGTGGTCTGGCACCAGCAGCACGGGCATTGCCCAGGGGTCTGACACTAGTGGGCAGCCTGGGACGCTGACCACCTGAATAACATTGTTTCTATGGAACATGTGTCCAGAATTTGAAACAGCAGACTTATTTTTCTTTTATTCTCAATAGTCTCTCTTTCTTTTTCTTTTGCTGAGGAAGATTTGCCTTGAGTTAACATCCATTGCCAATCTTCTTCTTTTTGTATGTGAGCCGCTGCCACACTATGGCCACTGACAGACGAGCGGTGTAGATCTGTGCCTGGAACTGAACCCAGGCCGCTGAAGGGGAGCGTGCCAAACTTAACCACTAGGTCACCGGGGCTGGCCCTCAATAGTCTCTTAATTGCAGAAAACAATTTCTTACAATTTAAAATATTTGGTTCAACGACTAAAAGTTAATGTGGAAAACTTATACCTTGAAACAAATACTTTTTGTTAAAAAACACTGTTAGATGGCTTGCTTTCTGTGGACAGAAATGGAATGGAAAAGCTAAAAGGACATGGCTGGACTTGTCACAGCTGCTAGAAGACAGGAATGAAGACAGTTTGGAACAGTTCCAAGTGGGCCGTCCAGAAAATGAAATTTTTTAGAACTCCGCAGCGGCAACAGCAGGGATCACTCACTGACAATCAGTTGGCTCCAGAGTGCTTTGCTTACATCGGCTCTAACGCTTATGACAACACTGCAAATTACACGATTCTGCTCACTTTACAGATGAGGACACTGAGACTCAGAGAAATTAAGTAACTCACAAAAAGACCCATGCAACTCATTCCAGTCAGTCTTTTGGACGCCTGCTCTTCCACTGGATGACGTGCCTCACTGCCCGGCCCTTTAATGATCTGATAAGCCTTTTCAGGCAGGGAAAGGGCTAGCTAGTGCTATGACTCACCTGTAAAGTAGGTTGGAATCTGTTTTTCAATAAGAGACCGTCTCAGACAAGGATTCTTTTAAAATGTGTCCCTTAAATTGGCCTTTTCTGCATGACACCAATTAGTCGCCGGTGGGGCCAAGTGGGCAATGTAGGCAGGGTTGGGAGCCTGTTATGAAGCCAATCAGGGGGTTCTCCAGCTGCAGAAGGCACCTTCAGAGGCCTCCGAGTCAGACATGTCCCAGGCCCAGGAAGGACGGGATCTGAAAATGACTCTGGCCCAACTAATTGTGAAGGATGCTGGAGCCGAAGCAATGGTATTAACAGGGCTGAAGAAGGCGACTTATCACGTTGTGGGGAGCGGCCAGGGCCACCTGGAGGGCCTCAGAGACACGCTCCATGCAACAGATCATCCATGTGCTTAGTGGAGGAAATGCCCCTCAACACTTGGATGTATTTTGTCTGCTTCCATGTTCGCCAACTAACCCATCACCCGGTTATCCGAATACCGAGGAAGGAGTGACTTCTGGTCAATTACCAGGAACCTCTTATGGGTTTGGTTCTCATGAGTCAGTCTCTGGTGCAGAGATCAAATTGAACTTATGCCTGCACATCTTAGAGGCCAGACTGTGGACTAGGGACCCTTTCAGGGGACTACCAACCCACAAGCCTCTTTAATCTAATTATTTTACAATTTCTGTTGTTGCTGTTATGGTTTTGTCTGTGTACTACCTGACTTATAAATACACCTCTGGACTGCAGGGGCTCGGCTTTCCCGGCCACCTCCCATGAACCACGGGGAGACGATCTGCGGGTGAGCGCGTTCACCTTGCCAGGGGGATGCAGACCTAAGTTCTCTCTTCTCTCCACTGCAGCTTCCCCTGCCCCCATCTCTCACTCCCCTCCAGATCAGCTACTCCCCCCTCAGTGCTGAAAGGTGATTACAGGGGCTTCCATGGACTCTGCTCCTTCCTTGCTGAATAGCTGCTGGTCTGGACATGACCAGGCAGGGGCCCTGAGGGAAGTTTGTGAGAACGCCCAGACTCCAGTCCTGCCCCCTCACCACATGGGTCAAAGAAGACCAGTCACGTCCCCCATGCCGGGCCCACGCCAGGCCCATTTCCTGGCTGTCTTCCCATCAGACTGTGACTCTACCAGGTCTCCTCAGTACCCCTCACTAAAGATGTATAGAGCGAGAAAGCCAGCCATCACGCAAACAGGCCCGTGCTGGCCACTGGAAGGGCCCCCAGCATCACGGCAAGTGCATTCTGAGGTTTGGGCAAAGCATCAGCCCATCAGACGGGCTTGCTAGCACTATGTACTGCCACTTACCTCCCGGCAGGCCCGACTTCCCAGTGAGGTAGAACCCAAGGCCCTGGGAGAGTCAGACTTCCCTCCTCTCATGGAGTTAACAGCCCACATCACAACCAGACCTGGGCCTCAACACCAGCAGAGACCCTCATGGACCAGGCATTCCTAACCTGGATCGTTACACCTGCAGGGGCTGTGGATAGAGTTCAGGGGTTTGTGAACTTGGATTAAAAAAAGTGCCTACTTATTTCCCCTAAAATTTAGCATTTCCTTCAACATAATGTGTGCCACAAACCACAGGACTTGAAATATTTTCACCAATAGTTTTTCACATGATATTTTCATATCACATTACAATTGTCACAGATCTCTTTTGAAATTACGGCAACGTTTAGATCCATTGCTAGATCTTGCTTACATATTTCAGTATAACTAGTTTCCTTCATAATCGTATTTTGTTTTATACATTTAACAACAGTCAGAGGAGTCCTCTGGGCTTTACCAGGTACCAGTGTAGTCTATGGAACGCAGAAGGTTAGAATCCCTGTGAGAACATGAGACCTGGGTCCGGCAAACTTGATTTGAATCTTTGCTCTGCTACCTAATAACCTGGGACAGGAATCTAACCTCTCTGGGCCCCCCTTTGCCATCTGTTAAGTAGGGGTTGCTGGGAGGATGAAATGCAATGGTGCAGGCCCAGTTCTCAGCATGGCCTCTACAGTAAGCTCAGATCTGTCTTCCTGGAGGGTGAGCATGGGTCCTGCTGGTGTGAGTGCCGCTCAAGCACCTGGCAGAGGAGGGATGGACCTGGCGCCTGAGCTGAGGCCCTGGCTTTGCCCGGAGTCCTGTGTGGGAAGAGCTGCCCGGCACGGGAATGAGGCAGCCCGAGGACTCAGTGTCAATGCTGCACTTGGTTCTTCCCTCGGGAAGTAGGAGCCTGGCGGGAAAGGCATCCTGTTCTGGGGCCAGGAGGGGCCCCAAACAAGGGAAAGGCCTAGGGCAGAGGTTCACAAAGTGTGGGCTGTCATCTCCTGCCTCAGAATCAGTGGTGTCCTGTTTGAGACTGCTGTGTCCCGCCTCCCACTCCAGTTAGGCTCCCTAAAGTTGGAGGACCACTGAGTACCCATTCGCTGATCCCTGCCCTCCCACCTTACCTCCAGCCCAGGCACCGAACTTTTAAGAATACACACTTGTGAGAAATTAATTTCTTTCTAAGAATCACTTCAGTGTTTAAATAACATTCATCACAGGGAGAAAAGCCAGACAAATGTTCACCTTGTGTGTTGAATTTTATGTGTACAAAGAAAACCACAGGGATGGAAAAGGCTTTTTTGTTTTCACTCATGGTGTTATGGGTTGCAGTTCATCCCTCACACAGTCATACATGGAAGGCCCAACCCCTAGTGCCTCAGGAGGTGATGGTATCTGGACAGAGGCCCTTTAAAGAGGTGGTAAGTCATAGTGAGACCATCAGGATGGGCCCTAAGCCAGTATGACTGGCGAGAGGGAGAAGACAAGAGAGACACCACAGATGTGTGAGCACAGATAATAGGCCATGCGAGGACACAGGGAGAAGGGAAAGAGAGGCCACAGAGAAACCAAACCTGCCAACACCTTCATCTTGGACTTCTAGCCTTCAGAACTGTGGGATAATAAAATTCTGCTGTTTGAGCCACCCAATCTGTGGTATCTTGTTATGGCAGCCCTGGATAACTAATAAGTATAGTTTTAACAATACATGTCTATGATCCATTGTGGAAACCAATTTAATGGATTTTGAATAAAATATCTATCAATTGATTTCTCACCTGTGATCTCTCTGGATTGTCAGACATTGAGGAAATTAAAAATCAACCTGAACCATAGGGCACGTGAGTGGTTGCCAAAGTTTTATTTAATAACTGAATGAATCATTAAAAAATCATCAAACTTTAGGTGAAAAACTGTTGAGGTGAGGGGAGGGATCTACCAGTAAGCCTTTTATAAAAAGGAACTGGCTCTATGGGTTGAGAGAACAGAGCAGAATATTTTGTAGAAATGACTTTAAAAATTCCTTAATTGGTTCTTTAGTTGTTGCCTACACACGCATACACATACATATACACACTCAATATACATCAATATTTTGAAATTTCCTAGTTCTGTGAAAAAAAATGGTTAGCTTTGTTGGTTTTATGGTAGTGCTTCAGGTCAACATCATGGTCAACACTCTCAGCAGACAGATCACACACTGACCTAGACCAACAAGGGCATCTTGTGGCCTGGAGCCATTTGCTAAATATGCAATAGTGGCTATGAGGGAAATCTTGTGAGAAAAAGTGAATTGCTCAGCCCACTCCCCACCCTACAGTGGACATATTCTTCCCAGTGGCATGGCCAAACAAGAGGCTCAACCACATCCCACAGTTCAGTCCCGACTTGCCCCAGGAAACTTATGGTTTCTTCTTCAATGTGCTCATCTAAGAAAGCAGAATTATCTCTGAATGTAAAATGAACCACCTCCTCAGGATCAAGAGAATTGGCTAGTTATTTAAATAAACTGCTTCCTAGTTTCTTTTAGTCAACTTAAAATTCATTCTAGATTGTGCTGCATGAGGCCCACACTACAGAATGACATGAGGAGGGGAGAGATTTCCAACACTGTCCAATGAAAACATCTGATAATCCTCAGGATGGCCTCGAATCCTGAGTGGGGGCGGTGAACAGGCCAGGTTCCATTAGAGAGGACAAGCAAGTTTATCCAGTTCTGTGTTATCACCATTTTGGACTTTCAAAAATATAAAGTATTCTGCTGTACAATTCCTGCCAAAAGTCACCCTTAAATACTATCCTACCTCAAACGAATTGGAGAAAAATAAACTTTTTTTCCTAAAAGGTTGAATCAATAGAGTATTTTATTTACTTTGCGTGTGTGTGTGTGTGTGTGGTGGGTGGGCAGTGGGTGTAACAGAAATAATACAATTGGACAGATCCCAAGGTCCCAATGCTCTCATGCCCTCATTACTTTCTATTCTGTGTTAATTTCCTTTACATTCATTTCTATTTTACTTTATATATAATGTTCTTAAGTCATTTTCATGTATGCATTTCTTGTGTGCTCTTAACTTCTCCAGATTAGATTTTTTTTTCTGCTTCCCAATGTAGCATATGTGCATTTAGAAAACAATAGACAACATGAAAATACACAAAGATGAAAATAAAACATGACAGTTGTATTTAACCACTGAAGCATTTGATAATAACTAAATTGTAGGTGAAAAAGGGTTGGGGTTAATAATACCCAGAGATAATTCTTGTTAACATTTTGATGTATATCTTTCCAGCTTATAAATACACACACACACCCCCCTCTATCTATATATATATATACACACACAGGCAAAATTGTTTGACCAATAAATATTAACAGAAGGAAATTTATAATACATATAACTCAACACTGTTTTAATAAAAAAAGGCCATTAAATTCATATTGAGTTATTACAACCATAAAAAAATGGTTTCAAAGCCATTCATTATAACGGCAATGAATCCACTCGAGGTTACACTGTAAAAATAAAAATCATTTAGCAAACTCAAATTGCTGCTAAAACCCTGAATTTTAAAAAGCCTGTAGTTTTACAATTCCTACTCATAATTATTCTTGATTCTATTCTTTAGAGACTTCTCCGTGATACAAACTTCGTTGCATGTGTTTAAGATCTGAAAACCATTAGAACTAATTAAGATGAAGTTGGCTTTGTTCTTCAACTTCCTGTAAAAATGCTCAACAGGAAAATTGATGTTCGCAGTAAACCACAGCCATCCTGTTTCTTTAGCACAATCTTTTCACAGCTGCAGTTGCCTGTAGTTTCTATTTTATGACACCAGTCATAGTGCAACATCTCTGTGCACCACCTCCCACCCCCACCCGCCACCAAGCATGTCGTTTGGCCATTTTAGAAACTTTTAACATCTCTGCAAAAAGTTTGTTTCTATTATTGTTACTCTTCCTCCCCTCCGCTTCAAACTCAGAGGGCCACAGGCAATGAGGCAATCAATACAAGAGGAAAAACAGACAAGGCTGCTCCACCCAAGAGGAACCAAAGGTGGAGAAGAGAAACACGCTTTCCAAACTGTCTCACATTTACTTCTTGTTGGAAAGAGCATTTCCCCTGGACTGTCACAAATACCTCTAACTGTCACTCCTGAAAGTTAAAATGGAAAAAAATACTAGAATAAGGAATGCCTTAATTAGTATGCCTTTCTGAGAAATTTAAAATGCACTTTATACCCACCTCTCTTCACCACTCATTTGTAACACAGAGGTTTACATGGGTGTGCACATGTGGGCTAAGGTTTTCCTCATGGTTAAATAGGCAGGAAAACAATAACATTTAGGGCAGAGGATCTGAACAGACATTTTTCCAAAGACATACAGACGGCCAACATGCATATGAAAGATGTTCAACATCACTAATTATTAGGGAAACACAAATCAAAACCACAATGAGGTATCACCTTATACTCATTAGAATGGCTATCATTAAAAAGACAAGAAATAACAAGTATTATTGGTAATTGTTATTGTTAATAAGTGAATAACACTAATTCAAAAAAATATATGCCCCTCTATGTTCATTGCAACATTATTCACAATAGCCAAGACTTGGAAACAACCTAAGTGTCCACTGAGGGATGAATGGACAAAGATGTGGTATGTACATACACACACACACACACCCCCACACACAATGGAATACTACTCAGCCATAAAAAAGACAAAATCTTGCCATCTGCGACAACATGGATGGACCTTGAGGGTATTATGCTACGCGAATAAGTCAGAGGGAGAAAGTCAAATACTGTATAATTTCACCCCTGTGGAAGATAAACAAAGAAACACATAGATACAGAGAATGGATTGGTGGTTACCAGAGGGGAAAGGGGGTAGAGGGAGAGTGAAAGGGGCAAAAGGGTACAGGTGTATGGTGACAGATGGCAAATAGACTTTTGGTGGTGAACATGACACAGTCTATACAGAAGTCAAAATATAGCGAAATTTATATAATGTTCAAGTGAAATTTATATAATGTTATAAAGCAATGTGACCTCAATGAAAAAAAAAAGTAAATAAATGGGCAATGAAGAATCTAAAAAAAGACAATAACATTTATTGAGCACTTATTGTGTGTTAGTCTCTTTTGCTTATTTTTTAAAGATGGCTAATACTTATTAAGTACTTGCCTCCTTTAACTCTTGAATAACCCTACTGAATAGGTACCATTATCAAAGAGCGTTAGAAGACCTGACTGTGATTTTAGATAAATCATTGAAACCTCTTTAGACGATGAAAGGAAGAGTTTTGACTAGATGATGATCCAGTTCAGAAGCAACATAACTTTATGAAGTTAACACACAATACTTGAGACCCATAATCCAAGTGAATAGTAAAGGTGTGGTTTCCACACTAACTGACCTCAAATCCTTTCCTGGCTTCTCATCCTCCTCTCTCACTATCCTCTTATTCTTTCTCCTACCTTTCCACCTATCTTTCTCTCCACCAAGCTGTTCTACTTTTCTTACTTAGAATCTTCCTGCAGCCTTTTCTTCATTTTACCACTTCTCCATTTTCTACTGCATACACTAGTTATGGCACTGAATTATTTAAAAGAACGTGTACTTATTGACTAAAGTTGTATGTGCTCTCTTAATATTTTACAACTTTGTTTTATATTTCTCCATGGGGAAAAGGAATACAGGTCACGTTGCTTTTTTCATACTTGCCTCAGAGAAAAAAATTTTTTTTGATACAAAAAGTTTTCGTTAATCCTATTCTGTAGGTCTCTGGGTACACGGCCTGAAATTTTAAAATTACAATATTTTATGTAAATATTTATTAATCATATTAAATGTAATAATGCATGCTATAGAATTTGATTAGCAATAATTGTGTGCTGCACTGTTATGATGTTGAATAAAATGATTCTAAAGATAAATTGTCTTTGTCCTAAAAGATTCAGCTTAGAAATGGTTTAGTTTGGGGTTCGAACCTAAGTATCATGTCTGCAGCAAAAGAATGGCAAGAGCCTAGTTCCACAGTATTTCCTTTGAAGCTTCCAAAGACCCCTTGACTTTAAAAGCACTAACGGTTCCTGGCCAAAGTGACAATTCCAAAGCAGTTGTGTGGACTACTACATCTTATACTGAAAGGATATATATTTACTGACATAAACCCCCATTTTAAATGGGAAAAAAATTCCTGTGGATCCAAACTTGTCCAGTGGCCAGGAAAAGCTCTACTGAATAACTTACTTACATTTTGGCTCAAAACACAGTTATGAATTTCCCATAATCACCATAGTGGTGAAACCAGCATTCTTTGCCATAGGAATAGACCACACGGTTTTCTACTGAAAAATTACACTTTATATCGACATACTATGGCCCATTAAAAGCCATTTAGTTCTTCCCTCTAGCTGGTAAAGGAAACACATTTAGTTGGAATATAACTTTTCTTACCGTTAAAGGATACTGTAGGAAGGCATGACCAGGAACACAGGCAGACAGAGAGCAAGCGAGATAGGAGCCCAGAGAGAAAACGGTCCCTGAAAAAGGCATCATCTTCTAACGCAAATGTGGGGTCGTTTTGGGGCAGCCATTTTGGACAAGCTCTGTCCTCTCGTGAAATGTGACATACTGAGTCAGAGGCAGACGTCCTTCTGTGGTTATTCGCTTCCTGTCTGATTAATTTGTTGTTTGCTCCTTCCTCCTTTGCTGCAGAAAAAGAAACTAGATGGGTTTTACTTAAGAAGCAAGCAAAGAAAAAAACTTAAGTTAAAGAAATTAAATGTTTCTCCTTCCCACAAGTTGTAACACATCTGTTTGGTACAATGACAAGAAGTGATCAGGACCTCCATCCAGTTAACGGCCCAACTTTATTCCAGACACCTCCACAAAAATAGTTGTTCATGGAACCTGAGATTCCTTCAGGAAAATTCCACTGGAAGGTCTCACTCTCAATATTGACTAAACCACTTAGTATTAAGGAAAAGAGTGACTCAAGAACTAAAAGCTCTCAACTACACTAGTAATTAGGGTAAGTGGTTCTTCCTCATCTACAGCGCATTCAAGCGCGTACAGCGAGAGTCACAAATGCAGGGGAAGAGAGCTGGTCAGGTGTATGAAAGCAAATGAGTTGGCTTTTTTTTTTTTTTTGAGGAAGATTAGCCCTGAGCTAAATGCTACCAATCCTCCTCTTTTTGCTGAGGAAGCCTGGCCCTGAGCTAACATCCATGCCCATCTTCCTCTACTTTATATGTGGGATGCCTGCCACAATATGGCTTGATAAGTGGTGCCATGTCCACACCCGGGATCCGAACTGGCGAACCCTGGGCCACTGAAGCAGAATGTGTGTACTTAACCACTGCACCACCAGGCTGGCCTGCAAATAAGTTTTGAAATGTGATTTTGGTGCCCAGGTCAGGATAAATGATATGCAGCTCAAGTCATATGAAGATCCAGAGCTTTCTATGCCAGAATGTTTTGTTTCTGTCCTCCATACTTAATGGGGCAACAACAACTCTCCCAGAAGCACAGAGATGATGAGTGCAGAAGGAGAAAGTCAGATCTCTCATCGCTGTAGGACTCTAAGAGGTGGACGGGCAAAGGAATGCAGAAAGAAAATATCACACCAAAACCATGCGTTAGGTATAAACTGTCAGAAAAGGCTTTTAATTTTTTCTCAATCCATCTAAAAGGTTCAGATTTACGTTTGCAACACATACCATGTAACTCCGAGAAAACAGTACCAGCTGAAAGAATGAAAAAAGAGGTATATTTCAGAAATGAATTTGACTGTAAAATGTGAACTTTGAGTCCTGATTCTGCTAGATTCAGAGGAAAAAGGCATGAAGAGACCACAAGTTGCCTAATATTCCCTTACTTGTAAAATGATAGGACTGAGTAGCCCAGTGGTTCTCAATTCAGGAGGCTGTTGGAAATGTGTAGAGACATTTTTAGTTGGGGGTTGGGGACAGTGGGTTGGAATGGTGGGGGGAAGGGCCTGCGGGGTTCAAAGGCAGAGCCGGGGAATGTGAAATTTCCCATGATGCTTAGCGCATTCTCACCCAAAATACTGCAAGTTCTCTTACTGAGGAGTACTGGGATAGTTGATGCCTAAGGTTCTTTCAAACTCTAAATTCTTTGAGATATGAGTCTAGCTACCCGAGCAGGGTTTCATGATGCCACGCCATGGCAGGATTCCTGGAAGAAGAGCCTCGAAGGATTAGTGACCGTGAGTCCTCTGCTTTGCCTGGAGCCGCGTGAAGGCATGACGTATCCCACTTGCCTCACTAGGGTCTGGAGTCCCAGGGACACTCCGGACCTGAATAAATACATGCAGGCGTGGGGCTGCACCGAGGTGGAGGCCTGCAGCTATCAACTCCTTCCCCCCTACTAACCTCAGGACAACAGAAAACCTGATCAACTACCAAGTAAGCGCCTGAGCGAATCTTTGGGGAAGGACCCAGCTATAGTTGCATCTAAAAAGAGAACATGAGCGATATGATGATTTCTCTATGTATTTTCAGAATTACTTTGAAGTTCTCTAAGTAAAGCACCCCCAATATATACAGACACATACAGACACACACACATGCACACACTCTCAGTACACACACCCCTATCTATTAGGGACAGCTCAATTAGAAAGAAGTATGTCACTTAGAAGGCTGAAGCCCCCGGGACTTGCAAGGGAGTAGTTGTCTAGAGTTTGGGTCTATTTCCACTTTAATGAAAACTTGTAAATGTAGTCAACTTTGGATACATTTATGAGGTGTCTACTATGCACCATAGGACATAAATCAGACGTTCCTCCTCGCTTAAAACCCTCGAATGACTTCTCATTTCACTTAAAAAGTCCAAACTCTTTAGCTAGGGCCACAAGGACTCACAATATCTGGCCCCTCCCTAGCCCTCTGACCTCATCTCAAGTGACACCCCCTCTTGCTAATTTATCTTCCAGCCCTTTCTGTTCCTTAAAGTCACCAAGCTCATTTGCATTCGGGGCCTTACATTGGGAAGCCCTCTCACCTAGAACACTCATCTCCTGGTTCCTTCTCATTCTTCAGTTGTCAGTAAAACTGCCCTCCCTCAGGCCTCATCGCTGCTCCTGTTTTCTTTCATACATGGCACATGTCACCACTCGGCATTTTTTCATTTATTTAATGGTTTATTTACTTGTATGTGTCTGCCCACTAGAAGTCAAGCTCCATGACAGCAGGGACCATCTTTCCTGCTGTTGCCTCAGCATCTAGAACATCATCTGACACCGGGTAGGTGCTCAAAAATGTTGTTTGTTGAGTGAAAAAGAAAATCAGTATCTCCTAAAAATCCTACAATGTAACATTCCTTTAAGAGCTTAAGATGTTTCCTCTGAAACAAACAGCGAATAAGCAATGCCAAGACTAGACTTGAACCTTCTTGGGAAGGCTTAAGTCAAAGGGAACTTGCAGAGGAAGGATGCCACCGATCTGAGGTAAGCCCTTTCACCCACCAGGGGTGAGGCAGAGTCTTAGGCAGTGAAGACGGCTTATGTCATTGGGCAGTGGGGAGAGAAAAATGGGTTAAGAAAGTTGAAAACAAACAATCTAGTCAGAAAGGAAGGGGAGGAAATAAAAAGATAAAGGAAATGAGGCAGGAAAAGATGGAAATGGGAGAGATCACGTGGGCAGGGAAGAAGTCCAACTGCATTGCTGACCACAGGGGCCTTGGAGGCCACCCTCAGCAATGGATGACACACAGGGGTTGGATGTGAAAGTGCTTTCTGCCCTTCATCTGTGTGAGGTGTTCCTAGATCAGCATCAACTTCTCAAACTAAGGAATTTGAAGGCTGAACAAGACTGCAGAGATCAAAGTCCACACCGTCACTTACAGATGAGCAAATGGGGGTCCAGGGAGGTTAAGCAACCTGCCTATGTCACACAGCAGGCAGCAGCAGAGCTGGCACCAGAAGCCCGGTCTCCTGCTCCATGGTCCAGCGTCATTATGGCCTTAAGTCTCATTTTAGGTTCAGAAGGAGGATTTCACTTAATTCCTTTCTATAAGCATAAGAAGAGGCGGAAGGAAGAGGGGAAGGGAGAGGGCTGTGGTGTGGAGGGCAGAAGTTGCGGGTAGCATCTGTATTGCTATCGAGGCTGTTATTATAATCAAAGGCCAAAGATAAGCGGATTGAGAACCCAAAGCAAATAAAGACAATCACAATTCTGGGCTTCAAAGAGAATTTTGAATGCCTCTATCACCCCCCTTTCAATATATAGACCAGTCTGAGCTTAATGCTAGAGTAAAACAATAATCAATAGCTCTCCAAGCAATCAGGTAAAGAAACCTCCATATTAATCTATATAAATAAAGAACCAAGAGTGGACAGAAGATTATAAAGCTACAGCGTGATTCTCACTAGTCTTCAAAATTTCAAGCAGTGAAGAATCCCAGCCAAGACCCTCCCGTGCTGACCTCAAAGCAACACACACTGAATCAGGGCAACAGCGACATGTATAGAATATGAGAGGATTTGTTCTTTATCATTCTGGTTTTTCAAGTTGTGTTTCCATGACTACCTGTTTAGTGTAGCGTTTACTCTGTAGTGGAAAGATGCTTCAGAATACTGTATCCCCTTGATTCTAAAACATCTTCTTCAATAGCACAAGGCCCCCTTATAGCTTTTTAGGGGGAAAAAGAAACAGTACCAGATTAAATGTATGCATTTATTGTACATTATTGTGAGAGGAATTCTACTTTCAAAACGTTGAAATATGGGAATTATGTGATTTAAAAGAGCAAAACAAAGGAATGTCCCTTTTCCCCATAAAATTATCAGTACAGTTACATAAAGGGTTGATCACCTAAAAATAATCTCAGAAACACAGAGAAATGAAAAGCAAGTTTTTTATTTTTCTAGGTTCTGTTATTATAAATTGGTATCATTTTACTTGTGGAGAAATTTGCAATCTATTCCCTTATGTTTTGGCAGCTCAGTATCTATTCACGCTCCTTATAATGATGTCCTTCAATTTTTGTTTGGAGAATCATGCCTCCTTCACTCTCAGACCAGGAGGCCTTCATTCCCACTCCGGACACAGGAAGAGCGTGTGATTCAGAGCTGGCTAATGAGAGCCTGGCATTCACTTGGCCCCAGAAACTTTTTGGTGATGGCCTGGGACCTGATCAGAACCAAGGGCACCTGTGCCCAGAGGCAAGGACTCCTCGCACAGGATAAGGCTGGAGTTGGATCCATGAAGATGCAGGGGCTGGAATGGCCGCACTCATCCTTTGACCACATGGTCTGAAACTGAGACCAACAAAGCGGGGAACTGGGGGCAGAAAAAAGGCAGCTAGTGACATTGTTGGTTGAATCCATCTGTCCCTGAGGCTACCCCTATTTCTAGACTTTTAATTTACACCAGCAAATAAATTCTCAATTTTGTATAAGCTACTGTGGTCAGTTTTTCTATCACTGGCAATACAAAGACACTTAGGTGTTATGGGAATGGGTACTAGAAGTGAGTGCTGAATGTGACTAACCCTACAATGTGCAGCTGGCTGATCTGAGCTCAGGTGAAGGCGAGTGCAGGCTCCCCTGGGCTAGGAAGCTGGCAGTCCTTGTTGCATCACGGCCACACTGCTGGTTATGCCTCCACCTACTGAATCCTTGGCCTAAGACCACAAGCCTACAGATGGTGCCCCATTAAAGGATTCAGAGAAAAAAATTTAGGACGTTGGAGTATATTGGCTATTTCTTGCAGCCTTCAGTAAGATCCACAGGAAAGAGATAAACTTCAGCTAAAACTGACTGGAAGCACAGAAGGAAAAAATACAGCTTTGTTACCAGAGGCCTTTTTTTTTGTTTTTTTGCCTGTGATCTGCAGCCAAGATGGTTGAGAGTCAAATAATCTGGAGCCTTGTGGGTTAGAAAATCCAAATTCTCTATGCTATTATGCTATGCTAACGTTAGATAGAGTTGGGTCAGAAGGGAGAACCAGATCAGGAAATATGTTTAGAACATTCTCCATTGTCCCTCCAGACATTCTGTTAAGTTCTCCTGTCTGAGCAAAAGGCCAGCTACTTTCATTGCAACATACTGGGATCCATCTCAGGAGCAAAGAGTAAATCTTCAGTGGTTCCACCACCTCAGGCCATTGTTTCAAGTTGTACCTAATCAGAGACCAAGATAGAGGATGTTTCATTTGCTAGGAGACAGAAGTGCCCAGGCCTGGTTCCACATTCAAAGACTACAACTCAACACAATCCTGAGTTTTAGTTACTAGTCCATGGAGTTCAGGTTAGAGAAATCTACCAAGTTTTTAAGGGCACTGTACTACCGGAAAAAGCCCCAGACTGGTTAAAAACAGTTTATGATTGCTCAAACCCTAGGGTAATGTTGCCTTGATCTCAGAAGCCAGGAGAACAGGAAGTGGGCTGTGGAATAGGTGCAGCCCTGCTTTTAGAGCTGGCTCCAGAAGACAGCAGATAAGGAAGAGCCTCCCAGAGAGCAGAAGCAGGCAAGCCACTGGCTGATCAAAGTTCTCATCCCACTGCCAGCACAGGTACAATCTGTCCAGTGGGTTAAAAAATATGCTAAAGACTGGTGACCAATGTCTCATTCTCTCCTTTCCCAAATGGAAGTTTAAGCACAAAATTCTTCTACTGCTCTCCTTCTAATATTGTATACTGGGTGTTAAACTTCTAAGATAGCCCCCAGACACAAGACACAACCTCCAGCGCTGACTGACAAGACCGTGGAGACTCTGGACCTGGATTGGCTGTCTCTGGGAGGAGGGTGAGTCCAATTTATTATGGGGGAGCATTTTTGAAATTGCATGTATGGGGAGAGATGTGTGTGTGGATGTTGGATGGGTAAATAGAGGATACCTTTGTATGTGGGCTGTCCAGCATCCAGCCTCCTGAATTACAGTAAGAGCTTCAGATTTGGGGAGAGAGAGATCCACTGATCATCTGCTCTTTTGCTCTTCTGGCTTCTGTTGGGCTAAGTCTACCCTGACTTCAGGAATGGAAGGTGACCAGCCCTGGCCAGTTAGAGCCTTGTGGTTCCCTGGCTGCAGTGACTGGTTCAGAGATGAGCATGTCATGACTTCTGTACCAAGGCCATGCAACGCGACTTTTTCTAAGATGTATGGAGCTGGGACTGGTAGTATGACAGCCACGTTGCAAACGTACAGAGGCTGAGAATCAAGCCAGTGCAGTGAACGAGCAGCAAGGGGAGCCTGAGACCTAAGGGATGCAGCAAGCAGATGCAGTGTGTGGATGTACTGGGATCCTGATTCAAACAAACTAAAAACTATGAGGCAACTGGAAATCTGAATATTGATCAAGTATTTAATAATATTAAACTTATTGCCAAATTTTAGGTGTCATAATATTGAGAGTATATCGGGTAGTTTTTTTTTAACAAAGAATCCGTCAATTTTTAGAAATACACACTGAAATATTTGTGGGTGAAATGACATAATGTCCGGGTTTGCTTCAAAGTAATGTGGAAAAGGCGGGACAGTGGGTAGGGGTATAAATAAAACAAAATGGGCCTGGGATGATCATTCTTGAAGTTGGGTGAAGAGGACATGGCAGTTCCTTATAATGGTCTGCTACTTTTCATATATGTTTGAAATGTTTCCATCAAGTTTTAAAAATAAAATAAAATGACTTCCGGCTCACTCCCTTCTTGACTAGAGGCTGTTATAGCAGCTCGCTCTACCATAGACGTGCTCAGACCTGGGAGCTACAGAAGTTACCTTTTACTGCTCAAAATGACCTCTTTGGCTTATAGATAAAATGGGACAGAAGCTCAGGGCTCCCCTATAATGGTTTAGAACCCAAGGAGTTCTTCCCAGAAAAGCATTAAACTCTCAAAATCTGAGAACCTAATAATGGCCACAAAAAGGCAAAAATCAAAATCCCAACCAACCAACCAAAGAACAAAAGAAAACAACTCTCCTTCTAGATTAGTGCTGTTCAGTAGAAATATAATTTGAACCATACGTTGTTGTTGTTGTTGTTAGTGATGTCGAGTTGATCCTGACTCCTAGTGACCCTGTGTATAGCACAGCAGAACCCAGTCTTTTTACGCCATCCTCTCACCTTTTGGTGCTATATTAGCCAATGCTCTGTGCTATTCACAGGGTTTTCATGGCCAATTTTTTCGGAAGTGGGTGGCCAGGCCCTTCTTCCTGATCTCCCTTAGTCTGGAAGCTCTGATTAAACCTGTCCACCATGCATGACCTTGCTGGTATTTGAAATGCCAGTAGCATAGCTTTCAGCATCACAGCAACACGCAGCTGCCACAGTATGACAACTGACGGATGGGTGGTGTGGTTCCCAGACCGAGAAATGACTGGGTCACGGCATTGAGAGTGCCGGATCTTAACCACTAGACCACCAGAGCTGGCTTAAGCCACATGTGCAGGTCTACATTTTCTACTAGCTACATTAAAAAGAGTTCAAAAAGCGAAACTGTAATAATATATTTTACATAACACATTATTTCAAAAATATCATTACAACATGTACTCACAACAAAAACCATTAATTACTGTTTTTTTCACACTAAGTCTTCAAAAACAGGTGTGTATTTTACCACTGGCAACATTTCAAGTGCTCAAGAGCCACCACCATACTGGACACCACAACTAACCTCACCAGGCGATGGCCTGGTGGGAAGGAGCCCTGTCTAACCCATCCTTGTCCCTGGCAGGATGCCGGGACGGCACCTAACAGACAATTACTGTCAGTCCTGGGAAAGTCTTGGGCCGCGGAGCCACCTCTGGGCTATCCTTCATGGCTAAGAAGAGTTTATCCTGCTTGGAGCCATCTCTTGAAACAGGGCATCGGCTACGTAGTTTTGGATTTGTGGCCAGGAGAATTAAAGACCAAAATGGGCTTCCCCTTCCTGGAGTCTTGGTGCTCCCAATCCTAGCACAGGACTTGAATCCTGAGCTGAGAGATACTGTATGTAATACTGTCAAACTCAGGGCTCAGAGGAGATTCATAGACTCGAAAGCCTCAGTGGCTTTCCACTGTACACCAAATAAAACCTAAAGTCCTTGCCAACACTAGCAAGGCCCCTGCGATCCGATGCTCCCCTGCTCATCGGCAACTTCATGGACCTCTTCTCCTCCCTCTTGCTCTGTCCTTTTGTCTTAGGGCTGTTGGGCTGACGCTTTTCTCCTGGTTCTGTGGCTTGGCCCCCTCACCCCATTTGTATTCTGTATCATCTGTGCACCTCTGCTGTTCCACTGGAGAGGGAGCGCCATGCCGGCAGAGAGTTTGTCTTGTTCTCTGCTGTCTCCCCAGCTGCTTAGACCAGTATCTGACCTACTGCAGGGGCTTGAAAAATATTTATAAATGGATTTTAAAAGCTTCCAGCTCCAAGTTTCATTCATCCTTCATTTAACCTGGGCTTGTGATTAGGCTGCCACACACCTGGCTCCAGGTGGGGCGGGGCCAGGGCGCAGGGGAGATGTGCTGGATTTCCTCCTCCAAAAAGACCGGGGCGGGCTCCTGCTTCTCTTCCCGTGCAGTGACAGCCATTTAAAAGGACAACATGGGGACCTGCCAACACATTAACAACCCTCTTTCTTAGGTAGGACTATTTGCCAGTGTCAGGGATATGACAGGCTGTCTTATTTGAGACAATGGTGAGGTGACTAGCTGGGACAGAGAAAAGGAGAAGAACCACATGCAGGGTGGGCAGAAAGAGACCCCAGACTATCCAGGAAGAACATTCCCATAATGGTTTCACATAATCACATCCAACTAATCTAGATTTTATGCTCCCATGGACCGGACGCCCAGTACGCTAGGTTCTGAGGACACAATGGAGAGCCTTATCTCTCCAGACTGACGGCTTGGCAGTTCAATACTCAGTAAACAACAAATGCTGAGGTTGGGACATCATAACTTTATTTCTTTGAGGGGAAAAATGCTTTTCACATGTGGAAAGACCACTCATGTTTCGTTTTTTGGGTTTTTTTGCTTTTTCTCCCCAAATCCACCATAGTTGCATATTTTTAGTTGTGGGTCCTTCTAGTTGTGGCATGTGGGATGCCACCTCAGCATGGCCTGATGAGCAGTGCCACATCCGTGCCCAGGATCTGAACTGGTGAAACTCTGGGCCGCTGAAGCAGAGCACGTGTACTTAACCACTTGGCCACAGGGCCAGCGCCCATTCATGTTTCTTTTGAAAGCACTGTCTTATCGTAGGTAATTTAATTAAAATGCAAAAAGTTCCCAGTTGGTCACCAACATCCAATACAAGTGCCCCCCAGGGGAAAACCCATGGGAAATATAGAGAGAAGTTTCTTACAACTCAAGAGGCAAACTGGTGGAAAACCCCCTTTTCACATCCTGCCATGTATATACTTGTGCACACACACAGGGAGAAGCTATTGGCATGTGGACAGCTGTGTGTTCCTTTTTGTTGCTAATCATAAGGTACATAGCCCAGGATGTGGTCTTTACAATTATTTCTTGGGTGGGGACAATAGCCATATTGTTCCTTATTCAGACTTTTCTCCAGCTATTTGGTTACTTGATGACTCCCACTGAACCATGTGGACATGAAAGGCCTTCCGTGGAGAACTCAGGAAACAAGAGTCTACACAGCTCTGCACCTCTGGACCTGACGTCACCCATGTAAATGCTGCAGGAAGGAATCAGTGACCCGTGACTCCCCCTGGGGCCCCGTGACTATACTTAAGCCAAGCCTGGCTGGTGCAGCTGCTACCTGGGAGAGGCAGACCCAACCACTGTGCGTGTGGACAGGAAATAGGGGTATTTGTGGGTGTCACAATAATGGGGGGACCCTCCTGAGATTCAGACATGGGAATCAGGGATGCTAGATGACCTGCAATGTACCAGCTGTCCCACTCATGAAGGACCCATGTCCTTCAAAGGTCCTGTTGGACATCGATGTAGATAAAAAACTGTTTACCGTAGTGTCCCTTAGCCGTGGTTCCACTTTTTGTGGTTTCAGTTACCCACTGCCTACTGAGGTCCAAAAATATTAAATGGAAAATTCCAGAAATAAACAATTCATAAGTTTTAAATTGCACACTATTGTGAGTAGCGTGATGAAATCTTGTGCCATCCCACTCCATCCCACCCAAACGTGTTCATCCCTTTGTCCAGCATAGCCACACAGAATATGCTACCTGCCTCTTATTCACTTAGCAGCCGTCTCGGTTATCAGATCCACTGTCACAGTATCGCACTGCTTGTGTTCAAGTAACCCTTATTGGACTTAACAATGGCCCCAAAGTGTAAGAGTAGAGATGCTGGCAATTCAAATATGCCAAAGAGAAGCTGTAAAGTACTTCCTTTAAGTGAAAAGGTGAAAGTTCTCGACTCAATAAGAAAAAAAATCATATGCTGAGGTTGCTAAGATCTCCAGGAACTTTTATTACAGTATATTGTTATAATTATTCTGTTATTATTAGTTATTGTTTTTAATCTCTTACTGTACCTAATTTATAAATTAAACTTTATTATAGGTATGTATGTATAGGAGAAACCATAGTATATATAGGGTTCAGTTCTATCTGAGGTTTCAGACATCCACTGGGGGTCTTGGAACATATCCCCCATGGATAAGAGGAGACTACTGGATAGTTACCCGAGCCTAGACTTAACCTTAACTTCATTTTACATATAAACTCAAAGTAATTATTGCACTGTGGTATTAGTCCCTGAATTTTCCAGGAATGCAACTGTCAAATAAATGAAACACTATGTTTTGCTCAGATTTTCACCAGGAGTTGTTCACCCCTTCCAGAAAATCATGTGCCCAGAGACATTCCCACTTGTGGTATTTGGGTCTCTGACTCTTACTGGAATCGGTCTGCAGTTGCTGCCGCCCCACTCACGATGATCACATGTCGATGCAAACCCTGACCACTTCATTTTGTTTGCTAATGAGTTGCACCTAATCACTTACAAATTTAAGTTACTTTACAATAAATTACTTTCCCTTTATTTTTCTTTTTAATTACAGACAAAAACTATATGGATTTGGGGGGAAATTATGCATAAGTTTAGATTATTTCACTGAAGAAGGTTCGCTGAAGCTTGTGAAGTGGGCATTAGAAAATATTGTTATTAAAAGTGGACGTGGGGTCCAACAAAGCTGAGTGCCACTGCTTCTGGTGCTTGGCAGATGTCTGCGTGTCCCGGAGCTCTGTTTACAGTCATGAAGGGCAGTTTGATGGCTCTGCTCATCCAGCCTGGTAAGTGGAGACGGGAGCCCGTGGGGACCACCACAGCTGGTCACCTACAATCCTGGAGGGAATCTCGCATTCTGTTTCCAAATAACCACAGGGTTCTTCCTCCTGTTCTTAGCAGACCCAGCTTCTCTCAGTGGCTTGGCTGAAACAGAATTTGTTCTACTTGAATGACCCCTGATTCCCATCTGATTTTGCTACTTGGGGAACTACCCACCTCCCATTTGGCTGCTCCAGATCCTCCAAATGACTGATCAGGAAAACAGACTGTTAGAAAAATGCTTCCAGGTTGTCTCTAACGGGATGGCTACGCTATCAGGCCATAGGACAGACAATGGGAAGAGCTTCCTCCTGGACCGAATGCACATATGTTGTTCTCTCAACTCCAGACATGGATGCGGGGCCAACAAGACCAGAAAAGGGTGCGATCACAAGGTGATCAGCTCCGCCATTTTGTGTGTTTGTTTGTTTTTGTTTTTTTGGGTTTTTCTTTTTTTTGCTCAGTGCTGACTAAATGACTCCTTCCCCTGCTACACGGAAGCTGCTTAATTCATTCAGCCTTAGACCATTTCATTCTGCTTGAGAACCATTCTGCCAGAATGATCACTTGATGGCTTAAGTAAAAAGCCACTTTTTACATAAAAATTTAAAAATTGACTAGTTTGAGAATAACAAACCACAAAGATTTGAGGTATAAAAACCATGTGTGGTTTATGTTTTGTAGGACACCCTCAGGAAAATAAATGGACAGAGTTAAAAAAAAAAAAACCAAATGGTCTCTCCCTGCCTCACCCCTACCACCAGTAAAAACAAACAACAAACAAAAAAACCCAAAATAAAACTGAACAACAAATAAACAGAACCCAACCCGAGTATTATTCTTGGCTTTTGGGTGGCAGCTGTGTCCTAGCAAGGCAAATAAGTAGCTGCCTGGGCACCGTGCTAGGGTCGAGAATAACGTGTTAGCATAACCTCCACCTTGGCAACAGCCCCTCCCACCCCTGGAGATGGACTTCTCCAACTCAAGCTCCTGCCATTGTGGCCTTTCCCTCCCTTAACCTGGCCCCACACTCAACCTCTTGGCCAATCTTCTCCAGTCAAAAAGAAAAACACACAAAGATTACTTTCTAGAAATAAAAATATTTTCTATGATCTTTTTATCTGCTCACCTTATATATGCGTCTCCGACGACATGGCTAGCTAGATAGCAGGGACATGACTAGGGCTCCTATGCAGAGCAGTCACTCAACAAAGACTTAGCATTAAGTGCCAAGTGCTGTTTTAGGTGTTGGGGATACTAGGGATCAAACAGACAAAATTCTCCACTCTCACGGAACCTACACTCCTATCTGAGTTGATGATGGGATGCAAGGAAAATGCATTTGTCCCTGTTTTGTGCAGTGCAGGTGTTCATTTCGGCACAGCTCATCTTATGTTACAAAGAATAGCCTCACAAAGATGACTGCTGGGAGAAGGGCTAACTCAGGCCGACTCTAATGGAAATGTACAGTGCTCCAAAGTCCTTGGGGGTCAGTCACTCTGTTTTCAGAACCATTCCTTTTTTTTTTAAAGATTTTATTTTTTATTTTTCCTTCTCCCCAAATCCCCCCAGTACATAGTTGTATATTCTAGTTGTGGGTCCTTCTAGCTGTGGCATGTGGGACGCCGCCTCAGCATGACTTGACGAGCGGTGCCATGTCTGTGCATAGGATCCGAGCCGGCAAAACCCAGGGCTGCCGCAGCGGAGCGCACAAACTCAACCACTCAGCCACGGGGCTGGCCCCCATTCATGTTTCTTTTGAAAGCACTGTCTTACCTTAGGTAATTTAATTAAAATGCAAAGACCTTGATACACAGTGTTAAATTGTTTTCTCAAAGATTTAGCATTCATACTCCCCCTAGCACCCATTTCATTTCTTTTCAACATGTGCTATGATCACTTTTCAAAATCTTTGCCAATTTGATAGACAAAAATTGTACGTATGGGCAGTTTTAATTTTCCATTTCTTTGATTATTAGTGAGGTTGACAATGTTCCATATATTTATCATCTTCTCCATTATTAGTATATCTTTCTCCATTAATTGTCCATTATCTGGATTTTTTTTAAACCACAAGGTTTGTCTTTTCCCTATTTCTTCTACCTTTGAACCTAAAGATTACCCAAAAGCTCCATGACTTTTCAGACAAAATAAAATGTTCTAAGCATTGGGAGACTGGCTGAATAGCAGTGACCATTTCTGTGTGTCTGTAAAGCAAATTTCATAACTCCAGGACTGCCTCTATTCCCAACAGATATACAACTTAAAAAAAACTCTTAGATTGCAGCTGTGGCTAATTTTGTGCAGCCTATGATCATTTTCACCATTTAAGAAATGTTTCCATCCCATATTGGGCGGAGAGAGTAGGACATCTAGGCACATTTTATCACAGTTCTTCCTGCCTCAAAGGCAGAAGTAGGAAGGCCTTGATTTATAGACACACGTGCAGACGTGTAAACTTCTGAAGTTTGAGTACAGAAACAACCATTATGACCCTGAGTCACCTTGTTCCATCTTTCACAAGCCCAAAGTTCCAGGAACTAAGGAGGAATTTAGGCTGACCTAATGAGTACCCAAGCTTCCTTTATCTTACTGTCTTCATTAGCCACTGTGCAAATATTTCTAAAAAAGTAAAATCTAATTTAGAATTTTTTAATGACTGAAAACTTGGTGATAAAAACCTCCTTCTGAGCACAGGTCATTCAGAGAACTCCAGTTATCTACTTGACGATTCACTCGAGGACTTGGGCTGGAAGGACATCCTCCGGTCTCCTTTCCACCTATGTCTTCCCAGGTCAAGGGCTGTCCTCACTTCCTCCAGTTCTCTCCTGGACCTGGAGGATGTTCAATATGTCTAAATGAGAAAAGCAGACACTCTGGAATGAAGTGCCTGGAGAATACTCAACACTCAACAATGTCAGCTATCATTACTATTATAAAGAGAGCTAAACTTCTTCCCACTTAGTGCTACTTGGGTAAAGGAGGAAACACAGCCAGTAAAGTGGCTCTTTTTGGTTACAAAGGGATCATTCAATGTAATGTAAGAATGAAGAATTCACTCTATTTGATATTTGAGAAAACCTGGTAATAGGAATTCCAGTCTCCATTTTACATCATCCTACAAATGGTTTTCAAATATACTTAGGCCTATTTCAACAAGCTGATGCTGACCCACTCAGTTTGTGTTGGTCCCATTCTCAGTCACAGTCCCTAAGCCTCTGCATTTCTGTGCAATCCCAAATATCACTAGACTCCATGAACACAAATTCAGAAAAGATGCCCCTCAAACTTCCTAAAAATACAGTTTCTCCTAAAAGTTACGGAGAAATAGGGATTAGTAAGTTGGTTTTATGCTCACTGCCTTGTTTTCATTTCTCCTGGAGAGGCTGGTTGCCAATCAGTAGGTTAAGTTTCAGGAGGAGGATGGGGAGCCACTTGTCCCCGAATCCTCCACCGCACAGAGCAGGACCTCTCTTCAGGGCACTAAGAAAATGTCCAAAAGCCCTTTGGGGAGTCTCACCCAACTGGGGAATGGAAGACGGAGCTTATTTTCAAGGTTGCTTTATTCTCATGGTTGAGGAGTAAACAGAGAGAACAGTAATGGTCTGTGAATGTTTTCAGAGGTAGCACATAATCAACTGAGAGAAAACAGACCTTGAGGCAAGATCTGATTCCTCTGAGCAAGTGAGAAAACAAAACCACGATTCCTATCATTAGGCCCAAGTGCAGCCACCACAAGACGATGGCACTCTGACGTGAAAGACAGCAGTGCCAAGAGTCAAATAAGGCTTCAGCAAAATTGAATACCACAGAAAACACTGTGAGTATCCAACTCTCGTTGGCAAGGAATTCATGGAAAACCAGTATGAAGATCACCAATGTGAAATTTTCTTTTCCAAAGTACAAAGACTTCTGTACACAGAACTTTCTATTCATCCAAGATTTACTCCTATCTAGTGCAAAATAGCCTGTGGAGGCACATTCTAATATGCTTCCCCGGCGGGGTCTCCTGAACTCTCTCCAACCTCTAACTGCACAAATGTGGAGATAAGGTTTTCTTCTCTTGTCTTTTTCTCCCCTCAAATCTTGAAAATATAGATGAGAGTTTCTCAGAACTACTGGGAGATACACAAAGATGAAGTATCTCAAAATCTTTATAGGCATAAGCAATATGGAGACGTTTAAGCGACAGAGAACGAGAGCAACATATATGCTACTCTGGATTCATTCAAGACTATTATCAGTGACAGTATCAGTCTTCAAAATGCAGATTCTAAAAAAGGTTTAAAATTATGAGTTTATTCTAAAATGCTCAAACACAATGTAAAAGTCAGTGTACAATGTATTACTCAGGGAAGTAGCTGGTACCTGTTACCACTTGGCTAGAATTTGGCCTTTTACAAAAATAAAGTCCATGAAAGGACTGGGTCAACTCTGGTGATTTTTCTTAAGCGCAACTCCTCTCACCTCCTCACCACAAAAAAAGGCAATTATGTTTTTAAAAACATAAAATCAGAATTTGACAGAAGTCAAATCAATTTTTAATGCTTAAGTAAGGGAATATAAAAATCACTGTAAACTTATTATGATTATGTTTTTTAGATCTCTAGTTCTATTTTTCCTTAGCATAAGTATAAAAGTACTTAATGGTTTAGAATTTACTCTTGAGATAATATAAAATATTACTATCTTCATAACAAAGGAGATTTATGGAAAAGGGAATAATGTTTATAAAATGTTGGTAAAAGCACTGTATATGTTGGTATATCAACATTTAGAAGTATTCAAAGGTCATTCATTGCTTAAAATATTTAAAGTATAATAAAACGTAAGTTAAGAATGGCTTTGGGGCCGCCCGGTGGCGCAGCGGTTAAGGGCACACGTTCTGCTTCAGCAGCCTGGGGTTTGCGCGTTCGGATCCTGGGTGCGGACATGGCACCGCTTGGCACGCCAAGCTGTGGTAGGCGTCCCACATATAAAGTAGAGGAAGATGGGCACTGATGTTAGCTCAGGGCCAGTCTTCCTCAGTGAAAAGAGGAGGATTGGCACCAGATGTTAGCTCAGGGCTAATCTTCCTCAAAAAAAAAACAAAAAAAAGAATGGCTTTACTCAACCTTGCAGTTTCTAAAATGTATCAAGACCAGAGAATCTGGAAGTATGAAAGATTAAGTAGAAATCCACATTCAAAAGAGTTCCATGGAATTCTCAGAAAGAGAAACCAGACAAAGGGTCATCTGAGGACATTATTTTAGCCTAAACGTTGAGTATCATTCAAATGGGGGAGTCAGTGCCCAATATTAACAAAATGCAGTTTTCTATTGGTGAACCAGACGGCAACCCACCCTATCTGCCAAAATTAGTGGATGACAAATCATTTCATGAAGTCATGCACAAACATGAAATACACTGGTAAAGCTTTGCCGCCATCCCTCAGTCATCTCTTTGCTTGGCTAGGCTGGAGGCCAGCAGGAATACCTCCCTCTGCAAGACTGTTTCAAAGTAATGACTTAGAGGAAGTGGTGTGCTGATACCATGAAAAAAAAATCTCTCAAAACACAAAGTTCAAAAAGCATCTGTATATGTCTCAGAGGAAACAAACAGCTCAGCTAATTTCAACTCAAAATAAACCAAAGAGACCAGTTTACCTTGGCCATGGCTACACACACATGCCGGAAAACTGATGGCTGGCAATTATCCAGTGATTTTGTTCTGTGCCAAAGGGGATGAAAGGGCAGGGTTTCCATCCTGGGGTCAGGACAGAATAAGAGAAGAAAGCCCATCCCACATGGCTTCAGACACAGAATCACTTGTATATGAGAGGATTTCACACCTTTCTCTCCATGGGACAGGTGGGCCCTGGACCACTGCTGGAATGGCAAGTCTGATGTCCCTTCCTGAAGCCACTAGTAGGTCAGAGCTAATTCTGAGCTTCTAACACATGGTTTCTCCATCGCTGAGGCCTTTCCATGGGCCTTCCTTCCACAGTGTGTCTTTAAAGAGCTAAGAAGGGGGCAGGACACCTAAAACAATAGTTTCTTTTGTCGACCTTGGGCTGAAATAATCTATAATCTATAAAAGGACCAATATTGAATTTTCAATTTTTGAGCATTTAAAAATATTCTTCAAATTAAGTGAATATATCAGCAACAAAGATTGTATTATATTTGGTTTTGAAAAACATTTGGAGTTTTCTGTAAAAGCTGCTACTTTTCTGAGAGAACAAGTGGTGATTGCTACCAGAATCTTTAAAAGGTCCTTTTTATTTTCAAATAACTTTTATTTGAGAAGATCTTTAAATGTGTCAGCAAAAGTGTTTAAATTGTTTTTTCAATCCTGGTTTTGTATTGCTATTTTAATGTCTTTATTGCTAAGGGGGTTAAGGAAACTCAAAAAGCCCTTTGGTTTTGATTATTTGAGGAAATTCATCTCACAGCTGAAGACCAATTTATTTTATTTCATTTTCATTTTTATGAGAGGAAGACAAGAAAGAGCGATTGACCTTTAATATCAGGAACTTGTGTCACTGACCAACTCAGTAGTGAAATTTTTAGTTCAAAACATTTAGGACCCAGATCACATGTGGGAACAATTAAAATGTTTTAAATGATGCTTTTCCTTCTCCTTCAAGTATGGGCCATAATATTCAAGCCGGGCACAGGAAACAGAGATTTTGTCTCAACTCTCAGCTGACTCGCAAGGGCAGCTGCAAGCTCTGCAGTTTTTGATGCTTGTCTTTGTAGGTGGGACACCAGTCAGTA
The DNA here is from genome assembly GCF_021613505.1 of Equus quagga. Lineage (NCBI taxonomy): Eukaryota > Metazoa > Chordata > Mammalia > Perissodactyla > Equidae > Equus > Equus quagga. The sequence continues at coordinate 113,711,726 of NC_060270.1, forward strand.
ATCCTCTGCAGCTCATAAAACCCAACATAACCTTCTGGGCTGCTCTGGAAAAAACACATTGAGTAATAAGGCTAGAATGCTCACTGTCCAATGTTTCCAGTGCTATTCTCTGCCCAGAAGAAATACCAAAGCATAGGCATCTGGAAAAGAGATGGCGCAGAAAGAACAATGATCTTACACAGCCTGCGAGCTCTGATCCCCTAAAGGGCCATCTACCTGTTTCCTGCTGTCTGCTTCATGTGGAGCTATAGGCATGAGAGCAAACAGCCATTTCTATGAGACTTGACGCCAGTGCTAGGGTGGTCTTAAAGTGGCAATATTCGACTTCCAGGGAGTGAAATGTTGTTCTGATCACCTTGAAGACCAGGCAGTGATGAAAAGATGCAAGTCCATGGCAGTGACAGTGAAAGAAGGAAGTATGGTTTAAGACAACATGCACCGTGTGATGTTAATGTCCTCCATACGAGCTTTCCCAGAGGTATCATGAATATCATTTCTATTATTGTAGAAAATAATTAGAAGGCCCATCAGCATCTCTATGTGTAGTTTATACACCATACTATGTTTTCTTGACTGGTCCATGGCATGGAAAGAATTGAATAAAGATGCCAGCAAGTAGACAGGCTGAACGTGAACTGATGCAGAGGTGGAAAGGGCATGGCCTAGAAAGGCAGAGATTCAAACAGGCCTCTGAGGTTTCCTTTCATTTCCACAGTTCTTAGTCACATAATTTCCTTTGTGGATTTTAACAGAGATTAATGGGCCTTAAAAAATGAATTGGTATACGAGGTGAAAAATGCCAAAAGTCATCTTGTCTCTTCAGCAGGGTTAAGTTTTTTAGTTTAGTTTTTTTTTTTTTTACACTTTCTTTATTCTGTGAGTCCTCTTTTCAGAATGATTAGTCCATAAAAACAAGAGCTTCTTTTTTGCCTATGATCCCCTTGTGAGATCAACCGCAGCTGGACCCACCCTATCTATGGCTGACTGGACAACAGCAGGCCCCAGGTCCATGAGTGGCCAGTGTTCAGGCTGGAGAGCACACTGTGAGCTGGCCAGGCACCAAAACCTCTGCTCAAACAAGGCAGTCAGGCTCCTCCTTGTCTCAGAAGTATGAACTGGGAATCACGGACGGGGGCAGTCAGTCACACCGAGAAATGCGAAGAGACAGAAAGGAACAGCTAAGCCAGTTAATGCGTGGACATAAGAGAGATGATTCATCTCCTGGGACTGGGGTACACTGTGGTTTTCAGGGACCTAAACTGCCCCCTAGTCTTCAATAATTCTAATGGTGTTAATACTAACAATAACAACAAAAATAATAGCTAACATTTACCCTTACTATGTGCCAAGGAGTGTTCAATTTTCACAATAACTCTATGAGGTAGATGATGATGATGATGGCACTGAAGCACAGAGAAGTAACTTAACCAAGGCCACACAGCTCACACGTGGCAGCGAGACAATCTGAACTCAAATGGCCTGGCTCCAGAGCCCACGCCTCTAACCCGGCTGTGTGAGGCTACTCCTGGTTTCCCGTCTCCTTCACTGCCCATCTTTACAATAAAGCCCTCCATTAAGGAAGCCTGCCAGAGGGTCTATTTCTTGCTCACTTATTATCTCACAATTAGCATTTTTCTTGGCTCCACTTAAGTATATATTTATTAATTCAAGAACAATTTAATGTTTACTGTTTGCCAGGAACTGCTGTGAGCTTTGGAAGCTACTGAAACATGAGCCCTCTTCTAGCTCTCAGGAACCTTAGAGTCGCAGAGAAAGACACCACCATACTAGAAACGCTTCCAGTGTTTACATTGTAAGGTCACATTTCCATGACTTGCTACATGATAATATATTATATCCTATCTTTGTACATATTGTATCCTATTTTTTGCATAATAAGGTATTGTATCCTGAGCTCATTGATAATATAATGTCTAAAAAGCACATTTAAAAAATCACCAAAACAAAAACAGACATGGTGAAGATGGCTTCCTTCCTAGGATTTCAAACTTCCTTCCTAAGTTTCAAAGGTCTTCCTTCCTAGGATTCAGGGTCAGAGTGACGCCAAGGAGATGGCAACAAGTCATGCTCATGCTGGCTGGGAACTGCTCTGAAAGAGTACATGCCTCTATGCAGTGCTGCAGCATCCCCCACAGACACTGAGAGCACCGTGAGTTCTGGCAAAGTGTTTCAGAAGCAGGAACCATGGCTTCTTCCTCTATAACCATAGCTCACTGTTGGCAACTTGTTCATGGCACAGACCCCCATCCCCACCAAACAGGTATTTACACATGTCTGTAGCCCTCACAAGATGGCTGTCCCCAGACACCAGGTGTCAGCTCTTCTCATCTTTCCACCCTACAGCACCCAGCACACTGCTTTGCATTTGACAGCCCTTCAATACATTTAAAATGATTATTTTTACCAAATTATGACAATAGCACAAGTCTATTGTGGAAAATGGTGAACACAAGTAAGTTTAGAGAAGATAAATTACCTATAATCCTACTGGGTAGAAATATACATGGTTAACTTTTTGGAATATTTCCTTCTAGACTTCATATACATAAAAAGTTCTAAAATTAGGATTATAACGTATGTGGTTTTGAATCCAGTTTTTGTTATCCTTTCATGCCACTAAATATTCTTGGGAAATGTGATTTTTAATGACTGCATAACATTCCACACCAAATTTATTTAACATTCCCTTATTGCTGGTCATTTAGTTATCTCTTACTTTGATTTCATAAGTTTACTAATATCGATATCCTTATAAACAACTCAGCCAGGATTATGCTATAGAATAAATTATAGAAACAGAAGTACTGGATCAAAGAGTTTGAACAATTTAAGCTCTGTGATCCACAGTGCAAATGACTTACACTCTCTCTGGCATCAAAAAGGAATGCCCCATTCACCACACTCCTGCCAATACTGAATATTATAGTTTTAGAAAATCTCTATCTTAATTTGGTTTCTTCAATGGGTCAGAACAGAGCATATATTAAACTCTAGGCTCCTAAGTAAAACTTCAGAAAAGCTACTTACAAACAAGAGCAAAACAAGCCTGTGATCAGCAGGCCCCAACTTCATGCCCTGGAAGCCTTAAAATGCTTTAGAATTTTACAAATGGAAATTAGTTTAGAGATAACTGAGTAAACCGCTTCCGTTTATAAATAAGGTAACCAAAGCTCAGAGAGGTTAAGTGACTCGGGTAATGTATTCAACTTAGAACTGGAGTCTGGCTGTGCTGCCCCATAAATCATGTCTTTGGAACAGGCTGACAACCTAATGAAGCGAAAAACCATTGTTATCAGAGAGAAAGTATAAAGGAAAAAATAGCATAAGAATATATTTGAGAAGAAACTATTTTTGTCCTAAATTCTATTTTATCTTCATGACACAAGGTCAGAATAAACTGTTTTATAGACAAAAGCAAAAACTCAGATCTAAGTACTACTCTATTCTTAAGATCTCTGCTTAAATCCATAACAGATTTTTTTTTCTGGAACCATTACAATATTTGGCATTGATCTATTATCCTCTCATCCAGCCAACATGTACTAAGAATATCCTGTGGCCAGGCACTGTGCTAGGTCCTGGGGTAGCTGGGGAAAGGGAACTAAGGTAAGAAAGAAGGGCTTCATTCTGGGGGGAGGTGGACAGGAAGACTTGTGAGCAAATCCTACTGCACGTGACTGGGTGGTGACAGGTGCACAGGTGCTGCGGGAGTGCAGAACAGTGGATATGGAAGCATTCACAGAGTCGCTGATACACAAGCTGTGCCTGCCCGTGAAAGCAGTTGGCTGGGCAGAGGAGCGAGAAGAGCATGCCACGCAGTGAGAAAGCAAGGCTGCTCGTCAGACGTGGCTGAAACATGGCGGCCTGGGGAGATGAACGCTCGTGGGAGATGAGGCTGGAAAGGTATCCTGGGGTCAGGCAGTGTTCAGGAATTTGCACTTTTGCCTGGAGGGGCTGGAGCCTCACGAAAGATGTTTAAGTGGTGGTGCCATGGTCAAATTTGCACGTTATCAAGCTCACTCTGATGGTGTTTGGGGAAGGACTGGAGCCTCTGAAGGCAGGAGACTTAGCTGCATTCATCCAGCCCACAGGTTTTGAAGGTCTAAATTAGCGAAGAGGCAAGGAAATATAAGAGGACACGAATTTGAACAATATTTAATAGGAAGAAATAAGAAGACATAGAGATTGGTTAGACGTGGGTGCCATTAACGAGATGGGGAAGGAAGGAGGAGGTCCAGGTTTCGCAGGGAAGGGATTTGTACACATTGAGCTTGTGATCTGGCAAGATATCAGGTATATCCAGAAAGCAAACGGATATACAAATGTGGAGATCAGAGAATGACAAGCAGAGCCACCAGTCAGCATGATCAGTATATGGCTACCCCTGCACCCGCACCCCCCAAGGTCCCTCCACACACCATCTTGTCTGCAGGTGGTTGGAGCAGCACTGTCCATTAGAAATGTAATCCAAGCCACGTATGCAATTTACAATTTTCTAGTAGACACGCTAAAAAAAGTAACAGGTGAAATGAACGTCAAGAATATTTTTTTGGGAGGGGGCTGGCCCCATGGCTGAGTGGTTAAGTTTGTGCACTCCACTTAGGTGGCCTGAGGTTTCACTGGTTTGGATCCTGGGCGTGGACATGGCACCGCTCATCAGGCCATGCTGAGGCGGTGTCCCACATAGCACAACCACAGGCACTCACAACTAGAATATACATCTATGTACGGGGGAGCTTTGAGGAGAAGAAGAAAAAAAGAAGAAGAAGATTGGTAATAGCTGTTAGCTCAGGTGCCAATCTTTAGAAAAAAAAGAATTTTTTTTGAGGAAGATTAGCACCTGAGCTAACATCTGCTGCCAATCCTCCTCTTTTTGCTGAGGAAGACTGGCCTTGAGCTAACATCCGTGCCTATCTTCCTCTATTTTATGTGGGACGCCTGTCACAGCATGGCTTGCCAAGCGGTGCGTACGTCCACACCCTACGGGATCCAAACCAGTGAACCCTGGGCCACTGAAGCAGAACGTGTGAGCTTAACCGCTGTGACACCGGGCCAGCCCCAAGAATATTTTTTATTTAATCGAACATATCTAAAATATCATTTCAACACGAATCAATATAAAGACTACTAATGAGATATTTTACATTCTTATTTTCATACTAAGCCTTCAAATCCTATGTATACTTCACACTTGCAGCTCAGCCCATCTCAATTCGCATCAGCCATATTTCCAGTGGCCACCACACGGGCTGTGAAGGACTAGACCATGACCCACAGGGGTGATTTAGGCACCAACATGAAGTTTTTCTAAGACTTGGAATTTGTGGAATTTAATTAAATGGAATTAATGAGAGAATAGAGGAACCCTTTTGGGCCCCCCAAATCACAGCCCACCTCACCCCTCTTCTCCAGCTCTGGGAGGCAGTGGCGAAGGGGCAGTGTTCCATGTTAGTGGAAGTTTGGGACGGGTGAAGGGTGGAGAACACTCCTCTTCACGTTACTTATTAGGTTATCAAATACCCTGGAGGCAATCTGATTGAATTTAGAGCCTTGAATGGGTTCTCTCTTAATCTGTATATATGTCTGGATTCCCAATAAGTTTCCTAAGGCAGTGGCTCCCAAATTTCAAACATTTGCAAACCCATTTCGTAATTTTGTGATAGCTGCATACCACCAAAACTATGCCATTTACTTAAATATTATTTTTCCTTAATTCACCTAACCTTAAAAAAATCTAAATACACAATTTAGTGTCATCCTAAAGGACTATATCCATGAAATCATGAATTTCGTTTTACATATTTTTTCTAGAATACATTATAATAAATAATAATCACTTAAATAAAAAATGCTTATCCATATGTCTCCTAAAATCATCCCACAAATCCAAAAAGGTATGACTATCAAACTTTGAAAATATTGTCCTGGGAAAAGGGAAAGGGAAATAATACCACTGGGTCCCCTCCTTCTCCAGAAGTGCTCGGGGGGGGGGGGGGGGGGTTGTACTCGACTCATAAAGCCCCCAACTCTTCTGTAAGCAGACTGATGTTCACTGCCCCCACTCGTCTTTTAGACTGGCATTTATTCTGACTGGTCAGCACTTTGCCTACCAGTTGTCAGATATTTTAGATATCAGCCCTGCCTATAAGGAAATTATCTTCATTTAAATTTTCCAGAGGTTACAGAGCCTCCAAGTTTGGGATTTGAGCTTTTAACTATAAACATCACTAGGCAGAGACAACTATAACACCCAGCATGAGACCCTCCATTCTACTTCTGTTGTTAACTGGTTAATTTTCAATTATGAACTATGTGAAAAGCCTGATGACTTTAAGAGAGAAGAATAGGTAAATTTCAATAATAGGTATGCATGGTATCAAAATGGCTAAAACAAATTTGTTACAAATGAATATATGTGCCTTTTATTAATGCATTAAACAACAAGATCTAGTGGCCAGTCTAATAACTACTATAATTTTGAAGTAGTAAGGAGGGTAAATGATATCTGTAGATATCTGCAATCGTAATGTGAATAAACTATTCTTTTTTTTATTAAAATATATTTGACGTACAACATTGTGCTTTAAGGTGTACATGTTAATTAGCTACATTTATCTGTTGTAATATGATTGCCATTGTGGCAATAATTAGTGCCTCTAACAAATTACATAACTATTCTTTCTTTTTAGTAGTTGGAATAATTAAGTTCTAGTCTTTTAGCAAGTTTGGTGATTATAATACAATACTGTTGTCTATAATTCACCACACTGTGCGTTAGATCTCTAGGGCTTATTTATTACTCATTGTATAAGTTATCTATTCTTATGTAACAAATTACCCCAGAACTAAGTAGCTCAAACCAACAACACATTATATCACAGTTTCTGTGGGTTAGGAATCTAGGCACAGTTGTGTTGAGTGCCTCTGGCTCAAGGTCTATCACCAGACTGCAATCAAGGTGTCAGCTGGGGCTGTGTTCTTATCTGAAGGTTCAACAAAGGGGAGAATCTGCTTCCAAATTCACTCACATGTTGGCAAGGACTCAATTCCTTGCTGGCCATTGGTCAAAGGCCTCCCTCAGTTCCTGGTCATGTGGGTCTCTCTATAGGGCAGCTCATAATATGGTGGTTGGCTTTCCTTAGAGTGAGCAAGAGAGTGACAGAGAGCCCCCATGATGGAAATCACAGTCTTTTTATAACTAAATCTCAGAAGTGACATCCCACCCTCTCTGCTGCATCTGGTTCATTATAAATGAATCACTAAATCTAGTTCACATTCAAGGGGAGAGATTTAAATAAGGGCGTGAACTCCAGGAGGTGGGGATCATTGGGGGCCATCTTAGAAGCTGCCTGCCACATAATGACATAAAATATCCATGACTTTGATTGGTGATGATGTCACCAGTTCTGCTAATATTACTGCAGTTTGTTGGCTAGATTGATAATTGAAAGAAATGTAAATTTTCAATTAGAGGTTAGTGAAAATAAAGATGTATTATTTTCCCCACCCCGTTAACAGACGTCAGGTTAAAAACTCCCATGTTAAAGGACTCCGTGTATCTTGCACCATCTAAAAATCAGTCCGATGCTTTGTGGATGGGCACAAGGACTCCTCACACACCCCTCGAATCCACCATGTGTGGGCATTTACTGTGTTTGTGAAAGATTCCTTTTTTTGTTTTGTTTTGTTTTGAAACCATGTGGTACTGCTAGTCCAGCTCAGAAATAAATCGACTTTGAAAACTGCCCCACAGCTGCAAAAGGCAAGTGTTTGGCACTAATAAATCAGGATTAGTGGAGCTCGGCTTATAATGAACCTTTCACCTCCTCTGGGCAGGTGGTCACCAGCTGATCCATGGGAGCAAACAAGCCATGTTTCGAAGTAATAACCATCTTTTTAATGATAGGTAGAATTGAAGTAGAAATCAAGGAGAGGGAAGAGGGTGTCTTCCTGCAAAATTCAATCTTCTTAAACTTGGGGACCTCTGAAAACATGAATCAAAATTATGTACCCAGGGACCTTGCTTGACCTCTGCTTATTACCTTTCTTGTCACAACCCCTGAGGGTATTTTCCTTCTAGATAATAAAGAGGAGCCTGGGATGATATCAACAGGCCCATATCAGAGAACTGGTGAACTTGGGGCACAATTATCAGTTTAAATTTTGCCCTCCTGGACCCCAATAGAAACTTGTTGCGACCTGCTCACAGAAATGCCTTCATATTCCATTTTATTGGGGGTGGGACAGGGCTTATATTCAAAATATTTAACAACCAATAAGGCACAGGCATTAACCAATCAGAATGCTGTCTCTGATGCTGGAGCAGGGTCCTAGGGCATCCCACGCTGCGCCAGGGACTAATCCTTGGTTGTTGAATTATGAGAGAGGTCTTAGGGGTCCTGGGGGTACTCTTGGGTGACTGAGGTTGGTGATGATTCACCAACTGGTTTTGAAGCATCTCAATATTTTAGTAACTAGCACGGCCATACCAGTACAAACAGACTGAATATTATCTGCTGAGGTAGGGGATGCTCCTCCCAGGGGCCCCATGGAGGGTTACTGGGGTGGGAGCTGACCCTGTCTCCCTTCAGCACTCTGTCTGGCTTCTACTGTGGAGACAGCGCCCAGCCCTCCTTCCTGAGCTGGGTCAGCACCTCCAGGCCCTGGACCACTTCCCAGGCTCTTTGAACCCCCCACTCAGGTCTCCTCAGGGCTGGCTGGCTTCAGTCTCCCAGCTCCCAGGCACTGTCTAGGAGCAGCCTGGAACAGCTGCTGCCAGCTGGCACCACAGACTTCTATGCAAGAGAGGGTCGGGTGTTTCCTTGTGGGTTTGACGGAGGAGAATGTTCTCAGTCCATGGGTATCATACCACCCAAGTAGCGTGACCATTGTACGGGGTAGAAGCCAAACAAGAGACTTTTCTCATGGACCCTCTCATTTCAAGGAGTAGTTTAGCAAATACCTGAAATTTCTGAATGGAGCCCCATGTTTGAGGTTTATCATAAAACAGGTCACTCTGCATCGCCTCTTGGTCTATATTACTTTACTGAAATGTTCTGCTTGGCTTTCCTTTCTCCACGCTTTTGGGATGTAGAGTAGGGGAGGCTTAGGATACAGATAGTCCTGGGTCTGAATTCTGGCTCTGTGGACTGTGGTCCAGTCCCTTCATCCGTCTGAGGCAACGTCTGCCTCTGTCAACGGGGCTCATCCCGTACCTGCCTCGTAGGCTAGTCGAGGGTCTGATGAGAGAAAGACAAGTTTGATGGATGCTCTTCTTGTAAACTGAGCACAAGATTGAGAATAGAACTTTCAGTCTCTGTTTAGGGGAGGAACTGCCAGTGTTACTCCAGTGTACCAATTTTGGTATTTTTTAAATAGATGCTTTTTGTTCACTTAAGCTGACTAAAAAGCACATAAGTGAATTTAGAGGTCAAAAATGTAAGTTTTGCACAGACTTAGATCCAACCCGTGAGAACTCAGAGTCCTTCCTATTGAACGAAGATTACATACATCCTTTTCCCCAGGAAAATAGGTAGCATAGATCAATTCACTAATATTTGTATAACTGGCTCACATCGGTTTCATTGAAAATAAACGCAATTTGAATGATCAAGATAATACATAAACATTAAAAGATGAAAACAACTTCATAATATTTTCTTCAATTGCCTTGACAGATATGTAAAGAAAGGCTTGATTTGTTCAGATATTGAGCATTTGAAAAATAAAGCTTGATTTTGCCTACTTTGCTAAACATTTTTTCTCTCAAAATAAGAATTATGGAATCACTGAGGCTTAAGCAGTGAAAGGCAAGTCCTAAAACAAAAATCCTGACCCTTCCACTCTTAATGTACCCAAGTGAACATTCTCTCTGAGTTCAGTCCCAGACGTCAATCAGTGAATAAGTCCTTCTGCAGAGTCCCATTCCATGTTTCGTTTGTTTGTTTGTTTGGTGAGGAAGATTGGCCCTGAGCTAACATTTGTGCCAATCTTCCTCTTATTGGTTGAGGAAGATTGTCGCTGAGCTAACATCTGTGCCGATCTTCCTCTACTTTGTATGTGGGGAGTCACCAGGGCATGGCTTGATAAGTACTGTGTAGGTCCGTGCCTAGGATCTGAACCTGCAAACCCCAGGCCACTGAAATGGAGCACGAAAACTTAACCACGACATCACCAGGCTGACCCCTCCCACTCCATGTTTTTATAGGGGTTTTAGAAGCTACAGATGCATTTAGCAGTAATATTAAACCATTAAGAACAATAAGAAAGACTAACTTCATCTAGGATTCTAACTCCTACGTTAAGACATGTATATCCAAGTGTCTACTCCACGTCTCCACACATTGTCTGTTAGACAGACATCTCAAACTCAACTCCATTTCTCTCTCCTCCAGCCCTACTTGCTCTGCTTACAGCCTGCTCATTTTGGTTTGATGGCATTTCCATTCTTCCTTTGCTTAAGTCAAACTCCCTGGAGTCTTCCTTGACTCCTCTCTTCTGCTTCCTATTGTTCAATCCAACAGTTAATCTTGTTGGTTCTACCTTCAAAATAACCAGACTCTAATCACTTCTCACCACCTCTAGCACTGCCGCCCTGGTCCAAGGCGCCATCACCTCTCATGGGAGTACTGCAATCGCCTCCTAACTGCTCTCTCTCTTCCACTCTTGTTCTCCTACAATTTATTCTCAATACAGTAGCCAGAGGGATCCTTTAAATCCTAAAGCCAGATCATCATTTCTCCTTTGCTGAAAGTCCTCCCAAAGGTCCCTCTGCCTTTGAATGAAAGCCAGAGTTCCTACAGTGGCCTACAGGGTCCTCCAGGATCTCACCTCTTACTTCCTTCCTCCTCACTTCCTCTGCCTTAGTCACACTGGCTCCTTCTTATTCCTTGAATATGCCAGGCATGCTCCTGCCTCAAGGCCCTGGGCTGTCCCCCAGGTATCAGTAAGGCAAATTCTCTCACCTCTTCCAAGTCTTCACTCAAATGCCACCTTCTCCATGATGATCACCCTAACCACCCACATAACTCCATACACCCACCACTGCACTCTGCTCTTCCTCACCCTGCTGGACTTCTCTTTCCATAGTACTTATTGCTTTCTAACCTTCTAATATACTACGTAACACCCTTTTCTATTAGGGTTATTGTTATTGCCCACATTCTCCAACTAGAATGTAAGAGCCACATGGAAGGGGCTCAATAAATATTTCTGAATTAAGAAAAAATGCCCCAAAAAGGCAAAAGAAACCCCAAAAAACCCATAAAATACCCAGTGCCCAAAAAGGTCCTTGTAATGTCCAATAGTAGGACCCACCTATTATATCTCATTTTCTTCTTTTTATAATGGCTGTGGCATTTTGAAGAGGAGTGACAAAGAAGTAGGGCTGACACTGAGAAGAGGCTGCTGTTTGCCTAGGAAAGACCCCCCTAAGAGTGGCATTGCAAGGGAGGGGTAGATCACTATACTTTGAGCGCAGGGACTTTGTCATAAACGTTCTAGAGCCTCCCTTTTATCTGAGAGCCAGAGAGATCAGACTCAGAATGACTGACTCACATTACAAATTCACAAGAGGCTGCTGGGCACACCAGAATTTACAAATGATGTAATTTCTTTCCAGTGCCCATGTCTACTGTCTAGAATGCACCCTTCTGAGATAATGGTACCCAGGACGCTGATTTAGTGCTCAGGAGGTGGTTCAGGGATCTTGGAATCAGGGCTAAGGATGGGTAAACCTCTTGAGGACCACTTATTCTAGGCCATGGTGAGCCCTGATCTCCAGCCACACTTCACGATGGACAACCCCTCTCAATCCATATTCACATCCACAAGATTCAGAGTCTCTCTTTTCTGGCCAATCCTGTGGAACCACTGGGAATTTTTCCTCTCTGGGCTGTCCTCTCCTTTGCTCCATAAAGACTATCACCATTCATTGCTCACGAACTTTCTCCAGGTAGGATGGATTAGGTGTCTATCTACAAGATTACACCTGTATTGCTGTGCTGTCTCCCAGGAATTAAGCAGAAGTCTCTTAGTTGGAGTTCCGGGAGTTCATAAACTCCTCAGTCTCTTGGTGGACTCCTATGAGGCCTGGGTTTGGCCTCTGTAGACCCCAGAGGGGCACCTATTATTCAGATTCCAAGTCCTTGGGACCCTCAACATTGCAGCTGGTGACCTGTGCTGGGGTCAGGACCACTACTCTCACTAATTAGCTACTTTGATCACAAACAAATCACCTAACTTCCCTGGGCCTCAGCTTCCAAATCTGAAAATGAGAGGATTGAGCCTTCTAAGTCCCCTCTACTTCTAAAAATCCAGGATTCAATTTTTCACCTACCTCTTTAAGTTTTAAATAATGACAGCAGCATCTGAAAGCCTCTTTCCTAAACTTTTCCCAAGGCCAGATGTTCCTGGCACTGAAGTAGGAGAAAAAAAATAGTTTTTGAATAACCTAAGATTTTTGTCTTTTAGAGAAAATTATCCTCTGGCCTTTTTAATTCTCTTTCCCCTACTGCTACCTCCTTATGAATCGTTACAAAAAATTTTAAAAAGTAAACTATCCATCCTCTGAGATTCGTCAGGCTCTATCTTATACCAACATTATTTTTTTCCAAATTATTTTTCCTGTAGAAAATCTCTCAAACATTTTTATTCTTGTACCTATGCTCATCAGCCTTGATTTGCCCGTTTTGCAGAGAAAGTTATTAAATGCTCTGGGGAAGAGGAACAAAAAGCTTACAGAGAGAGGGCTAGAGGAGGAGGCATGCTGTCCACACAGGTGAGCTTAGGCCTGTATTTTCACAAGGTGATGGGTGTGAAAGGGCAGGAGCGAGAGTCAGGAGCAGAAAGAGGAGGAAAAGCAGAGGGAAGAAGAGAAACAGCAAAGGCATATGCTGTTTGCTTTGAAAGAGGTTTTCAAGCATTGGTGGCAGTTCATCAAGAACGTTTGTTTAGTTAAATGACTTTTGAAACTGGGACTTTCCTAACAAGTCACACCGCAGTGAGAAGGCAGAGTTGGAACACCAATTCCCTTCCCTGAACAGCTCTCGGTGTGCAGCCTTCTGCATAGCAGGCTGGTGAAGTACTGGGCAGCCTCTCCACTGGTCCCACACCCAGTTTTCAGAGGTTGAGATCATTCCCTAAGTCTCTAAAGCCTTTAAGGAAGACTAAATCTTTCCATAGCTGGCCTGGAAATGAAAGGAGATGATCTGAATTACCATTTAACAAATCAGTGATTTACTGAAAGAAAACCAATTTACTAGCAAACCTTTCAAATGAATCTATAGGTATTATATATGCATAACCTCCTACTCTGAACTTAGCAGCATATTCCAAATAACTGTAGGTTCCAAGATATCAGCTGATGACTTTTAATTGAAGAAACATATGCCATAAAGAATTTTTCCCCATTAAAGTATATATATTTGTGTGTGTGCGCAAACATGTATCCTACTATAAAAAAAGACTTTGTTTTTAAGCCACACTAGGATTACAAAACAATACAACGACTGAACTTAAAATACGACATATTATTAAAATCCAGACACAAACAAAAGCAGAAAGGAAGACTAATTCATACCAGAAAGCATCAAAACACACACTCTGGTGGTATCTAGCTAGTTAGACAGTCTCAAGGCAGTAACCTGTAATCAGTATCGAGAATTACAAAGCTAGTAATATATGAACACCTCCTGGTGGAACTGGCATAGGCTGTCACATCAGCCAGGAATAAGTGCCTTGTAAATTCGGTTTGTGGCACCATAACAGGGTTCCGCTTCAAGGACTCATCTTTTCCCAGTTTATTCTTTTCAAGGAAAAGTTTTCTCTGTCCTTTCATAAACAAACAAACAAATAATTTTCATTTTCTGATGCCCTTTTTGGGGGGTGGGGAGACACTAAGAGGCTTTTTATCTTTTTGGAAACAAGCACCAACTCTAACTGATGGAAAAATGGAGGGAAATCGAAGTGGCGGAGTGAAAAATCAATCAGTCATACAGGCAATCCCTTCTCTGGAAGTGTCAGAGAGTACACAGGAGCATTAGCGACATTTTATTTAGAAGACAGCACCTGCAGCAGCAGAAGAACCACACAGCACTGCGTCAGGCTGTCCATCACACCTTCCCCACCATTTCCTTCCAGAAAATCTATAATCTAAATAAACACCATGGCCATGCCTTCAGAATAGTCTCACTGTTCTTGCTCCTTTTCTTGGGACAACAGCCCAAGTTCTCTTTAGGTCCTTACTACCCAGAAGCAAAATATAACATTTCATTTGAGGCATTCACGAAGGAAAATGGTAATGATCCTGTATTCTGAGGTATCTTCACATCTGTGGGTTTGGTGGGAGGGTGGCATAAGAAGACAGAATTACTGGATGATTCTCAGAAAGTGTGCTTATTCCTTGCATGGAGGCTGGTTGTAGTGAACAGAATAGAGGATAAGGCTTTTTCCTGAAGTTTATGTAGCAAAAAAAGCATAAATCATGGAAGGAATAAAAAGCATTCTTCAAGCTATCTCTTTTCTCTTTTTCTTCTCTTCTCCTCCATCAACTCTCAAAAACTGAACTCCTTATAAGCTGAAAACGACTGAGATTTTGTGTAGCATTTCAGAGTCAAGATAAAATTCATATTGTTGAAAAAAAAATCCTATCATTGAAACTCATGCTCCATCCTAGGGATGTAGACGACAGGAGGCAACTGCCTCATAACAGACGATGTGGACATTAGAACCTGCACATGCGACACTTTAAAAATCTGTGGTTCCCTAATATCTAGACTATATAAAGAACTCCTACAACTCAACAGCAAACAACCCAATAACCTCATTAAAAAATGGGCAAGGGACTTGCACAGACAGTTTTTCAAAGAAGATATATAAATGGCCAACAAGTATATAAAAAGATGCTCAACATTACTAATTGTTGGGAAATGCAAATCAAAACTAAAAAGATATCATCTTACACCCATTAGGATGGCTGCTATGACAAACAACAACAACAACAACAAATTGTTAACAAGTATTTTCTAGGATGCAGAAAAAGTGGAACCCTTGGTCACTGTTGGTGAGAATGTAAAATGGTACAGCTGCTAGGCCAAACAGTAAGGCAGTTCCTCAAAAACTTAAAAATAGAATTAACATAGGATCCAGTAATTCCACTTTGGGGAATATATACAAAAGAATTGAAAGCAGGTTCTCAAAGAGGTATTTGTACACCCATGTTCACAGCAGCCAAAGGTGGAAGCAACCCAAATGTCATCCACAGATGAATGGATAAAAAAAATGTGGAATATACATATAATGGAATATTATTCAGCCTTTAAAAGGAAGGAAATTCTGGCTGCAACATGGGTGAACCTTGAGGATATTATGCTAAGTGAAAGAAAGCAGTCACAAGAAGATAAATACCATATGATTCCATTTGTACGAAGTGCTTAGAATAGTCAGTCATAGAAACAGAAAGGAGAACATGGTTACCAGGGGCTGGGAGCAGAAAGAAATGGGGAATAATTGTTTAATGGTTATAGAGTTTCCATTTGCAAGATGAAAAGGTTTTAGAGATTGGTTGCACAACAATGTGAATATATTTAACACTACTGAACTATACACTTAATGGTTAATATGGTAAATTTTATGTTTTATCACACTTTAAAAAAACAAACCTCTGGCTCCCAATACTTCCCAGTATGACAGTGATGATAACAACAGTAATACCTTACACAGGCCCAAGACCTTCTCTCTGAGAAGCCCAGAGAGCTCGGCCTCCAGACTTGCGCACGCCAAATCAAAAAGATGACCGAGGATGAATTCGATTGTGAGGGTTGCACTCATCAGTTTTATTTTTTATTTTCCTTTTCCCTACTACCATGAATGTTTTGTATCTCTCACCATTTCATCTCTCTGAAACCCAGGCCACCCACACATCTGTGGATGCTGGCTCTGAAGTGTCACTCTCTATGATCTGGGATTCTGGGGAGAAGAGGCCTGCCTCTATGTCGGGGTCCAGGAGAAGAGGGGCTTGTGAGGTCAGCTCCCTTCTTCTCCTTATTTAGCAAATTCAGTAACATACCCATGCACTCCCTCCCCAGCAAATTCACCAATTTCCCTTCAGGTGAGAGGTGACGACTTTTATCTTTTTCTACTTTTGACCTTGAAACTGAACTCAGTCTTCAGTTTGGCAGGAATTCCTGTCTAAAAATCACACCCGAGATTAATTTTCCAGGGGCTCTCCACTGTTCACACGATCCACCACCTTCTGCCATTGTGTCCTCCTCTTTTTCAGAACCACTTCCAGGTTTGGGGATCAGAGGCACCGCATAACAACGACACTTTATAAACCTTTCTTGAATCTCAAACACAAAGGAACACAGTGAAGGTGGACAGCTGGAGAAACGGGTAAGAAATGGCCGGGGAGACAACAGATGCCCCTCAGAAGAAATGGAAACAGCTTTTGGAAGGATGCATTTACAAAAAAGACGGCAGGTCCATCTGGAAAGTATTTTAACAAAATAAAAAGCCCTTTTCTACTACAAGCAGCAGAGTAGCAGAATACAAAACTCCCCGAACAACAAAGCTCTATGACCAATTTAAAAAGCAAAACAAAACTGAAAGAAGAGTTCCTTCGAGGGATGTCCAGCCACCGCCAAGCTGTAAGCCTTTTTCTGGTGCTGAGTGACACTCCTGGTGCCATTTGCAGGAGACCTTCCCACCGCAGTTCCCCTCCACGGGTGTCCTCCCATATTTATTTATGCAAGGGGCTCAAATACCGAGTCCAATCTCCCCTCCACCCCGGATGGAAATGTGGGCTGCTGTCAGAGCTAGAGCAGGGTTTCTGAAACCACTTGGGCTAAGATCTCCCACTTAGAATCCTCCCTTATTCTGTCAGCTTCCTCTCCATTTTCTTGCACTACACGGTAGTAAAAAATGAAAGAAAAAAAGAGGGCACTCTGAGGACATAACCAACAATGGTTTTTCTCTTTCATCACTGTTCTGGTTAGTTTGCGCTACCGGTATACAAACAACATGAGTCCACCAACCCCTCACCCCTCTGTCATTCTGTTTTTCAGTACAGAACTTTGTAGAACACTCTGGGCTGGAAGGAAGAGATGAAACAAGAAGCTCCCAACGCTGGGCTCTTCCCTTCATTGGTCTCCTTGCCTCTACCCACACATGAGCACAGCCGCAGACGACATCTAGTATGTTTTCAAAAAGCTCCAGAAGAACGCTCAGCAACCTCTCCGGCTAACTTGTTCTAATGCTTAGTAACCGCCCAAGAATGTACTTACTTATTCCTCTAACTCAGATTTGAGACATTTTCCTTCTTCATACAGGTCTGAAAGCAGCAGGTCATTGCATAAGAGCCTTTTATGGTCTTGAAGCTCTTTACCACACTGTCCCTCATTGGCTATAGGATGAATAATCATCTTGGGCCATCCTGCTATCTCTGGACTCTAATTTCCAACTCTTTAACCATCTCTCTGGCTCTTCCCTCCACTCTTCAAGTCTTCCTTTACGGAAGGAAGCACAGGCTGAAGTGAAGGCACGAGGCTCTGGTGACAGTCTAACCTGGTTGCTCCTCAGACCTGCAAGTCTGGGGCAAGCAGGGGACTTCCTCATCTCACATGCAAGCTGCCCCCTACCCCTTCTTCTCTACTCTCATTTTGTTAGTAACAGAAGGAAAGAAAAAAAACAAGGAAGGAAGAGGGCAGAAAAAATATAAAAGAAAAGGGAACTTAAGAATTTATAAAGATACGAGAAATGAGTTTAACAGGAAATAAAGCCAAAAGATTTTACCAGACAAAAAATACACAAAAACAACCAACTTTTGCTCACAGCCTGACAGCATGTTCTCACACATAAAATTTCTGTGTTTTCTACCCTGCGTACGCCGGCAAACACAAGCCGATTTGTCTCATTTCAGATTTATGCTAATAGGTAAACCTGAGGAGAGGCTCAGCCGAATTTCATGAAATAAGTTATTGAATGAACATCTGAAGGTTTTTTTTTAAAGCCAGAGAAGTTCTAAACAGGGAAATCAGAGATTCTGAGAATTTCATTTTCACGATAATGGCTCGATGTTTGTTCCCCTAACAACGTGTGGTTTCCAGCTACGCCCGGCTCTTACATTCAAAGCCAGAGCAGTTCTTCACCTTACAAAAATAGTTAAAGACAGTCTAAGGAAAGAACCAGTGAGGTATTTTAGAGCGGCTATGAAAGATTTTTCAAGGGGTGGAGGGAAAGCACTAACCTGTGTTGTTTTAATCCGCTGAAAATGACCCAGTTCTCAAGTTCCCCTGCTGTCTTTCTAGCCAGTTTCCTGTAAATGTTGCATGTGACATTATACTTCCTCACTGCACCTTCTCTGACTGCCTCTCTGAGAGCGGTCAGAGGCATGTGATAAGATCGCTTCACGCTGGTGTAACCCTGTGTCTAAAGCCATGGCCAGCCGTCTCAGCTTGCTTTGGGCGTCCCTAGGGCACAGGTGGAGAGGAGACAACCTGGGAGGGAGGCAGGGAGAGTAATGTCTGGACTCCTGGCACTTCTGGCTCCACAGGAGGGAGCAGGGGGAAGGGAGAGACAGAGACTCCTAAGCCCTAAGTCGCCCATCTTGGGGATGGAGGTGAGATGGGGCAGTCCGCTCACTGCAGAGCCTGGGGCTCAGGTGCTCTCCTGTCATCAGGACAGGCCCCGATGCTGTGGCCTCAGGACCGCTGAGCAGGGCGGCCATGGCCCTGAGTCCTGGATGTCCCCAGGCTCCTCTCTGGAGGGTGCCGCCACAAAGGAGCACACCAAGGGCTCAGCTCACATTTCTGGATACTGCACTGACAACGGCCACTCACTCTGAGTTTCCTGGGACAGTCTCAGGTTCACAGCCAGTCTATTTAGTCCTGCTGTCAGATGGTGTGCCCTAATTCTCGGTTCAGCAAAGGAAGGCAGGTACTCTGTCTCCTAGGGCCAAATAACTGGCAGACGCTTCTCCCCTGCTGGCCTCCAAAATATCCCAGCCTTTAGGTTTCCCCTGAAAAAGGGTGACATGGTCTTCCTGTGGGATGGACGGTGGTGGGTTCCTGATGGCACATGAACCCTGGACGTGGGGGGCCCTGAGGCTGGCCTGAGAGCACCAGAGAGAGTGCCCGGACGTGCTCCCCTGTGCCCCACAGTGGGCAAGACTGGAGAGGAGCTGAGGGAGGACCAAGAGAGAAGCCCAAAGGTACCATTTCTAGCTTTCTTGTGCTGTGGTCAGTGCCTTCCTCAATCCTTTTATAATTCCCCGAGCTCTCTGCAGGGCCCAAACCTACTGGGATTTGTGGACGTAGGAAGTGGTGTGTGGGTGTAAAATGATGTCCTGGACCAAGGGGAATATTCTGCAATTTGTACGGCTTGACTCAATGCAGAAACCCCAAAGTTGTTTCTATTTGGCTACCCGGGCATAATTCCTTTTTAAAAAGTGCTTTTAAAGGGATTTTTTTGTTTTTTCAGAAAGGTAACCATAGACAAGCTCACTGTTCCAAGTCTTGGAAATATTACCCTATAATTCCCCAATGAAGTTTTCCGTGTGAGAACACCGAGCAGGGAAACGAGTGCTGAGAGTCAGAACTTTGGACAACAGTAAAACTCTGAAGTCTTGCCACACGATTGCATTTCTGCCTTTGGAAACACGCATAACTGCTTTACCATTCTGACAGCTGACGGCTGGTTTTCTAATGGAACTGAACAGTTAGATTAGCCAGTCAACATGGCTATGAGCACAGCATTAGCTTTAAAATAGGAATAATGGTAAAACTTGGCCATCTTGGAAAAAGAAAATATTACATAGATGATAAATAAGAATGACTCCATTTGAATGTATTTAAAAGTGTCACATTCTGAGTTAAGCTGCCAGTTCCATTTTTCAACTAAACAGTTACATATGTTCTCTTAAGCCATGCTCTGGGTGGAATTTTTTAAGGTCTTAAGAAAACGCTTTACAATTTTTCTTTAAAATTTCTAACCTGGCCTCCTGTCCGTGAATTTTTTTTTTTCTGTTTAGGCATTTAAAAAAAAATTTAACAGGGGCCGGCCCAGTCATGCAGTGGTTAAGTTTGCACGTTCCACTTTGGCAGCCTGGGGTTCGCCGGTTCAGATCCTGGGTGCGGACATGGCACTGCTTGGCAAGCCATGCTGTGGCAGGCGTCCCACATATAAAGTAGAGGAAGATGGGCACGGATGTTAGCTCAGGGCCAGTCTTCCTCAGCAAAAAGAGGAGGATTGGCAGCGGATGTTAGCTCGGGGCTAATCTTCCTCAAAACAAAAAAGACTTTATTTTTTTAGAACAGTTATAGATTTACAGAAAAACTGAGAAGATAGCAGAGTTCCCACTCATTCTGTACCCAGTCTCTCCACTATTAAAATCTTACATTTAGTATGATATATAAGTAACAGTTAATAAGCCAATATTGATAGATTATGATGAGCTGAAGTCCATAGTTTATTTAGATTTCTTTAGTTTTTCCCCAATGTCCTTTTCTGGTCCAGGATGCCATCCAGGACATCACATGACATTTAGTCATCATATCTCCTAGGCTCCTCTTGTTTGCAACAGTTTCTTAGACTTTCCTTGTTTTTGATGACTTTGACAGTTTTAAGGAGTACTGGTCAGGCATTTTGTGGAATGTCCCACAATTGGGATTTGTCTAACATTTTTCTCATGTTATGGGTTATCTGGAGGAAGACCACAGAGGCAAAGTACCATTTTAATCCCATCATATCAAGCATGTACACTGTCAACATAAGCTAATACTGTTGATGTTGGCCTTGATCGCCTGAGGTTGCGTCTGCCAGGTTTCTCTACTGTAAAGTTGCTCCCCATTTGTTCCATAGCGTACACTCCGGAAGGAAAACCTTGAGGGTAGAGCATTTATACAAATTATTTGGAATTCTCCTGCATGGAAGATTTGTTATTCATTTATTCAATCATTTATTTATATCAGTATGGCCTCAAAGATATTTGCTTTATACTTTCAGGTATAATTCAACACTACTTTATTTTCTCGTTCAAATTGTTCCACCTTTGGCCATTGGGAGCTCTTTCAGTTGGTTCCTGAGCTCCTCTGACATACTCCTGTCAATATTGTTTGTGAGCCCTTCCTTACTTTCTGGCACTACAAGATGCTCCAGGCTCATCATGTATACTACCCCCAACTGTCCATGACTTTTTCCATCTTAACAAGAGAATGAAAGAAAAGAAATCCATAGACCTGAGAAAATTTTTATTTGCCTTCAATTTTATTAATAATTACTAATTAGTATTAGTAAAAGTCTTTTTTAAATTGCTTTCATAAAATTAGTCCCAGCCTCTACCAGCAAGAAAACACCAAAAAACCAAGTGAGTGAAGGTCTGCATTTCCTTAATTCCAAGATGCACGTCTGTGTTGGTAGCGATTTTTTCCTTCATTTTTTAACATTCCTGGAATCAAAGTGTACATTTAATATCATGTCTTTTTTTCCCTCCTCCTTACCTGTCATTAATTTGATGGTAGACCTTACAGCTGATGATGTCTTGGAAACAGAGGAAGCAGAGCAGTCCATTAGCTTTTGTTTGGGCCACAGACGTCATTTAACTACTTTCATTGATTTTTTCCCCAACTGAGCAAATATTTTGATTAAAGTGGTTTGATGTCTAACATCTACAGACATTAAAAAACCCCAAGATTTTTACCTGCTCCCAGACACATTCTAACTTTACCTCAAACCACAAATTCTCATCAAGTCCTAAATATAGATAAAAGAGGAGGGGTGTTAAATTCTTTTCAATTTTTTTCTGGGTTTACTCTCCAACTCCCTGCACTGTGTCACTTTTTCAAGATCTCATGAATCCATCATCATGCCTGAGGAGCCTAATGCTGACACTGAAGGGTTGCGAGAAGGATGCTTCACTCTTGATGAGAAGTAAAAGTGCTCACTGGTCAGAAGCAGATCAGAAAGGACTCCCTGATTCTGCCTTTCCTGCTGGAGAAGCCAACCGACTGCTAAAGAATGGCAGAACTGGCCATTCCTCTCTCTCTAGCCAGGATCTTCTCTCCAGCTCGTGAATCATTGCTGCTTTGGGAGCATCATGCTTTACAGATTTTTTTCTTTTAATGGACAGAGACTTGTTCAACCATTCCTCATGGGCATACTTCACAGTCACAGATGAAATGCCTACTCTTTTCATCCGGGTAGGCAGAACTTGGCTACTTTAAACACTATTTTCTGCCCTACTCCTGTGTAAAGTGTACTAAGACACTGATAGTGCCCTAATCATCTCATCAGCATCCAGAAGAGACTGAAAGAGATGCTACACTGACTTTCTGAGGCAACCATTTCCAGCTCTTCCCACGTGCCAGGCACGGAGCTAAGCTCTTGACATCCATACTTTCACTTAATTCTCACTGCAATCCTGTGAGGTAGGTACTGCGATCCCCACTTTACAGATAAGCTAACCAAATTAGGCTAAATAAGCTGTCCAGGGCCCCCTGATAAGACTGACACCAAAGACTCAGAGCCTAATGCTACTCTTTGCAGCAGGTAGGTTTACCATTTATAGCTCATAAATGGGCATGTTACTGAATACAGTCCTGTCCCCTAATTATTTTCTTTACATACTTTTTACTTCAACCAAACCTAAGTGGCAATGAGGACAGGGACAGTGTCTTTTATTCCATTAACTCCGCATTCCATCCTCATTCCAGCAGCTTTCCCGTCAACCCTGCACTTCTGCTTTACTGCCAATCTAATTTTTTTAATAAATTAGAAAAATTTATTAGAAAAAATTATCATTTTTCTAATAAAGGTAAATAAATTACCTTCATTATTTCCCTCCACTACGGTTTTTTAAAATTTTTCATTTATTATCTTCTTAAATTACAAGCTTATTTTCTATATTTTCAGTCCTTTTAAATAAAAGCCTTAACATTTTATCTATTTTTAGTCCTATCTCACATGTTTCAATGCATTGTATTCTCATTGTTAATTTTATAATAGTCTATATAGGTTTCAGTAATGATTTTCTTTTTTGACCCAAAAATTATATAAAAGGATCATATTTTAGTTTCCAAGGCTGGGAGGGAGGTGGGGCCAGGAGCCATCTCATGTTAATTTTCAATGCTCTGTTATTATTATATGTGGCCAGTATGTCTACTTCTTGTTTAACTGAAAAGTTTCCTTGTGGTCTAGTATTTCATCAGTTTTTGTAAATGCTCCATGGTCCTTTTAAAAACTGTGTGTATTTCCTATTTGCTGGGTTAGGTCAATAATGATAATGACGTTATTTTAAATCTTCTGTTCCTACTTATTTTTGTCTACCTGATCAAACTCTGAAAACATTCTGTTAAAGTCTCCCATTATGATTATGGAAAACTTTGTGTTTTTAAATTTTTAACTTATTATATTTTTATTTGTATTATTTTATTTGTATCTTTAACAGATTTTGCTTTATCTAATTCGGCATTAAGATGTTTGGTGCATAAAGGTTTATTATTATTGAATCTTCTTCTTTGCTCATATCTCTTATTCTTTTATGTCTTGCTTAATATTTCTTTTTACATTCAATCTTACACTTTTTAATATTAATATTACCATCCCTATTTTTGTTTTGTTAGTTAGCATTCACTAACCTATCTCTTTATTTTCTTCCTTCCTGTGTAATTTTGGTACACACATGACTCCTGAAGACAGCATATAGCTAGATTATTTTTTTAATCAATCTGAGAGTCACTGATTTTATTAGAGGAATTTAACTTAGTCACATTTATCATTACATGTTTACCTTATTCCTGCCATTTTACGATACGTATTCTGTTATATTTTCTTCTTCTTTCCCCCCCCCCCCCTTTTCTTTACTTTTGCTCATTGACCATGATTTTTATTATTGTAGTATCCTCTACCCCTGGCTGTGTGTTTGTTTTAATATCCAATGGTGTAGAAATCCTACCTATACTTTTTTCCTAAAGATCAAATATATGTGATCTTTCTTGGTGAACATCAGAGAACTGCATAGTAGGACCCTGTTAAATGCTAAGGTCAGTCCATTGTTTTAGGAAATTTAATGGTAGGTTCATGTTAATAACAGTAATAACTTTTGTGTGTTGGGGGGGAGGGGGATGACATTACAAAGGCATCAGAAACCCTTCTAAAAGAGTACACTGCCAGGTCTCCATTCACTTCCCTCCCCCATTTCCTATAAGAAAGACTGGCTATAGCTTCTCACAGAGCAAGTAGGTAAGTGTGGGGTAGAGTGACAGCCAAGAACCCGGTGGCTGGGACATAGCAAGGAACATTCTGAGGAATGCATCTGCAAATTCTGGACTCTGAGACATTCAGGCACTTTGGAAATCTGCAGAAGTGCCTGTAGAAGAGAGGCTGTCAGGGTGGGTTCCTGCTACCTCATTTCCAGTCACTAGAAGTCGTCATCAGCTGAGGAATCTATTCTAGAATTAGGCAAGAGGTCAACAGTAAGATCACAAGAATCTAAACATAACCTCTAAAGGGCTGGGGAATTCAGATGAGAAAATAATGTTGCTAGACCTGCTCAGAGGCTAGAATTCTGAGTTTCCTAATGTCTACTAAAGAAAGCACAGTAGTCAACAAGAATCTGCACCTTTTTTTCCCCTTAAAATGAGGTAGTTTTCACTTTTTTAAAGCTTTGATACCAGTGCAGGGATGGGAGAATCTCTGGGCATAAAAGACCTAAGCAGGTATTGTTTGGGTGTGTTTGTACTCATGTTTGAATGAAGGTTAACATTAAAATTCCATATTTAATTTTTCACGGGGAATCCCAGGGTAGTGGGTGGGAGGGAATAGGAACAAAGGTGTAGCAACTATTTAAAGACCTGCTGGTAACTCTCAATTTACTGGACTGACATCCTGATTTGGACCACAAAGAAGTGATAAAATACCATAAAAGAGTGTTTCTGTTCTAACATATTTAAAAAATTAATTTAGCCTCAGAAACATTTTATGAATTAAACATTACTCATTCTCATAATACAAAAGGGGAGACTAAGGTTCCAAAAGTTGAAGAGATTTGTTCAAACAAGTAAATAAGTGATAGACTGGATTTAAACCCAAAGCTTCTGACTAAACCCAAAGTCCAGTGTCATTTCCAGTATACACCAAAACCGTCTCCTCGTTGTTCGGTCTCTGACAGAAATGTACACCCATGCATGCCACACGCACATTGTGCAGAGAGGAACTGTAGCAAGGCACGCCCTTGGCAGTCAGTGCTTCACAATGTAGGTCAAACAGTCCAGCCAGACCCCAGGGCAATTGTTTCTACACTGACCCTGGGGGATTTTTGGAGCATTATGTCATGCCAAAGGCTTTCCTCATTAGCAATTATACAAAAAAAGACACCATGCACCACGTTTCTGAGCCCCTGGAGCAGATAAAGGGAAAATGAAAGATCAAGAAAGTTCTCTCGCTGATGCGCTGCATTCTGGTACATTTGTTTATACCACTGTAATGTAATGTAAACCAGAACTACCAAGTTCTCTGGCTAGCTGTCTTCGAAGCCAGAGCCCTACCTAGTGGAGTCATTCTTCTTTGGCATACTACAGGACCCTATGACAACAACCAAACTGGATCTTTCCAATATCATGCAGCTGAATTCCAAATAACTAGGCCCCTCATTCATCTTTGTTGATGATCAAAACATTGAAAGGATATGGCAAATCCCCTTGTTCACAAAAAGACCGGCTAGGGACACACAGAAAGCCTTGCCATTCACCCAGGCGTTTTAAGAGGCCTCATAAATACAGAACTTCAGAGGTAGTAGACAGTTCTAAGAACCAAGACACTCTTACACATTTCTTGCTCCTTTCTTTTAGGTTGAATAGAGAATAGAAGAATACAAGGCAATATAAACAATTCAAAAGTGTACCAAGTGTGTTGGGAGAGATCATGAATGGGTATACGCAGATTTGTGGCTCTGATTCAGAATCTGTGTTTTCCTCACATTCATAACATGGGACCAAGAGAACATCTAATTAATTGCCTATTTGCACAATCTTCCTACTCTGATGCATCCCTCCCCTCCACATTTAAGAGCATATAGAATACGACAGAATTGGTAAACAAGCTCATGCCATCCCTAAAAGGAAGGATTCTGGAACTAAACTACCTAAGTTCAAGTCCTAGATCCTCTACTTACTAGTTGCAGTGGATTCCTTTATTCTTTTGGTTCCCAGTTTTCTCATCTGTAACATAGGGATAATTTTATGAGTATTGAATGTGATGCTACATTCAAAGAGCTTAGCCAGTGCACTGAATAAATGGTGGCTACTGTCAATGTTAGTAGGTAGAAATTTTATTATCAGGAAATTCTATAATAGAATTTCTCACAAGAAATGCAATCAAGAATCAAATAACGAGCTTTATTTCTGAGGGTGCTGTGCATGCAGGAAATAAAGGACATTCAGGAGTCAGGGGCAGTGGAGCTACAGGTTCTCCAGTCATCCTAGAGAGGCACAGTTCATCCCGGAAGTAGAACAGGAAATTCATATGGGTACTGTGAGCCGGAAGTGGTGTAGCTTTTATGCTTCTAAATTTGGAAGAGTTGGATGTATTTATATCTGATCAAAAATAAGGACGAAAATGGTATGTGAATTATCTCTCCATAATTTTTTTTAAAAATTAAGAAAGTTTCATGGCCAATGAAAAACTATGTTGATGAGAGAGACAAAGAGGTTTAGCAGTGGCCATGAGTGTAGAGAGAGGAACAGAATTTTGGAGAAGCTGTTTATGTGGTGTGAAGCGTAAAACTTCTAAGCCATGCCTTTTAGAAAAACTTGGATTAAAGAGAGATATTATTCTTCAAGGCTTTCTGATGTTTTCTTTGAATGGGACTCCAAGTAGAATCTGGGCCACGTGGGGCCTCAGG
The DNA here is from genome assembly GCF_021613505.1 of Equus quagga. Lineage (NCBI taxonomy): Eukaryota > Metazoa > Chordata > Mammalia > Perissodactyla > Equidae > Equus > Equus quagga. The sequence continues at coordinate 113,738,640 of NC_060270.1, forward strand.
ACTTATTCAGGTTACAATTAGAGTGTGGGTCATATCTAGCCGAGCAACATCAAACCCAACCAAATGGGTTTATCACATACTTTCCACATTGTGATTTGGATTTTGAAGTGCCTGCCGACAGGCTGAATTACATGATTCTGTAAATTAGGTAAACTTCCAAAAGATAAACATCTCTCAAGATTTTATTAATTACTCACAGTCACTCTGAATGGGTAACACTATATTTTGTATCTCAGCATCTATTATTTTCTTTGCCTTCAATCAACTTCTAGAAATAAAGTTGGCGCTCTAGGAGGTACCTACAATGAAACAAGGTGTTATTTACTAAATTACTGTTGCATATCTCTCAATGATATACTTACACTATTGAAAGCAAGCTAATATTCACCAATTAATTTCCAAGGACAAATTTATGTACAAAAATGATCAAACATCTCTATAGCTAATAACATAAATGTGTTTATTGAAACATATTTCCTGAACATTTTATATAAACTGTATTTTAACTTCAGGGGCACTGTAGGTCATTAATCACAGTGATGGAAGTGGAGGGAGACTAGGAGTTAATGGAATATTACAATGAGCTGATTATGGTTTTTGTTTTTAATAACCATACTTCCCTTTTTATTGGAAAATTACCACCATCAACTGTAATATTCATCAAAGCAGGTTGAAATTTTTAGTAACTAGACTTTGTAGGTGTGAAGGCTTCCTAAACAATAAGGAATATGCAGGGGGAAGGTAAGTTGTGACAAGTAGTGTGCTTCCAAATGTACAACTAAAGGTATAAATTCAGCTCAAAAAAATTTATCTAACTTGATTCAAGACAAGGATTTAAGGTTACAAAAATAAAAATAAACAAAGCAAAACCATCACCACCCTGGGTTGTCCTTAATGATAAACTGCCTTGTGCTATCCTAATTGTAAAAAAAAAAAAAAAAAATTTAGGCACCCCCAACCAACCTGCAAACTGTGGACTGACACACTTTGGGATTACATTTCTCATTTGCACAGTTGCATAACAGGCCTATTTCACTTACATAAATCCAACTCTTGATGCTTGAAGGAGAGAGACAGAGAAAATAATGTAAATAGTGACAGCCTTTTCACCCACCATTCCACACAATGAGCGTACCCTCAGAGTGCCCTAAGATGAGAGAGAGGAGTCTGCGGTTGTCACCAGTGCCACGCTGGGTGTGATTCCAGTCTTTAAAAACACATATTTTTCACATGCCAGGGCCCATAAATGGCAGCCAGCCCCTTCACCTGGAGCTCAACCAAGGAAAGAGCGATCAAGAGTAATTCCAAAGAGGTGCAATTTCTACCTTAGTCACAACTGTAAACGCCAACTTGACTGGACCAAAGGTAAGTCTTTATCTCAACATGATTCCTCCTGTCCTGACAATGGTAGCTCAGAAACCCTGCTATTGTAGTAGCTTTCAGGCTCAGCTATAAACCACCACTCCCTCTGGGCAGTCCCTCCCTGATGTTCTCCTTCTGCCAAGTTGATGAAGTAAAGATTTGAGACAGATTTTTTTTTTGGAACAGAACCCTTTTATTGTTGTCTAGCACCTGTGCCAGTTTCATGTCTCTCTAAAGGAGACAGGAACTTCGGAGCATTATTGGCCCTTTTAAAGGAAAAGAAGGGTGGGTAGGCACACCCAGAGCTGAGTGAATCTCTTAACAAATGAGAACGTGCTACTAAAACCATCAAGCACACCCCTGACATGCTCCCCACCAAAGTCTGCTTTATCATCCCCTTAAAAAAATCTGAAACAATATGTAACAAAACAAATAATTACTTTCCATCTCTCAGTACATCTCTAAAGTAAAGACTGACACTTATGGCAATAAGCACCCCCAAGAGAGGTGTTCTGTCTCCTGGGATGCCAATCTCGGCCTTGGTTCAGGGGTCAGCCTCTTTATTCCGGACTTTCCCCAGCAGAGCCACGCCCCCTCACTCCATTGCACCAGTAGTCTACCACACCACTCCTTTACAGGTCTACGTCCTCCTGGGAGGGAGAAAGGGGCTTGGGACCTTGCAGGTATTTCCTGAATGAACGAAAGATTACTGCCTCCCCACAACGAAAAACAGAGGAATCCTTCATTCTCAAATCCACAGTGCAGTTCACCAGTTTCATAAATGGTCCACTCTGTGTACGCACAAAGTACAATAGCTTCAAAACAAAAAATCCTGATTCAGATTCTAAATTAACCTGTTTAGTAACTTATAGATCTTAAGGCCAAAACTGGATATAAAACTCCCTTTGTCCATCCTTCTGCAGTCTGTTGTATATTGAAGTGTTTCCCGGACCTTCTATTCTCACTGACTCCCAATGCCATCCTGACTGCTCTTCTCAAAAAGGATGAACTCTTCAGCTTTTCAGTTTTCTTTTTAGGATTAAACATAAAAAGTACACCTCCTGACAACATTTTTTAACAAAGACAGGTATTCAAGTAGGACAGAAAGTCTTTGACAAAGAGAAACCACCCATCTATCTTCAGTCATACCTGTGCTAAGGACCTTTGTTCTGGTTCAACGTGCCCAGGAGCTCTCTGCAGGATGGGCAGTGAGCAATGCCCAAGCAGATGCCTGCATGAGAACTCATGTGTGACTGCCACACAGCTTGGATGAAGCCAACACCAAGGCGAACTTATGTGTAGAGACAGCCTAATTGACTGGCATCGCATGTGCCATGGATTTGCTTCCCCTGACCTAGGAACATGACTTTGACCCACAGGGAGCTGGCTTTCTATGTTGCTGGCCGGGCTGAAAATGCAGCAGTTGAAAAGAATGAAGACTTCTCCTCTGCCCTGTGATCTACCACACCCTGATTTTCAAAAATCAAACTGAATTATCTGTACATAAAAAGACCACTAGACTGATTCCAAATGGAAGTACTAAGACTGTTATTACAGATCAGCTGCTTCTAAAGCATGAGCTCCCTCAGGCCCTAATAGCCTGATCTTCCTGTATAAGCTCATATTGCTTTGTAAATGCTCTTAATGGCACAAACTACTAGCATTATCCATTAACCTAAAATAATTATTACATTAAGTGTTTATGTGTATCAACCGTGTTATCTTTTTTTTTAAAACCCTGAGTGCTTTTTTAATGTGTTGTCTAATTCATCATCATTGTGGAAAGCTGTTATTTCTACTTTAGAGGTGGTGATGTGGAGTTACTGCTAAATGAAAAATAACAGTAACACATCCTTCCAAGCAAACTATAAAATCGCAGACGAGCTTGGTTTGTTACCTTTCACCCTGGGTCTCAGTTCAATAGACATCTGTTAACTGATTAGCTAACTCTCCCATGTTTATCTTGTATGGAAAAAAACTAGCAGTAATATGGCACATTTTGATGGGACCAGGTGGTTCATACAGTCAAGCTCCTGTAAGCACAATGATGCATTATATGGTACCGACCCAAGATATAAAGCCAGGAAACCCTGTTGGGTGAGTGTTCTAGCTATCTACTGCTGCATAACAAATGACCCCAAAACTTAGCTGTGTAAAACAACCACTTCATTATCTTCACGGATTCCGTGGGTCAGGAATTCAGAAATTTCACAATGGAGACAACTCTTCTCTGTTCCATAATATCTGTGGTCCTAGCTAGGATCATTGATAAACAGGGGGCTAGAATACCGGGGCTGGAGAATCCATTTCCAAGATGGTTTCTTCATTTATGTCTGATGCAAGCCTTGGAAGGCTAAAGGATGGGCTCAACCAAGACTGTCAACCAGAGGACTTACATGGGGCCTTTCTGGCATCTAGTTGGACTTCTTGGGGGCTTAAGTCCCCAAAAGCAAGTGTTCCCAATAAACAAGGCAGAAGTATGGTCTTTAATGACCAGCCTTGGAAGGTACATGGGGCCACTTCTGTTGCACTCTCTCGGTGGGAGTAGTCACAACCCCCTTCCCCCACCAGATTCAAAGGAAAGGGACATAGACCCACCTCTCATTGGGAGAAGTGTCAACATATTTGCAGCCATGTTTTCAAACACCTACAGTGAGAGTTTAGTTTCCTGTTGTCTGGGGCACCAACATTTTGAACTTGAACTTTTATTGATAAGCATGTGTATTTACAGAATATCAACCATAAATGGCTACAATTATATTTCCAGATGATCAGCTTCTGAATTGTGAGCGGTCATAGTTCCGGGGTAATATAATGCCTACATGGGTATTAGGTAAATATTAATTTGGAAAAACAAGAAAGTAAACAACTGGCACAAGATCTGTTGGCAGGTTTGGCCTTTAATTTTATCAAACGTATTCAGCTAGGCAAAAAATGATGTTTTCCCTATCTCTATTAAGGCTACATAGCGATCAGATGCCGCAAATTAAATCAAAACCTTTAAGGAGCTAGGGAACCTAGGAGAGAACAACTTAACTGCATAGAACTAACTAGTCAGCTTAGGTGGCAAGCTGACACTCCTATCAGAGAGGCAGGTCAAGCAGTAAAAGGAGACTGGGGTAAGCCAGTGGCAATACTGGGGACTGGGGTTAACCGAGCACAGTGAACACACAGGGACAATACCTCTTACTTAAGACTCTATAAGAAACAGACATCACTGTAGTCCTGTGCCCTACAAAGTCCCTCTGGACACCTGAAACGAGCTTTCGAGTCTCAGCCTTCTTGAAGATGGGCAGCGCCTCCACCATCGATCGTCTGATAGAATGCCACCCACCAGCAAAGCACTACTCGTGTATCTGTCACAGAAGCAAGAGATACGGGATCATGGACATTGGCATTTCTGCGCTTGACAACCTCTCCTGGCAGACCACCACATGATTTTCCCTTTAAAAAGTCTGTTTTGAACAATCCCCTTCAAAAAATCTCCCTCCATCTCCTTGAAGAGAAAATTCAAATAGAGTTCTCACTCATCAAACATAAGACAGAAGCAGTTTTAAATCATTTAAATTATTTATCCTTCATTGTTTAATGCTTTATACCATTCCTCCATGCATAATTTATTATACCATTTATGTTTATTAAAAATTGATCACGAGGACTTGCTTTCTCTCCTTTCTCTCAGGCTACAGATATTTCTCTGTCAGAGCACTTAGGAATAGATAACAATTTTTTAAAAATTCACTTTAATGGTTTGTGTGTCCCTTTCTTTTCTTAGGGCTCCTTTTCTTCCACAAAAGGAGGTTACCACAGTGTACTATCTTAGTATATTAACTGCTCATTTCCTTTTTTACATAACAAGAAAGCTTACCTGAAGGCCCTCTGAGGCTTTCAGGAAAAAACCCTTACTTTTCTAACTTTTAGAATGAAGATGTAAAAAGGAGGCATGAAAACATAACATTCTAGCGTCTTCCACGACAGAGGTCATAGGCTGTGGAGCCATCTCCTTCTCTTTGCCTTTTCTATTCTGTTCCTTTTTTTCTCCTCAGATGACTCATTTTCCTTGCCTTTGTTATGTCTTCAGTGACTTCTGAACTTTCTTCTAACTGGCTTGGTTTTTTTTCTCTTCTCCTTTTTCCAATTTCTTCCCCAATCCCCTTGCCCTTGCACTTCTCCACCCTGTGACCCGAGGTGCTCTCTGTAGGACACCAACCCCAAATCCTGTAACTCTCCATCACCAGTGTCTCCAACCCACTGCTCTCAAAGTGGAAGGTTCAAAAAGGTGACATCCCTGGACACCCCTGCCTCAGAGCCGGCCACTCTTCTCCGTGGGAGGGCCGGGGAGAAGCAGAAAGGAACAGTTTGAGAGAGAGGTGCGGCAGTTAAGCAGCAGCTAGGGACCTCACAACATATTAGTCTGAAAAAGGTTTGCAGTGGCTAAAACCCACAGGAATCAAACTTGGTACACTCCAGTTGGCTCTCCTTGGTACTTCCAGCCCACCCCAATGGGATCCAATCTTGCCCCTCTTCTAGGGTTCCGTAATGGAGTGGATGAGACCACCACTGGTTGCCCAAGCCAACCTGAGGGTCACCCCCACCTCCTCCCTCTCAGTCATTCTCACAACCAATCAATCAATCATCAAGACTTGTAGATTCTACCTTCCAGTATCTCTGGACTCCACCCTTGAGTTCCATCCCCTTGGCCATCCACCACTCTCCCTTGCCTGGCCCCAGAACAGTTTCCTGGGGTCTCCAGGCCCAGGTACCTCCATTCTCAGTCTGCTATAGCTGTGATCTCTCTGAAAGGCAAATCTGCTTAAAATCCTCTTCCTGTCATGACTGAGATCAAGTCTATCTTCTTAAAATGGCTTACCCAGCCCTCAGCGTGTGATGAGGCTCCTGCTTAACTCTTGGCCTTTTACTTTGCAAACTCTAGGTGCGACTTCTCCTCTCTTCTCATCAAACACACCTACGCCACTCTCTCTACGCTCTACTCTCTAGCCACACAAAACTTCTTTCAGTTTCATGGAAGGGCCTTGTTTTCTTTTGTCTCCTGGCCTGGGAGCATGCCTTTCTTTTGCCAGCAACCCTCGTCACCCATCTCTACAGGATGAACTCGGCCCCATCCTTCCATGAAGTCCAGGCATGCTCCCAGGGCACCTAGCACTCCTCCCATCCCAGCACTCACCGCTCTGTATGGCAATTTTCTGATTCCTCATTTCCTGTGCTCCCCATAGACTGTAAACTCCATAAGGGCAGGAACTGTGCTTTGCTTGTTCACCACCGTATGCTCACTGCCTGGGACATGACATGCACTTGATAAGTATCATCTGATTGAAGAATGACTGTGGGTAGTCTGTCCCATTGGCGGCCTCCAATGAAGCATGCCTCCTGGTATTCACACCTTGTATAGTCCCTTCCTCTTGATTGGGCTGTACCTGTGACTTGCTTTAACCAAAACTAAGCTGAAGAAGTGACACCCTGCTGGTTCTGAGCCTGAGCCTTTAGAAGGCCTGGCAGCTTCTGCTTTTGTGATCCTCATCACCAGGTAAGAAGTCCATATGGAAGGACCACTTGGAGAGTCAGAGGTCCTGACACTACATGGAGAAAAAGAGAAGCCCAGCCATCCCTGCTTCCCAGGTAACCTGCCATCTGAATGCAGCCCCAGTGTGACAGCAGAAGAGCTGCCCAGCTGAACCCAGCCTAGATGGCAGACTTGTAAGCAATTGTTGTTTTAAGCCACATAGTTTTGCGGTGGTCTGTTAAACAGCAACACGTAACTTTAATAAACTAAATATATAAATAAAAGCGAATAAGGAGTTATTTCACAGAATACATTTCATGAAAAGACAAGTCAATGTTTCTAACAGGCAGGTCCAAGAAAACAGCAACAGATTAAAAGGATATGGAGGAACTCATACCACCAGCTTCCATTTACAATACATCACAATTTTCCTCTGCCATTTTCTTTGGTTTTAAGACATTTTCCAATGAAAAGATTTTCCTACTAAAAAAAAAGGATTCCTGGTCTGACATTAAAGTTAAGGAGTCCAACCAAGGATGCAATGTGAACATTAACACATGAATGGAAACTAGCCCATGGCCAACCCATCTTGCTATTCCATTTCCTCTTATTCACCAGCAGTGCAGATCCACAGCTGTGGATGAGGGCATGTGGGCTGCTGTGTTCAGGGGGGACTGGAACATTGACGGGCTCTTGGCTTAGTTGGACTGGGTATCAAATGTTCAGTTCAGAGTGAAAAATCACTCAAAGAACAGAATGGCCAATTTTGACTAGCAGACTAAAATGACTGGTAGAAATAAACAGCTACCCATGCTGCTAGCCCAGACATCCAATCAATTACACACACACACACACACACACACTATCCTGATGCCCCATGGAGACAGAAGACGCACACTGTTACATAATCCAGGATATGGCTAGATTCTTTTACAAACCCCACGTACATCTGCAGAATGAGAAGAAAGACTGCTGAATTTATAGTGGCTTGGTGGTTTGGATCGCTACTTCTGCTCTTTTGGAAAGAGAAAAGATCATTATATAAGAACTATGGCCTAAGCAAAGCATCTGTCTTTTGTAAAAATAAAAAAAAACCAGAATGTCAAAAATATTTTCTAACCATTTATATTGGATCAATGCTTTGAATTTTCTGAATGACCTCTTGTAGGTAAGATTATCAATGTCTTTTGTGGAATATATCATGTCTCTTAAAACTATTTTGAATAAATAAATCTTATGTGATTGAAATTAAAAGCAAAGAAGTGAATTTAGGAAAAATCTGGGGGCATGAATGTTTCACCTTTAGAAAGAGAAGGATCAGTTCCCAGTGTTTGCAGAGCTCCAGACACCAGGCAAGAGAAGCAGCACCTTCAGCATAAATGGCAATGTGCTCTCAGTTGGTGAGACTGAGCAAGAACCTCTTTTAAACACTGTTGAGAGAGCAAACTCTAGACTTAGAAAATGGGAAATATTTCCCATTCTTCTTTTTCTTCCCTAGGTAAGGGCGTTCTTTGAATAGATGCCACTCGGCTGTTCCCAGGGACCCAGCAACCCCAGAGAATGGAAAATTTGTTCTCTAACTTTTCTTCCTCTGTGGAGTAACTTCTGGTGGAGGCATGGGACTGTGCGTCGACTGTGGGGAGAGGACAGGATACACAGGCAGTGAAAATGAGCCAAGCACCCCATTTTTACCTTCCAGGGAAGAGAAAAGGGTGGCATGAGAGCAATAGGCTTTTGCAATGGAAGGAACCTGGGAGACTGTCTTGGTGAAGCCAGTCAGCGCAGACACAGGGACATGAAGGGGCACCCTCCCGTGTGCCAGTCACTAGGCTGGGCCTTTTCACATGATTTTATTTAGTGGGTATTTAATATGTGTTTATTGGGTGGGTGGATGAATGAGGGAGGCAGGCAAATCATATCCAGAAAGGATACATGATTCTTCACATGATTCAGAAAGGATCATGATTAATCATGATACATGATTAATGGGACAAGCGGGACTGGGATTCCAGCCCCTGGAGAACAGGGCGGAGAGGGTCATGACTGAGCCTCAGGGGTTAGGGGAGAGAAGGGAGAAGAAAGGAGACAATGCTCCTAGCGAAGTGTTCTTGCAGCTGACACAAGCCCCATGACGGTTTGACCAAGTGACTGAGAATCACAGTGAAATTTATTAAATGCAACAAGTTCATGTAGAACGAAATTGTGCAAAATCCCGTAAGCATCCTATATCCTCAAAATGGGCAAAACAGTGTGAGGCAGCTTGGAAAAGTGTAGGGTTATTCACACCGTGTTCTGTGGGGGCTGGGAGTTTCACGGAGCCCCTCACAGAGCACCTCATAAGGCAGGTACACCCCACCTTACCCAGAAAAGCTTTGCTTCTGTTTGAAAAAATAAGTTCTCTGCTTAAAAAACAGAAATAAACTGAAAACTACTGGTGCAGCACCAAGACCACTGGATAAGGATCCTGCAGACAGGAATGTGATTTGCAGCCCCAGCACTAACTAGCTGAGTGTCCTCAGACGAGTCATTTTGTCTCCATGGGCTTCCAGTATCTGAAAGATGAAGGTAACACCCACCTTACACAGCCATTTTGAGGATCTGAGTTAAATTATGTGACAACACTTAGAAATTATTTCACAGATATGGGTTTTAGGAAACCTAAAAGGTAAATTTTTTTTTTTTTAATTTCTCAATAAGTCAACAGGTACTTTCAATGGAGACCATTTTCTGTCTCCTGTGTTTGTAGAGACAAAATCCATGGCTATCTCAGAGGAAAAGCATTATTTAAAGAAGATCCTTGGTGCTCAGCAGAATTTCACTAACACCCCAAAGCAGGCTAGATGAGGGGATCTTTCTGGCACTCTAGGATGTGGCAAATAACGCTGGTTGAAGAGCTGCTAAAATGACAGGAAATGGGGTAAAAACTCCAAGTTTCACATTTGTGGCTTCAAAGTGAGGATAGAGACCGTTGCTTCTGTGCAGAAGGCAGACAGAGGATCAGGGTTGTAGAACTGGAAGGGATTTCTAGACGATGAACCTCTATTTTACAGATGAGACAACTGAGAACTTGGGCTGAGAGGTAACTCACCCACGATTACACCAGCAACTGTGGGAGGCGACCTTACAGCCAGCACTCTCACACTGTAAGAAGTTTGACCAATGGCAGACTCCTAAAACCTAATTTCCCATCAATAACGTAACATGTATAATTAGCTCAACATTCCCATAATCCACTTGAACACAGACCTCAGAAGGCATTCCAAGCAGTGGCATTTCTACCATGGCCTGGGGGTAGGGTGAACCACATCCTGGTTTGCCCAGGACAGTCCCCATTTATGCCTGTTGTCCCCGCATAATTATTAATAGTGCTCCCTTGCCTCTCACAAGTGTCTGGATTTGGATGGAAAATTATCAAGTACTCTTTGTGCTTTTCTGGGGGGAAGAGAGACACCCAGAGTAGAACTGCTCCCTGAAAGCTTGGTGTGCTGGTTTGGAACCGAGAGAGATGTGATAACTGTCTTCAAATATTTAGAGGTCTGTCCTACGTTAATAAAATTAGACCCTTCTGTGGCTGTGGGGATTAGAACATGGACCACCACATGGAACCCACAGGGGTGGAATTCTTCATCAGTATAAAGAAGTGTACTCTAAATGGACTCCGGAGCCAGCCTGCCTGGCTTCAAATCCTGCATCTGCCATTTACTAGCAGCGTGACCTCAAGCAGGTTGCCTAACCTTTTTGTGCTTCAGTTTCTTCATTGGTCAAATAAGAATAACAAAAAGAGAGCCAGGGACATGGAGAGTGCTCTGTAAACATTTGTTCCTACTATTATTACTGACTGTTATTTGGCAGGCAGTGGACATTCCCAGAGTGGAGGTTTTCATACTCGGCCTAGAAAAGGATTGCTGGGTTCATCCTGGAGAGCACAGACAGCACTGGCTTAGCTGATGTTGGAGATGCCATCCTGACTCGGTGAACCTAACAGGTCTGCTCACTGCTTGAAGCAGAGTGTGTCCCCAGGGAGCATCCGGTGTTCCTGATGAGGGTTGCACTCTGGGCTGAGCAACCTGGAAAAGGACCTGGATCAGGACTGTCAGGGGTGGGAAGGAACAACCATTCTCACTGCATATGGCAGTAGAGTGTAGTGATTTAGACACGAGGGCATCAGACTGTCTGCTTTGAATTCTGGTTCAACCAAGTTCTAGTTGTGGACTCTGGACAAGTTACTTAACCTCTCTGTGCCTCAGTTTCCTTCACTGTAAAATGGGGGTAACAACAGTGCCAATCTCACAGAGGAGTCGGTGTGATACATGTAAAGCCCAGCATAGAGCAAGTGCCTGACAAATACTGTTACTTTGATGACGGCACCCATCACTGAAGCTTACAGTTGGACAGCACCTGAACGCAGGCTGGAACTGAAGGCAGGAGAGGCGAGGGGGCTGTCCAGTCTCACAGCCTGGGAAGCACCTGCTCTCTTCTCTGCCTTGTGCTGTAGTTCAGCTCGGGCAAACTGACTCATTCTTTGAAGGCCCAGGCATGGCTGATCAGTTAGTGCTGGGGCCGCAGAAGTGACAGAGCTGAACTCAGGCAGCCAGAACAGGCAGGCAGAGCTGGGGGCAATCTGACTGAAGAGCAGGTGTGAGCTGGGGCGTGAGGCCTGAGCTCAGAGCTGGGTGGAGACGGGATGGAAGAAAGAGTGATTTTATTAAAACATACATCAGATGATATCACTCCACTGGCTAAAACCTTATTAGATTAAAGTCCTTACAGACCTGGTCCTGGCCTGCACCTCCCCTCCCATCTCCCTTTCTTTTCATGGGACTTGTCCAGCTTGTTCTCACCTCAGGGCCCTTGCATTTGATGTTCCCTTTGCCTGATGCACGCTTCTCCCCAGATATTCATTTCTGGCCTTTGTCATTCATATCTCAATTCCCCTAAGTTTTCCTTGAGAGCTGTATCTCAATTGGTATCCATATCATTCATCCCATCATCCTATCAACTTTTTCCAGAGCCCTTATCACTACCTTAATTTATCTAAGTAATTATCTGTTTGCCGTTTCTCCCTAAAGAATGTAAACTCCAGAGACAGGGACCTTGCTTTAGCAAGCCTCGCTAGCGAGCACTTAATATACGTTTGGTGAGTGAATAGATGAAGCAAAAGCAGGGCGCAGAGGAGTGAGGAGGTTGGAGGGTGACCACCGTGCAGAGGCGGAGTCACCGCCACCAGTCAGGGGGAGCCTGGTGTCTGGGCAGGTGTGGCTGTGGCTGCATTAGAGCCCAGAGGCAGGATATGATGCCTCTGGAAGGAGAGGAAGAAGAGTCCTGGAGGGAAAGAACAAAGTGAATGGTCTTCCTTCACCTTCTCAGCAGAGCAGGCAGCTGCATCCCCCGGCCGGCGCAGAACACTGAAGCTGGCCCCAGGTTAACACTCTGCCCATCTGTAGCAGGAACAGGCCTGCACTCAGGGACTCTTCCCCTGGATTGGCGTTTCAGACTGTTGGCACCTAGCGGATAGGCAGCAGGTTAGCAGAACTATCTTTGACCAGCGCTGAAGAGAATCTAGCACAGAGTCCTACAGAGATGGGGCTTCAGACAAACATTCCTGATTACGCTTCTACAGAGTGGCAAAGTTCAGCTGCTTTAAAACAGGCAAGAAACCCATCGGGGGAAATCTATGTATGGAATTATGAGCATATTCGTAGCCAAGCAGGCTAATCTGAGCATCCTGAAATAGGGCAACCAGACATGTGAGGCTCCGATAAGTGTGTCTATCTTCATGCCACACTTGATTTCTAGCCCTCCAGGACAGCAGCCCCGGATGAGGCAAACCAGCCGTAAACACGTGCTCTCTGAAGGAAAGAACAGGGCCGCTCGGACCAGCAGGCTCTGCACGGAGACCCGGCGACAAATCAAAAAAGGATGTGGCCCCTGCTAAGAGTCTTTCGGCATTTATCAGACTACTGTCTTGATTTTGAGAGATTTTTCCAGAAAGTATTTGGGAGGGAAACCCCAGATCTTTATGAGAACACTGACGCAAAAGCTTTAACAAGTGTTGGTAAAACATTCAGATCCCTAATTACTCAGACTTCATTTCTAGGAAGCATATCTCTGCTTTACAAATTAATTTTTAAGTTTTAACATCGGTAGAACAGGCAGCAGAGAAATGAGAGACAGACTGAAAGGGGAACAAATAACGCTTCTCCATAAACACGTCCTTTCCCAAAAGTCAAGGTCAGGAGTGAAGAGAGAGAGGGAGGGAAATAAGGTCCTTAGGACCATTGAGGGGACCAGGGCCACACATGAGGCTTTGTGAATAAGGTCGCGCCCTAGAAAAAGTCACTCTCCTGATGTGAATTTAGGAGTAAATGCCCCAGTGCCTCCAGTTTACACAGTTACCTCTCAGCCGCCACCAAAACCCCCAGGAGTTCAGAAGAGGAACGTCAGGAAAGGGTTTCCTTGGCAGAGAAGGAACTAATAAAACATTTTCCCCTTCAAAGCTCTCAGCTAATGTTTCCCGATTCAACTTTACAAAGAACCTTAAAATGAGGACTATTAATGGCTGCCTTCAACGGACCAGAAAGAAAGATTACAATAAATGTGGGAACCAAACTCAGGAATTCATGCTCCTGCCCAGCCTTAAAGCTTCCTGGGGAGAAAGGCAAAGTGGCCTTTGGCCTCAGGAGAGAGGCAGCGAGTTTTGTTTTTATCAGGATTTTATCTGTGAATTACCCCAAACCCACCAGCACACCCCTGACATAGGCTGGAAAGACAAATTTCAGGGGCAATTCTAGATATACCTTCTTACAGAGGTAAGAAAAAAACATGCAGTTTTTCTTCTTTTTCCACTTTCCACCACTGAGCTCCTCTGTTTCGGTTGAGCTCAGCAGCACAGCACAAGTGCCTTGGATAATCTAGAAATTGCTTCCATATGTGGGCACAGGAAAGAATGTACTCATTGGCTGCCTGAGAAGGAAGCTCTGAGCAGCCTCGCTTTCCTGCCAGAAAACATTTCTCAGGCTGAAGAGGGCCACGGGGTGTTTGAGCTGAAGGAGACCAAAGAGAGCATCTCCTTACCCTCCCCAATTTACAGATGGGGAAACTGAGGCGCAAGGTCACCCAGACAGTGACAGAGCTGGAGCTCCCTGCCTGTCTTTCTTATTTTGAATGCTCTTTTGCACTTAGATTTCATCTTATCCAAGAGTGTTCTTTATCTTAAATAGCCGCAAATAACCAAGCAATTTGTTAAACACAGCTAGGTAGACCTGCATCCTGTGAGGGCCCTCACATACCCATGCCCCAGAGCCGAAGGGTTACCTACTCTTTGTGGCTGGATCCCAAGGGATTTTTGAAGAATGTAAATTATCCTGAGTTCCCAGTCATCTTTAGCTGTTTACTCTGGGGTTGGGCCATGTAAACTTGAACCATGTCTAAAATGGACACCAATCATCTTGAGGTTAAATTTGTCCACTTTCAGGGGCGTCTCCTTAGTATAAGCTCTTCAAGGAACATGCCCTTCTCTTTGGAGGGAAACCATCCTATCTGAGTATTTTTCTCAAGTCACGTATTGTCTTTCCCTCTCCTCTCTGCACACCCTGCTTCCCTGGTTATTCCCCGCCCTCCCGCCCTCCTCCCAGAGCTGCTGGAAAGAAGGATCTGTAGCTAATTTAGTGGAGCAGCAGGATGGCAAGTTGGGGTCTGGGCTGACAGGCCTAGGTGCTGAAGGCCAGTGCTTGGGGCTGGACGCTTACAGGAAACCCAGCTCAGAGGGTGCAAAGGGGCTCCCTCCACTCTCTGCACTGGGACCCACGCCAAGGTCTCCGCAGCCCCTGGAGCACTTCTCAGCCTCAATGCCCCGTCAGTGCTGGGTTGGCCCAGAACTTGAAACAAAGACTCCATTTAGGATCCAACAGAAAGTGGTCTGCAAGCACCCTCCTCCCTCCAGAAATCCCCCACAGAGAAACTTGGTGATTTAAGCCTGAATCACATCATCTTGAACTGCCCGACCTGGGCGGGCAAACTCGGAGCAGGTTCAAATGTGCAGGGGTCAAAAGTCAGAGTTCACTCTCCTGTGTCCCCTGGGTGCCAGGGTCGGCTCGCCCCGCACCACTGGGACTGCTCACTCCAAGCCCAGAACCAAGGTGCGCTCCAAAGGAAACTCACAAACCCCGAGTTCGAAAGGCCTCCTCTTTAGCCCTTCTGTTCTATAACCCAAACTTTTTGGGGTCCTTCTTATCTGTCCTATCCCATCATAAGCTACATTATGAATCAAGTGTGTTAAAGTGCCCTTCAAATAATGTTTTATTAACACTACCATAGATAATTAGGAGTATTACTAGTCTGGTTGCAAGTATTAATTAGACAACATGGTCTTTTGATAAATATGTATTGAAAACCTGCTATATATGAGACACAGAACAAGGGAGACAACACTGAACATGTACCTAATAACATGGCTTGTCCTTTTAGGGAACTCAGAATGGAGGCGGCCTCAGGTTCCCTGCATCATGCTGTTCATGCTTCCACCTCACCATAAACTTGGAGGGTATTGGAGGGTAATTATTACCCACTCATTTGACTATGAGCACCCTTGCACTTTGAGCAGAGTCTGCATCTTCTTTGTGCCAGGACAATGCACCACAGACATGCAAACGTTTTCTGCACGAGCAGAATTAAAACTCAGCCTCCTATGCGCTCCATCAACCATCGCCTCCTCTCCCTTCCTTGGTCCTCCATCGCCATCACCACCTCACCAACCTTTAGCAATTGGAAGAATGAGGAAACTCTCTTCTAGAACCATGAAGCCGGTGTTACTGGATCTCCTTCTGCAGAAATCTGCCAGAGCTACAATGAGACTGGTTTTCACATGCCTGTCACATTTCTCTTTAAATCAGTGTTTTTCAAACTGCAGGCTGCTGCCCATTCTCTGGCAGTCAAATTAATTTAGTAGGTTTCAATTAGCTTTTTTTTTTTTAGAATACAATAGAAAATATATTGTATTTGGTAAGAATGGGAATTGTTTTATAAAACTGTGTTTCTATTATCTATCCATCTATCTGTCTATACTGGGTCTCGTTCAAAACACTGGTTTAGACACTGCTTCTTTATATAGTGCACCTACTATCCACAGAGAGATTCCTTTCCAAATATTGCCCAGATGCCGTCTCCCCTTCACATCTGTCATTCAAGTGTAGGAACAGGGCTCTACTCTGAGCATGCTTCTTGTTATTGTTTTTTAAACTCTAAACCACTTACAGCCTCTTAAATTTAAATTTTCTCTCTTACAGGGGCCGGCCCCTGACCGAGTGGTTAAGTTCGCATGCTCTGCTTCGGTGGCCCAGGGTTTCGCTGGTTCAGATCATGGGCGTGGACATGGCACCGCTCATCAGGCCATGCTGAGGTGGCGTCCCACATAGCACAACCAGAGGCACTCACAACTAGAATATACAACTATGCACTGGGGGGATTTGGTGAGAAAAAGCAAAAAAAAAATTGGCAACAGTTGTTAACTCAGGTGCCAATCTTGGGGAAAAAAAAATTTTCTCTCCTAAAAATATTTTTTCTCTGGGAAGAGTTGAAGGGACCCACCATGCTGTTTTCCCAGGCCCCAGAATCTACACAGTGCAAGGTTCCTTGCCTGTGGTCTCTATATTAAGACTGAGTTTATTCGTGCAGTTCTGCCTTGCACCCTTCTGATGAACCTCATGGGGGAGAAAAGGAGGAACTCACTGGGTTGACTTATGCAACAGGGTTAGTTCCTGCCCTCTAGTTCCTCCAAGCAAGCAGGCCATTACTGGTTTCACGAGAGTTCATTAGTTTATGTTGAAGCAGGAACAGTAAGTTTAGGAGACAGTGGGGCCCATCTGCACCCCGCTGGTGCTTGCCCACAGCAGGCCCCTCTATACTCCTTGACCACTCAGGAGAGCCAGAAGCCACTTTCTGTTCCATCCAGGCCTCAGGAGGTGGAAAAGCAGTAATAAGGCAGTAGCCTGCATGTGCCCAAGAGGCCTGGCATCACAGCAGGCTGGCGGATGCTGACACACCACACGGAAAGGCAGGAGGTACCACTCAAACTATCATTCTAATCAAGCGCAAGGCAGGGAGACCACAGACATGGGAATCAGAAACTTCTAAATCTGAATCCTAGCTCTGCCTCTGGTTTCTTACTTAATTCTAGAAGAGTTCAGGTCACATCTGAAAAACTGAGATGCTGTTGCCCTCTGACCAAGAACAACAACTAAGGATTTGACGTTGGAGAGCCCCCATGAGCTGGTAAGCAGTGCACCTCCCTTGAAAACCTTGCCAGATCAGATCGGGCTTAAGAATGGAACGGGCCTGTCTTATCTTCTGCTCTCCCGAGAGCTTTTCATTTAGTCCTTCTCCAGGCTTAAAAAGATGACCAGATAAACTGCCAGCACAGAAACCACCATGGAGGCTGACAGCGCCGTGGGGCCTGAGGGAGGGAAAGAATAAAGCAGCCCCTACCCCTCGGTGGACCACAAAGGAGGGTACTGGTGGGGACTAGTGGTCGAGGTCTTTGCAAGAGAAGGCCCCTCGAGTTTCTTCTCTGCCGTACAGGTTCAGTTCGCCCCAAGTGCTCCTCCCATGCATGGGATCACACAAGACCAGGGATGAGCTCAGCCCCAGGCCAATGATTACAGCCCCCTCTGGGTGCATTCTGAGGCAGGATAGCCGCGAGGTAAGGAACACAGCTTGGCACGCCCTTCCAGCCATAGGTTACTGTCTCTGATAAAGAGCTGACTTCCTCTCCATTCTTGCTTGTGGGGATCCCCAGGTCATTGTTCTACAGGTACCAAGGTTACCTGTCATGGTCCCTGTGAGTAGAAACATCCATTGGGCCCCTGTGGTTCTGAGCCCAGCCACGGGCAGTCCTGCCCAGATTGCTGGTGATGCACAGCTGCCTGGGGAGGCCTCTGCAGGCTGCCTGAGCCTCTCTCAGGAAGGGCTTAACCTTCTCCAGCCCAGCGGTCGAGCAAGAGCCCTGCAGCTTGCAGGCCTCTCTGACACCAAGGTCAATACGGCCAGAGCTCAGCTGAGGCCTGGCTGCCTGACAATGACTCTCAGCAGCAGAGTTTTAAGATACATTTGTCTTTATGGGAAGGAAGTGGCCATTTCCCTCTTCATCCTCCTCACTGAACTCTGCTGTAAACTGAGCCGGTTTGATAGCCTTACCTCCAAAACAACCGACTCAAGCCAGATGTACTGGGGATAGATATGTGCTATCCTAACTGGAGCTTCTAGAAGGCCAAGGCTCAGCACTGCCAACTCCCCAGGAGCAGCTGCCATTTGAACACTCCTTGCCTTTTGCTCACTGGGCTTACTGTGTTTGTACCTAGAGGAGGTTTTCAGCTGCACCTCTCACATCTTTCAGGCAACGTTAACCTTGGTCTTGCCAGTAAAGAAACAGACTGTGCTACGTTTCACCTGTAATTTAATGAGAAAATCATTTATGGAATATTTTATGCAATCTCGGGTAGGGAAAAGAGTATTTGACTGGAACTCAACAGGCCTGGGTTCTTGTCTCAACTCAGCGACCAACCAGCTATTGGCCTTGGGAAAGTCACCTAACTTCCCCGGGGTTCTGTTTCTTCACCTGCAAAATGGGAGGTTGGGCAAAATGATCTTCATCTTCACTTGGTTTCTCAGCGCTAACATTCTGGAATTTTACAAAAGGTTCTACATTTTATACTTGAGCATTATACTTTTTTCCCATCCGCTGAATGTAACTTACGTTATTCATTTATTCTTGAGAACACAATGTGGCCCTAGTCAAGGACACTAGTCCTAGATAGACAGCATTTGTGATGCTCTAGGAAGATTTTCTTCCTCATTAGAGACTGCTGAAGTCCTAGGGGGTCACTTAGAACGTATGTCTGTGATGGGTGTCAGGCGTTAAATCGGAAGACTCAGAGCAAAGTTCATCCTGGACCTGAAACACCACACAAAGAGCAGACCCTGTGCTGACGGATCAGCATGGGTCTTCATGGTTTCTGGCCATCCTTTCTGCAGTGTGTTGGTGACCCTAACCCAGAAGCAAGCAGCAAAATAGGAACAGAAAACCCAGGTTACTTCCCCAGAGCAGTGTATCAGTGGTCAGCCATCTGCTTGAAGAAAGCCGGGGCCACCCAGCTCCTTTACAACTGAATGTCCTGTTCTGAAGAGGCAGGGGGACATGGTGGTACAGAGCAGGTTCTGAAGCTACACGGCCAAGTGAGCTGTGTGAACCTGGGCAAGGGGATTAACCGCAAATTCCTCATCTGTAAATGAAGATAATAGTGCCGCCTCATAGGGCTGTTGTATGGATTCAAGAGTTAGTTCAGAGCACTTAGAACATTACCTGGAACAAACTAAGCAGTATCTATGTTAGATTCAATTATCATCATTACTTGGCCAAAAATGATTACTGGAAACCTGAAGAGGAATAATTCACTCCTGACTTCTGTGAGTTAGTATGAGAAGAGCAGGCATCCTCTTATTTCTGTTTCCTAATGAATTCTTTCTAAGGGCAGACCACAGCTTAGCCCAGCTCACCAAGTTTCCCTGTACTTCCACAGTTCCCACCCAGCACTCTCATCAGCACAGGGGCTTCTCACCCCTGCAGAGGAAGTTTAGGATCACAGTCCCTTCACTCCCTGCCACCCCATCCCAATACTGCGGTCTCTCCTTGCAGCCCAGAACCACCCGATTATTTTCCCTGCTGTCACTGCTGAGCTCTGCACTCTCACCACCACCAGAAACCTCCTTCCTTTTCCTCTCCCCCTCCGCGCTGTTGGGGCCACAGCTGAATGGGAGTAGAGGGGAAGTTTCTACTAGGGCTCCATCCTTTTTTGGACATCTGGGTTGGAACTCAAAAAGCATTTTCTCCTAGTCACAACCTCATCTACAAATGGTAGTTGGGCTCTCTTGGGCACCAGTCCTAAGGTTCAGCTTCCCAGGCAGACACGTTGGTCTAACCTCTCTGTAAGGCAGAAAGCGGCATCATCTACTAGTGTTTCGGTCCAGGATCTTTCCATGCACAACTGGAGGCCCTGTAATGTTAGCACCAATCTCAAGAAGCAAGAGCAGTGCAGAGTTCCTTGGATGCCATCCAAGATGGTCTGCCTCTGAGCCAAAATAGCAACGTGTTGTTCCTCAGACCAAGAGTAAGAAACACAAGTTAAGAGACTCAACCAGCAACAGTCACAACCACCAACCAACGGTCACGGCAGAACTCCTAAGGCGAAGCCCCACAAGGGTATTTTTATCCACTCCCAGAAATCACCACCATCACAGTGAACATCCCCCAAAGCACACAATTACAGTCACCTGCATGGGGTGTTTTGTCTGAGACTGTACCAAGAACACATTAGGGAGCAATGACTCTGCCTACCAAGAAGCTGAAAAGGCTGATGCATATAAAACTACAGCAATACATGGACTGTCCCAACGAAGTTTAGAATTGGGGCTTCCTGGTTATATCTGAAGTGCTCCTTCAAAGGGGTAAGCCAATGATGTACGTGAGCACGTGTGTATGTACACACATGTATGTGTGTGGTAGATGGTGAGGACAAGTGGTTTCAGGGTTGTGACCATGTGTGCACAAACACAGAATAAGAGTGAATATCATGGATGAGTGTATGCATATACTGAGGTAGTGTGATTTTTCATTGGATATAAACAAAACAAGATCTGCCAGGCATACCTGGACAGCATCTGGCTCAAACCCCATTCCCACAGATAACATTACAAAGAAAATCTCAGGGTAATAGCTGATGTTCTTTCTTTAACAAATACACAATGAGATTCAAGAATAAATTAAGCACTTGATAAGTTTGCTGAAATATTTGATCTTTATGTATTATATATAACACACATACACTATTTTAGCTAAATGAGAAATGTAATAGACATATATTTCTCTCCTTTATCAAATACTTAGTCAAAGACAGGCAAAGTAGGTGCCGGCCCTGTGGTCAAGTGGTAAAGTTCGCATGCCATGCTTCGGCGGCCCAGGGTTTCACCGGTTCAGATCCTGGGGGCAGACCTGGCACAACTCATCAAGCCATGCTGAGGTGGCGTCCCAAATAGCAGAACTAGAAGGACCTACAACTAGAATATACAACTATGTACTGGGCGGATTTGGGAGAAGAAGAAAAAAAAAAACAGGCAAAGTAAAATTTCAGACTTATCAGGTCTCTGACTAGTGAGTTAAAATGCTAACAATTGCATTGTTGAGACAGTGCCTTCTTTGGAGAATTTAAGTCTGCCCGGTCTCAGGCAATCCAGACATCCTCTCCTCAATCTTCTCCCCATTCCTACAAATTTCTCTACACTATTTTTGCATAGTGTTTTATTGTCAAGGTCATATGACTACTAGGCCCAAAGCTGGGATGAGAACACAGGTGTTGAACTCCTGGTCGACTGCTCTTTTCATTTTACCACTCCACCGTCAGCAGAGGATTCAATGCAAAAGGAATGAACTCAATGAGCTAGTTGATATCAGGTCTTAAACTGGAAGTGACTTAATTTTCAAGAGTCTATACTGGCTCTGAGGATTGATGGATATCCAAAACTAGGGGCAGATTGAAAGTGAAGGTAGGGCAGAGGGGACATATGCCCTCAGGCATCAGCATATTGGGGCCGCAAGAAGATGTGAGTGTTTGCAAATTCTAGTGCCCAAACTATGGTGTACAGCAAGAGAAAAGGTGGTAATTCCCCCTGGGTACTATTTTCCCTCACTATGCCACTCACTACCTAAAACCTACTGCCACCCCCTACCAAGGTTAGCTCCACATCACGCCAGCAAGGCACTCAGAATCTGATTCAGCCATAGGACTCTAGGTAGTTGGGGCCTGGGGACTTCTGGCCTTGACAATAACCTGTGGGTTTTTTTTTTTTTTGTGGAAGATTAGCCCTGAGCTAACTACTGCCAATCTTCCTCTTTTTGCTGAGGAAGACTGGCCCTGAGCTAACATCCATGCTCATCTTCCTCTATTTTACACATGGGACACCTACCACAGCATGGCTTTTGCCAAGTGGTGCCATGTCCGCACCCAGGATCCAAACCAGAGAACCCCAGGCTGCTGAGAAGCGGAACGTGCAAACTTAACCGCTGAGCCACCGGGCCGGTCCCTGACCTGTGTTTTTAAGTGGTAGAGAGTTCAGGGTCCCTCGGGAGCGGGCCACACATGGAGATTCAGGGCCCAAAGATTTTCCTGTTCTCATCAGCCCTCCCAAACACTGCCCTGAAGTCTCCATGTTAGCAGCGTATGAACAGGGCTGCATTCTGCGAACTCACTCAGCTCCCGTGCACCTCCGGGCTTCTGCACAAGGACACATCCTTCTGAGGCTACGTTATGTCAGGACTTCAGCCTCAGTCTCGCCTGGGAACTTGTGTCTTCTCTTTGATTTAGCGCAGCTCCCTCTAGACAGACACGTCAGTTTGCCTGTCTAGCCTGTGGCGTTTTCCCAGCGTGAGGCCCTTGGCTGGTTTCAACCCTTGCAGTTTGGCAGACCGCTCAAACTCATCTTTCAGGGGATACTGATCTGGACAGTTCAGCCTCATTCAGGAGACCCAACCCTTAGAGGGTACAACTCTGATGTGTGCTTTTTTAAACAAGACGTCCCTTTATGAAGCTTCTTAGCCTTTAAAACACTAACATTTAAAAGAGAGTAATACTTTATTATGGCAGCTATCAAGGACTCATAGCGTTTCTTAATTTTCAGTTCCAACTTCTACTGCCCAGACACAATCTTTTTGCCATCTGTGTCAGGTTAGTTACAAAGCACTGTTATTATTCTGGGCTACACAATGTTGGCCCGACCTACCCGAATACGAGAAATTTTGCTGATTGATTTAGTTATTCTGTTCATATAAACGAATCCAGTTGTACAGCTGTTTCTGATTAGCCAACGTACTGCTGGAGTTATACACAAATAATTTTATAATGAACTCAGCAACTACAAGGACAGGAGATGTGGGATCTAGTCTCACCTCCCAGAAAAACAAGCAGGAGCGAGAAGGGCAGGGGCTTTCAAACTGCGCTCCAGGTTTAAATTCCTATCTGCTGTGATTCACCTTTTCCTCTTGCTGTAACTCAGCATAACTTATAACAAATGCTCTCAAAGCACCTTTGTCTTCAGACTTCTGGATTCAAGAGGGAAACCCAGTGAGCTCTGCAAGCTTAAAACTCCTTTAAAATTTCCCATCCCATCTATAAGTTTCTGTTTTTCCCATTAAAACATTTATATTTCCTAAGACAATTTCTTAAATAATATACTTTTAGAAGGATAAAATTAGAATTGAAAGGTCTATATTTACTTTATCATAAATAGAAGTCAAGTGTTTTGTTGCATTTCAATACAGAACAATTAAGCTTGGTGAGCTGGGCTCAAGTTTTCCTTCTCTAGTTCTGAAGACAGATCATAAGCACATGAGTAAATTAACAAAAAGACAGGGCATGAATAATTCAAATGAATGGAATTAAAAAACAAAAAAAAGGTAAAGATAGTGACAAGTGTTCCCTAAAGAAATCATTTGAAAGAAAACAGGAAAAAGAGATTAGAAAGTTTATACTTCTAAAATGAATTATGCTGGCAAGGATGTAGGGAAACAGACATTTTCAAATAGTGTTAGTGGGACTGTGAGTAATTACAACTTTTGGAATGTAATACCACTTTGAGACTCTGACAGACAGAAATAAAAGCTTCTGTATGTTAGCACGTTTGGGCTCACACACAGATGTTCAGAGAACTGCTGTGGTACCACAAAACTTGAAACGAACTCAATGGTTAAAAAATGGAACATTAAGCAGCCATGATATGAATGAGTTTTTTAATTTGGAGAGAAAGTCTATGATGTTTTGTTATGTTAAAAAATCTTGTGGAGGGTCCAGCCCCGTGGCCGAGTGGTTAAGTTCACGCGCTCCGCTGCAGGCGGCCCAGTGCTTCGTCGGTTCGAATCCTGGGCGTGGACATGGCACTGCTCATCAAACCATGCTGAGGCGGCGTCCCACATGCCACAACTAGAAGGACTCACAACGAAGAATATACAACTATGTACCGGGGAACTTTGGAAAGAAAAAGGGAAAAAATAAAATCTTTAAGAAAAAAAAAATCTTGTGGATATCAAAAAGGTATCTGCACCCCTATGTTTACTGTCTCATTATTCACAATACCCAAGATATGGAAACATTCTAAGTGTGCATCAACGGACAAATGGATAAAGAAGATATAGTATTATACAATGGAATACTATTCAGCCAAGAGAGAGAAGGAAGTCCTGCCATTTGCAGCAACATGGATGGTCCTTGAGGGCATTACGCTAAGCGAAATAAGTCAGAAAAAGACAAACGCTGTATGATCTCACTTATATGTGGAATCTCAAAAAGTCAAACTCATAGAAACAGAGGAGAGCAGTGGTTACCAGGGCTAGAGGGTGGGGGAACTGAGGACATGTAGGGTCTAAACTGGCAGCCAGAAGATGAGTAAGTTCTAGGGGTCTAACGCACAGCATCGTGATTATAGTTAATAATAATGTATTACAGACTTGAAAGTTACTAAGAGACTAGATCTTAAATGTTCTCACCACAAAAAGAAATGATACTTATGTGACATGATGGAGGTGTTAGCTGAGGCTATGGTGGCAATCATCCTGCAACATACAACTGCATCACATGAACATGTTGTACACCTTAAAGTTACACAATGTTACACGTCAATTGTTATCTCAATTAAAAAAACCTTGTAGCCTAAAATATTTAATGTCTCTCTTTTTTTTTTTTTTTTGAGGAAGATTAGCCCTGAGCTAACTGCTGCCAATCATCCTCTTTTTGCTGAGGAAGACTCGCCCTGAGCTAACAATCTTCCCATCTTCCTCTACTTTATACATGGGACACCTACCACAGCATGGCTTTTGCCAAGCAGTGCCATGTCCGCACCCGGGATGTGAACCAGCGAACCCCGTGCTGCTGAGCAGCAGACCATGTGAACTTAACTGCTGCGCCACCAGGCCAGCCCCTAATGCTTCTATTTTTAATAGAAAAAACTATACATGTGCATATATATTTGTATATAGTTACATACACAAAAAGGACACTGAGAAAG
Organism: Equus quagga; assembly: GCF_021613505.1. Taxonomy (NCBI): domain Eukaryota; kingdom Metazoa; phylum Chordata; class Mammalia; order Perissodactyla; family Equidae; genus Equus; species Equus quagga. Next base: position 113,763,625 of record NC_060270.1, read on the forward strand.
GGCGTATCCTGAACCGATAATATTGATTACCTTGAGGGGTTGGAATTTGAGAGAGAGAGAGAAATTAACTTTTTCTTTATATACTTCTCCCTGTTTTGTCTTATTTATATCAAGTGCATAATACTTTTGTAATCTGAACAAAGTAAAAACTACAATGAAATTTTTAAAAAGTGACAGAATCACAGTTTCAGCAAAGACTGAGTTACAAAGACTGAGCTCCTGGCCTGGTGGTTAACAAAAACCTCTTCCCAGCTCTAAGAGACATTTCATCATAGCAAAGTAGAGACGGTAAATACAAAACTTCTGTACAGAAAGGAATTTTATGGTTAAAATAACATAATACTTTAACCAACTGCGAATTTTTTTCTCTTTTATTTCTCCCAGTTCCTCATCAAAAAGAAGAGATGAAGGGGGGAGGGATAGTGACGTTTAATTAATGAAGTTCTAGTTCCCACATCTTGCAAAGTACCACTGAAAGTAAGCCCCGGTTTTAACAATGATCTAATTTTTGAATTCGTCTCAAATGAAATGTAAGTTTTTTTTGTTTTGGGGCTTTTTTTTTTAACAGTGCTAAAACTCTAGGGAAGAAAACAGTGTGGAATTTTACTGACAAAACCTGCGATTATTTAAACTGATGCCCTGGGTTATTTCTTAAACCATGCGTGGCAATCAGATTCTGGCTCTAATGGATAAGAATAGGCTTTGCTCAAAGGAAATTGCTTTACTACTTTTTAAAAAGGTTTTAAAAGGTCTTCAACTACTTTGCCTTTTTCTAGGCCCTCAAAAATCAAATTAGACATTTCTGTACCATCTGAAAACTTGCCTTAGTGTCTCTCAGCCTGCCTTCTGGGACGTGGGTAAGATAACTGGCTCAGTCTTTTTTTCATTCTCCCTCCCACCTCCCTTCTCTCTCAACCCATCACTGTGGTCCTTCCTTGAAGTCCCTCCCCCAGCACATATGTGTACTTCTTACAGGACACGGGCCTGTTCAAGAACAGCCCAGGTTTTCCCTCTTATACCTCAGGCCAATCTGACTGTCTCCATTATGAAAATATCCATCCCCATAGCACATGACTATTGTGGTTAAGACACCGATCTCACTGTTTACATTTTTAGAAAAAAATAGCTCGTGTACATGTTTTCTCAAGATCTTCTCCAAGGTCTGACAGTTGTCTGCTTTCACAATCTATTCTGCTGGGTGGGAGGGTGGGGGGGGGGGGGGGGGGGGGGGGGGGAGTCTCAGAGTTCCCTGAAATATTGATAACATGTTCAACATTTCAACATTGCACCCCTCTAAGATGTAGGCAGATTTTTCTCTTGGTCCCTCCCAGGCCTAAATTCTTCAGTCAATAGACATAATCTCCTGCATGTGTCTGGGCAAAAACACTTGGGAGGTTTCAGAAATGGGCTGGGGAGACACAGAAGTGGCTGAAAGCAAGAAATTCAATCAACTGCCCATTTGGTCTGTGGATGCCAACTAAATGACTCCATTTATTCTCTCACTGAAGTGGTTGGTTGTTGGACTTGACTCAATGGATTGATTGTATGGACATCATCAGCAAGAGCTAACAGGTGAGCTGATGGTCACTGACCTGGCAGTGTAAATTCTAATGGATGCTTGTGGACAATCAATAACGTGCCAGTCATATATATAAACGACTATAGGGATGTGTATATATATCCTACAGCAGAATGCTACGCAGCTGTTAAAAAGAATATCGTAGCAATATGTCCAAGAAATACTAAAAATGTAAAGCAAGCAAAACGCAAACAATATCCATATAATGCAGTCTCAGATATGTGAGCAGGTGGGGTGGGGCGGAAGAGGGAGAAGAGGACAAATGTAACCAACTGTGTTTAGCTGTTATAATGAGGTCAGGTGTGCACATTACATATATTTAAAGTAATCAAGTATTGCTTGTGTGAGAAAAAATATATATTTAAATAATATAAACATATATTGATATACATTTAAATACAGCATGTATTTTCTATGTAAGAAAAATAGAGAATATATAAAAATAAACTTTTATTTTAAGTTGTAATTGACTTCACTAGCCCAGGAAACTATTTGGCTTTGAATTTTCCATTTTATCCACCATTTCCTTTCTCCCGTAGACACCTCTTACTTGAGAGAACTATTTATCCCCCCAGGACAATGGAATCTGTGGCAGTGTCAGGGGAGGCTCACATCCTTGAACTTTGCTCAAACTTCTTTCTCAGATTGTGCATTGCCTCTTAGCCCAACAAAAAAGATGCAAAATCCATAGGCGAGAGAGTCGCATCCCTCACTTACGTGGAAGTGAAGCAGATACAGGTATCAGACCAGGAATTGTCATTTCTTAGGCTCTACAACAATAATTCCCTACTTTCCCACAAGAACTCAAAATTTCATTCCTTTATTATTAGGATCATTGTTACTGTTCAATTTGGAAGATATAAAAATAAACAGCATTTAAAGCTGTGTATATGAATAAAAAAGAATGTTATGGGGCTGGCCCGGTGGCACAGTGGTTAAGTTTGCACATCCTGCTTCAGTGGCCCGGGGTTCGCTGCTTCGCATCCCAGGTGCAGACATGGCACTGCTTGGCAAGCCATGCTGTGGTAGGCGTCCCACATAGAAAGTAGAGGAAGACGGGCATGGATGTTAGTTCAGGGCCAGTCTTCCTCAGCAAAAAGAGGAGGATTGGCAGCAGATGTTAGCTCAGGGCTAATCTTTCTCAACAAAAAAAAAAAGAAAGAAAAAAAGAATGTCACATTACACACATCAATCATGGTGAAGGATCACTCAGGATGAAATTTGTTTCTTAGCATCTTCAGAGACCAGAGACTCTGTAAAACATCAAGATCTGCTTTGCCTTCAGGAAAAATTCACTTACCTCAAATCTTACAACCAGAGCAGCAGAAATAAACTGCCATTTAAAAACATTAATTGAGAACCTACTATGTGAGAAGTTACTATTTGTGAGGGATTATAAAAATGATTTCTTTTAAAGAGTTTTTGCCTTGAAAGAATTTACAATAAAATGCAAGAGGAGAGACACATATAAGTGACTCCAATCCAGGACAGAGCAGATTCAGAGCCACAGGTAAGGCCCAAACAAACAGCTCTAGAAATTTACCAAGAAGAGGGAGGAATCAGCTCGTGGGGAAGACAGCATTTTGGCTCTTGTTGAGGAGCATGTTTTACAGTGTGAACCATGTTGATCAAAGCTACTAAACCAATGAAATTTGTAGGTGATTGTGTCTCCTGTCTCTTTCAGCCATATTCTCCTTTTATTGAGTATTAGCAAAGTCTATCACTTTTCTTCTCAACAAGTATTTGTGGCCAATTTGAAGAATCTATAGGATTCGACATCAAGTGACAAGAAGGAGCAGTGTGGAGAGAAGAAATGTTGCTGCAAAGACACATAGGCGGGAATGGAAAAGAATAGTTTGGCTGTAGCCCACTGCATAAAAAGAAGTGTAATACATGGCTGAAGGTGAGTTAAGGGTTAAAAGTGCAGAGTGTGAAATCAGACTGTCCCAGGTTTGACTACTAGCTCTGTCCCTACCTGTGTGACCTTGGGCAAGGTAGCTAACCTCTGTCAGCCTCAGCTTCTACATATCTGAGTAGAATCTACCTCACTGGGTTGTGTGACTATTAAATGATTCAGTGAGATGACACACAGTAAGTGGTAATATGAAAGGAAAAAAGGAAAAGAAGGAGAGAGAGTGGAAGGAAGGAAGATAGGAAGAAAGGAAGGAGAGATTTTCAAAAGCCTGAGTTGTATCTAGAAAGCTTTGAAGAATTTGACTCACTTCATATAACTAAGAGATAAAAGGAAATTAAAAAGAAGAAATTGAGTTATACTGGAAAGATGGCTTATTAGAAGAGAAAAAATATATCCAAAGTAAGCAATGCCAAAATGCATGCTTGTATAACATTACAGCAACATGTTTTTACAATATGAACCATGTTCACTGAAGCTTCTAACTAATGAAAATTGTAGGTAATTGTGTGATCTGTTTATTTGAGCTATGTTCTTCTTTTATTGAGTATTAGCTAAGTCAATCATTATTTTTTTTTTTTTTCTGGTGAGGAAGAGTGTTGCTGAGCCAACATCTGTGGCATTCTTCCTCTATTTTGTTTGTGGGATGCTGCCACAGCATGGTTTCATGAGCGGTGTGGAGGTCTGTGTCTGGGATCTGAACCTGCGAACTCAGGGCTGCTGAAGCAGAGTGTGTGAACTTAACCACTATACCACCAGACCAGCCCCTTAGCTAAGTGAATTATTTTTGACTTCTCACAAGCATTTATGACTAATCTGAAGGCTGTCATAATGATCACGCTTCCCAGGAATCAGTCAAAGTTTCCTGACCCACGGCCAGAAGAGGACACAAAAGCAGTGGCCCCTCTACCCGATGGGCTTAGGTGCTACAGCTTCGCCTGGGGCACTCAGTCTAATCCACTGGTCACCCCCACATCCATATGACTCCACAACATGTTACTCTGGCACCTCCTGGTGCCAAAGCGCCAGGAAAGTACCCCATCTTGGCTTTCTCGCCCTTTATCTGGCCTGATAACCTCAGCAGAGTAGGCTCGATGGGGTAAGCAGACACCACAGGTTGCTAATCCCCCAAAACTGAGATGCTTCTGTGAGATTCCTCCCTCTCGGCTGTTAAGAGAATACATGAGGTGACTGGTGTGAAATACTCACTAAACTACAGACAGCTAAAGGATTATTATATGTTAATTTATATAAAAAGCAGCTCCTATGTTTAAGCTCTTTTGATATTTCCATATGGAAAGAGGAACAGCAACAGTGCTTCGTACAAACGAACGGTGATAATGATAATAGCCGCCAAAGACCAAGCAGCAGCACCATCCTGGATAACCAGCCAGTGAGCCGCATCCATGACTTCATCCGCCCCTCGTAACAAGTCTGTAGAAAGAAGTGGTTACTCTTCATTTTAAAGGTAAAGAAACAGAGGTCTCAGAACTTGGAAAAGATGGAGGTGGACTGGAAGCAAGATGTGTCCCACTTCCTGGCCCCTGCTTTAACCTTTAGAAGACTTTGGACGTGGTGGCATGTCAGCAGCACCTGGGGGCATTCAAAAAATAGATTCCCAGGCCTCACCCCAGACTTCCAGAACCAAGCCTTTATAAACTTGCAGTCACACCCATGGCTAAGGACCAGCAGACTTCAATACCAGTTAAAGCGTGTTAGGCAGAACAGCATTACTCAGCTAATTGAAGGTATTCTGGGGGCTTTGGAGAGCCTAGGGTTTTTATTATTCCAAAGTATACAAAAGGCAGTTAATTATTTTCACCTGACTGTAATCTCGACATGGGGAGGAACAATTGACAAATGCTAGGCTGGGCAATACAACAAGCTGAGGGAGGAAGTATTCCTTTGTCACAGGGAGGTGGAACCTGAACAGTTCCTCAACTGGAGCCGCGAAGGTGGAATGCCATGCAACTGTGCTTATTAATTTTTCTAGGGCTGGCACACAGGAGACACTTAAGAAATATTTGTTAAACAGACAGACAAATGAATGAAGGCCTGACTCCCTCCAGCTGGAAGTAATTTCACTCTCCTCTAAACTCCCTGTATTTGATCTGCACCTTTTTTTACCTTATTTACCACAGGCCTTGCAGTCCTGCTGTTTGAAACCGTGTCTCATCTCTACCCCAACTAAGCGTTCAGGGGCAAACTCCAACTCCTTCTGAGCTAGGTCTACCCCCTCCACCCCCAGCACAGGGCACAGCAGCGAGCCCAACAGGGACCCTCAATGGTGAATGAGTATCTGGCTTGATTCCAACTGCGGCCTGACTCACATACGTGGGTCCTGGCCATTCACAGGGCAGAAGCCTACAAACCCTCCCGCACCATGGCATAACTGTGGATTGCTGAGACACAGAGGCAGAGCAACCTCCGTATGGGAATCAGTAGGAACCTGGGCTACCTCATTGGAAGCAAGGCTTCAGGAAGACCACAGCTCTGGGGTGTATAATCCCCAACAGCAGATACTTAAAAATGAAGGGGGTGTAGCAACACATAAAAGGCACTTTTGTTTTGTTCTCCTGGTGGGCACTGTAGAAACCATATATGTTCCCAAAATGACAACCAGTTAGGAGCACCCTCAAACATCAAAGACAGTGACACAGACCCAGTGACAAACACTCCTCACAAAAGGGGGCTCCTCCCTGGCTAGAGCACCAAAACACTGTAGCTCTTTATCACTCTTGTGTCTTTGTGTGACACACTGCATGGTGTCTGGGTGGCCCTCTAATGCCTCATGCCATGACATGAGGCTTTTTGCTGTTTCACACTCCATCATCCCACTTGACAGGCCAAAGGGCACCAGAAAGTGGCTGAACACACAGTAGACACGTAGTTGGTGAAATGAATAAACAAATGAAAGAAGGCATGACTCTCTCCAGCTGGAAGTAACCCATTGTCTCTAAATGTCCCAGAATTTGATCTTACCTTGCTTACAAATCCATTTGCTCTATGTGACACAAACCTAAGTTCATGTGCTTCTCTGGAAGCCAAAGTCATGGCAGAGGTTGGGAAGGTCCCAAGGAAGAAGATGATGCTATTAAACTGTTTTAATAACATCTGCAGAGTTTAATTTGCACACTTCCATTCAACAGGTAACGGAGTCCAGGAGGTGGCTGCAGATTTGGTCCCTGAGAAACTCAACCTTGTGGGAATGACAGGCAGGTAAAGACAGACAGCAGAGCAGAAGTCAGTGTTTTGAGTACTGTCAAGAGGGAGTGAGAAGCAAAAGGCTGATGGCCTATTTGGGGTTCTCTCATCTCAAGAAGTCAAAAGGTGATTTACAAACTGAAATAGAAAATGTCCCGGAGTTATCTTATCCGCAATAGAAAAAGGCATTTTTGAGGAGGAAAACCATGCCAACGACTCAAAATGAAGCTACAGTACTGTGCTGAATTGCCTTGAGAAACTGGCAAAAGAAAACCCACCGAGGGCGGGACTCTATCCTGAGGCTCCGCGGCTGCACAGCCTGCAATCTGGGGTTACATGCGGCCAGCGATTGGGGGTGGGGTCTAGCGACTATCCAAGGGACAATACTGACATGCAATTTTCAGAGAAAGGGAGCAAGTCCACCCAGTCACTGCTGACAACTCGAGAGGCTTCTCGGAGAACTGAGATAAGGCCAGCAGCCCCTGGCCCAGGAAGGAGTATTCCTCCTAGATTACGCAGCACCAGAAGACCAAACCAGGCTCGGCTCCTCACCCAGACACGCCCTTTGTTAATCTCAGAGAGTCCAAAGTCTAACCAACAACTGAAGATTTGGGTAGCCCCGATTGGGTCCGCTGGTTTTTCTTACACTTGCAACTTTCTTTAACTGCACTTTTTTTTTTTAAAGAAAAAGATGTTAATTGAAAAAGGCTCGGGGAGTGAGACTGAAGTGAAGGTGTCCGGAAAGTTCGGGAGAGCCCCCCCGCCCCGGGGCGGTGGGCAGCGCAGATGGCGACTGGAAGGGCCTCTAAGGTCAACGCAAACCCAGCGCGCGCGTCTACACCCGACAGAGAGCAGCAGCACTGTGGGGCTCCCCGCCCGAGGCTAGTTAGGGAAGCCGAATTGCGGGATGGGCTCGATTCCCTCAGCGAAGAAGGCGAGGCGGTTCCAGCGCGCGATCTGGCCCGGGGATGCCAGAAAGTCCATCGGCCAGAGCTGGGGATGCAGCTGCGGCCCAGGGGCATCCTCGCGAAGCCCCTGCAGCGGGGAACTGCGGCGGGAGCAGTCCCGAGCCCCTCGGGCTGCCCCGGGGTCGGCGGAGCCCAGGAACGCACCCGGCTCGGGAGGAGCCCGCGTCGGGAGCCCCGCCGTCCGCGGCCCCCTCTTCCCCTGCGCATCGGCCGGACCCGCAGGGCGCGCGGGCCATGGAGCCCCGAGCTGCGCCCCTCCCGAGGCCGCGCGCCCGGACATCCCCCGCCGCGCCCGCCCGTGGCCCCCGCCCCGCGCCCACGCGGTGCCAAGGGCGCTTCGGAGCCCTGCCGTCGAGCCCGGCCCCTCCCTGGCGTCCCGGGCGGCCGCGGGGGGTCTCCAGGGGCGCTGCCCGGAGACCCCGGATCCCGGGGGCGCCCAGCCCGGCGGCGGCAGCCGGTCCCTTACCGCGCAGCGGCTCCGGGCGGCTCCAGGGCCCCGCAGCGCGCCGGGCATTTTTGGGGAAACTTCTCCCTGGTCCGGAGGGCTGAGCCGGCCGGGCAGGAAAAGCGCTCCGCGCCGGGAGGCTGCGACCATCCGGGAACTTCGCAGAGATGTAAACCCTCCCCCTCGGCTCCCTGGCCCCCCCGCGGCCCCGCCACATGTGGACGCGCCGCGAGACCGCCGCCGGCCCTGCGCCCTCTCCGCCGGGCGCCGCGCCCGCCCGGCCCGCTCCTGAGGCTCTGCGCCCCCCTGCCTCGGGGCCTCCAGAGGAGCGGGGCGCGGTGGCGTGGGTAGCAGGCTGGGGATCGTGTGTTCCCCCGTTCCCTTCCCCACTGCAGAGAGGGGACGCGGCCGTGGGGTCCAGGACAAGCATTTGCAGAGGAGCGGGAACTGGAAGCCTGTCCATCCAAGGGCCCTTTCCCGCAGACTGCATCCTCTCCAGCCTCCCGCTGCTGGGGCTCCCCACCCCCTCCCCGAAGGCAAGCTTTTTCCCATAGCCTTTTCCTCTGTTCTCAAAAGAGAAGGTCCAGGTTTGAGATGCCTTAAATTCAAATTCGTTTTAAAAATGAGTTTTAAAATGGAGTGAAACCCACAGATCCCCAAGGTCCACACGCATCTGCCTCCCCACCCACTGTGTGGGGACAACAGTGCTGCTCTTCCCGTGGAGAGATGCCAGTTCTCCCCACCAGTCAGAGGGATTCTTGGAGTAGTTTTACTGCTAGCGGGGCTGGCTCTATCGTCAGCCACCCACATCCTCAGATACGGTAGGATCACAGCAAACATTCGGAGAACGCCGAGGCTCTCCTCCACCGCCAGAGCTGTTAGCACCACAGGCTCTCCTCCACCGCCAGAGCTGTTAGCACCGCGCTCTGACCAGTCCTGACAGCCGCCACCTCCAGGCCCCAAAGAAAACGCTAAGATGACACAGATATTAGAAAGTGTGCATTTGAAAAGAACAACAACTTTTGATCTTTATACCCATTTAATCATATTGTTAAAATACCAAGGCTGTGTATCCCTTCGAGTAAAAACAGAAACGGTGGGACTTCAGAATTGATATCCTAGGCTTGGGAGGTTCTTCATCCCTGACTTCAGGCTCTCTGCTCCTACTCACTTCCGCGTGCTCGCTTGTATCTGGACATGCTCTTAGATACGATCACCCTTCTGGGAAAGAGATGTAGTAACAAGGGTAAACTCTTCCTATTGACAAACTTTTGTCCTAAATGTACCCATCTTTTTAAGATTGTCATATATTTACCTTTCTTTTAAACGACTTCTGTGGTAATATGCACGTTATGTTTTATATAAAATCAAGACAAGTGATTTCATGTATCAACATATTATTCCAGACTTGAAAATAAATCCTATGTGCATGGAAGTGAAGCCCAGGATCTGCCTGATTTCCTTACCAGCTCTCTAAACCTCAATTTTTGCTTCGGTCAAATAGGGATAGCAATACTTTTTACCTCCGAGGATTGTTGTAAGGAGTGAATGTGATAATCCGTCTGAAGATGAGCAGTGTGGTGGCACACAAGAAGGACAGGAATCTCACTTATCTTTGATTCTCCAAAGTCCAGCAGAGCTCCTGGCACCCGGTAAGGAATTGATTAAACGGTTGTTGGTAAGAACTCTCTTGAGTTTATGTCTTTCAAGAATCCATGTAAATTTTAGCATTAGTGTACACAAGAAAATCAGGAAGGTAAAATATATGCCCCCTCCCATTATTTCATCATCAGAAGCCAAAACCAAATGGTGTTCAGAATTGTCCACTGTTTTAAATCGCCCAAAAGTGATCCGTTGCCCAGAAAGCTCCTGTCTCTCTCTCCTCAGACCCCAATACTTCTCTCAATAAGGTCAATACCTGAATAGTGTTTTATCAGTGGTAATATTCTAGTTTCAACAAGTAGGCTATGGTTATGTAAGATGTTAACATTTGGGGAAGCTGAGGGAAGCATATATGGAAACATTTTTTACTATTTTTGCAACTTAATTGTAAGTTTGAAATAATTTCAAGCTGAAAGTTTAAAAAATTTTTTTTAACTTTTTATTAAGATTATGATAGTTTACAACCTTGTGAAATTTCAGTTGTACATTATTGTTAGTCATGTTGTAGGTGCACCACTTCACCCTTTGTGCCCTCCCCCCACTGCCCCCCTTCCCTGGTAACCACCAATCAATTCTCTTTGTCTCTATGTTTAACTTCCACCTATGAGTGTAGTCATACAGAGTTCGTTTTTCTCTGTCTGGCTTATTTCACTTAACATAACACCTTCAAGGTCCATCCATGTTGTTGTGAATGGGACGGTTTTGCCTTTTTTATGGCTGAGTAGTATTCCATTGTAAAAAAATTTTTTTAATTAAAAAAAGATCAAAGCCTAAAATTCTGCAACAGATAACTTCTTCCCTTGGGTGATGCCAAATTATAGCTTAAAATTAAGATACTGAAGTTAGTAGCAGGCAGAGGTATTATGCTAAACCTTTGCAGTCATGTACACTTTGATATGAGTTAGTAAGAAAAAATGGCTTCTTGAATGTTCTTGAAGATGAAGCTAGGCTAGAAATGTTATAATGATCTTGGGATAGAAAGAAAAGGGAAGGAGATAGAAGAACATTGAGACTGGCAAAATTAAGACAAATTTACCAGAGTACAGTATTATTAAATACGTGTATTTGCTTACGATTTCATAGCTACCATTTTGGGACTCCCCTCACCTCTAAACTAGCCATATGGAGCCTTAGAAGGTCCCCTCTGATAACAACTACTTGTTTATCGTCATTGCTTGTTTGATGCCTTTCTTTCCCCTTAGACTGTAGCCCCAATTTGGGGGCAGGGGCATGTGAAGGGAACTGCCTGCCAGGTTCACCACTGTATTCCTAGCACCTGGCACATTCTTGGGACTCCTTACCAATTGATGAATAAATGCCGAGCACTAGGCTTTTACATGTAGTATCTCAGTTAATTCTCACGGCAACTTGTGACATAGATGTTTGTCCCCATTTTACAGATGAGGAAACTGTGACCTAAAGAGCTTAGGTAATCTGCCCAAGATCAGCTTGTAAAGTTCAGAATCGAGATTATTTTGACACTAACACCCTTGCTCTAACTATGCATACTGTCTCTTGACTTGACTTCTTGTGTTTGTTCCACCTCTGAGCTTCAGCTGGTGTAAATGACCTGAAGTGACTAGCATCCAGATTCCTTGGTGCCAAATAACAAAAGAAGAAAATATTCTATTTATCTTTGCAGAGAATTATTGGGGTTCATCTAGGTCTGGTTAAAGGCTCCATACTAGCTTGAAAGATTTGGGGTCTCTGTTCTGAATTAATGCAGGGAGGAATTGGAATGCTATGTGGGACAAGAACACCATGACAGGCCAGGGGATGGCGCGGAGAATCAGGGCGTGTGGGGGGAAGCAGTCTGGCTGGTGCTTGGCACCCAATGGGTGGTCAGTACATATTTGTGGATTGACCAGCCTCCAGAACTGAGAGGACCGAGCTCTTGAGAGCTGAATATTCTGCTTATTTGGACCACACCTTATTCCAAAAAAACTTAAGACAGTAAGAGTTGAATATGATGAAATTTAAATCTTAGTCTGGGAGAGCAAATTTATTAAATCTTTTCAATCTTTATCATTTTCTTTCCTTACTAAAAATATGTTCTAATTCTAAACAGTTGAGGTATTCCATAGCATAAACGTAGAAAGTGAGTTTCCCACAAGCCCGTTCTCCAGAGATAACCACTGTCATAGGAGAATATATGTTCTTCTCCATTTTTTTCTATGTATCCTTATTTTTTTTAATCAACAAATATTTATGGAAAGCCTGGAGAATGGGATCGTACTATACATCTTCTGTAATTTACCTTTCTTTTTCTATGAAATTACCATTGCGTTAGTTTCCTGTTGCTGCATAACAAACTACCATAAATACAGCAGCTTGAAACAGCATGCATTTATTATTTCATGGTTCTGTAGGTCAGAAGTCTGGACATGGCATGACTGGGTTCTCTGTTCAAGGCATCGCAGGCTGAAATCAAGGTTTCAGCCAAGCGGAGTTCTCCTCTGAAGGCTTTGGGGAAAAATCCACTTCGAAGCTCATTCAGGTCATTGGCAGAATTAAGTTCCTTATAGTAGTAGGGCTGAGATACCCATTTCCTTGCTCTCTGTCAGTTGGGGGGCTGCTCTCAGCTCCCAGAGGCCACCCACATTCTTGCCAGGTGGCCTCCTCTATCTTCAAAGCCAGCAGTGGGGAATCTCCCTCACGCTGAATCCCCCTCATACTCCGGTGTCTTTTGCCAGGAAAAACCCAGTCCTTTTTAAGGGCTCAGCTGATTACATTAGCTCCATTGAGGAAATCTCCCTATCTTAAACTCGACTGACGTGGGACCTTAATTACATCTGCAAAATCCCTTTACATCTGCATCTATATTAACAATTACTTGAACAACTGGGAAGTGTGTACACCAGGGGGTGGAAATTTGGGGGGCCTGCTTAGAATCCTACCTACCATAGACATCAAGGTTTATCTTTCCAATTCCCTAAATATAAATCTACCTCATTCTATTTAATAGGTACATAGACTTTCACTGTATCATGTATTATAATTCAACCAAATTCCCTGTTAGTAGACATTTATGTTACTTCCACTTGTTTGCTTTTTAAAATGCAGAACAAACGTTGATGCTCTTAAATGCTCACACACCTGTGTACTTCCGTAAGTTAGTATCCTAGAAGTGGAAGTGCAGGGTGGAAGGGTTTGCCCCTTTTGATAGACACTGCCAAATGCTCTCCAAAATGTGAGTACCAATTCACACTTCCTATGACAGTATATAAGAATGGAAAAAGGGAAGTCTTATACACAATTAAATTCCCTTCAGAGACTGTTTCATCAGAAGGCCATAAGTGTAGTGGTTAAGTGCATGGGCTCTCGGTCAGGTTGCCTGGCTACCAGTCTTGGCTCTTTGATTTCCTAACTGCATGACCTGGCACAGGTGGCTAAGCCTTAGTTTCTGTGTCTCTAAAATGAGGATGAAAATAATGGCACCTCTTTGTATGAGTTAACAGTTGCTGTGTAACAAATTACCCCAAAACTTAGTGACTTAAAACAACACACATTTATTATCTCTTATGTCATTTCTGTGGGTTAGGAATCCGGGTGCAGCCTAGCTGGGTGTTTTTGGCTCCAGGTCTCTCACAAGGCTGCAATCAAGGTGCCAGCCCGAGCTGCAGTCATCTCAAGATTTGACTGGAGGAGGATTCACTTTTGAGTCCACTCCCATGGCTGTTGGCAGGCCTCGGGTCCTCACTGGCTGTTAGCTGGAGACATTGGTTCGTTGCCACGTGGGTGTCTCCATAGTACAGCCCACAGCATGGCAACTGTTTTCCCTCAGAGTGAGTGAGCAAGAGGCAGCACCCAGGATGGAAGCCACAGTGTCTTTGGAACCTAATCTTGAAAGTGACACCCCATCACTCTGCCTTATTCTAGTCATTAGAAGCAAGTCACTAAATGCAGCCTGCGCTTAGGGTGAGGGCATTGTACACTGTGTGAGTGTCAGCATGCAAGGGTCATGGGAGTCATCTTAAAGGCTGCCAACCATGTTGCTCATGAAGGTGTTGTGGGGTTAAAGTGAGTTAATGCATGTAAAATAATGCACATGGTATCTGACTCTTAGTAAGCATTCAAGAAAAGTTTATTATTGTGTTTATCATTGTTTTTCCATTTCACGTGTTATCATTTTATCACTGTTATCATCATTATCATCCATTACTCAGACCCATTTTTTTTTTCAGTTGACTCAGTATCACATCAAGGACCAAAGAGTGGGTCCCGGCCCCGTGGCCGAGTGGTTAAGTTTGCGCGCTTTGCTTCAGCAGCCCAGGGTTTCACCGGTTTGGATCCTGGGCACGGACATGGTACAGCTCGTCAGGCCACGCTGAGGTAGCATCCAACGTAGCACAACCAGAAGGACCTACAACTAGAATATACAGCTATGTGCTGGGGGGCTTTGGGGAGAAAAAACAAAAAAGGTTAGCTACAGATGTTAGCTCAGGTGCCAATCTTTAAAAAAAAATAATAAACCAAAGAGTGTCATTTATACCAAAGCTGCTGTTTGGACAGTATAACAGGCAGTTCCCATCAGGAAACGGAAATCTTCTCAAATGAAGTAATACAGGAAAGCTTAATATAGTCATGTGTCGTTTAATGACGGGATGCATTCTGAGAAATTCGTCATTAGGTTATTTCGTAGTTGTGTGAACATCGTAGAGTGTACTTACACAAACCTAGATGGTACAGCCTCCTACACACTTAGGCTATATGGTACTAATCTTATGGGACCACCGTCACATGGGTGGTTCATTGTTGACTGAGATGTCATTATGCAGGGTGTGACTGTAAAGAAATTGCTTACAAAGGTTGTTAGGAAGAGGAACAAGGGATGGTGCCACGCTCCAGGGCTGGAACAGCAGGGAGCTATTACCACCCCTAGGCTTGAAGGGGATGGAATGTTAACCAGAACCACGGTAGCTTCAGTGGTGGGAGAGGGCTGCTGGCAAGAGTTGTGACCTTCAGAAGAAGGATGGTGCCAAGCTGTGGTGACCCAGGGGGACGAGACTAGAGGAATAAATATTCTGACTGTACTCGTCTTCCACCAGCATCACCCATCATCTGAGCCCAGCCAGGAGCCAGAGGACAAGGAAACCCATCACCTGCACATACAAGTCAGCCAGCCCCCCCGGACTGGAGGGGGAAATGGAAAATAGCCAGCATGGGCAGGCATGGCTATTCACTTTTCCTGGAGACCTGATGCCATGGTCCCTTCACATAAAAGAGGAACTGAAAGGCGGTTAATCCTGAGTTTCCAGGATAGGGGTCAGGGAGTGGTGGGAAGCACGATTCCAGAGGAGTTTGGTCCAATCGTTGGCTTATGATGCCCCTCCAGGAGCTTCCATCTGGGCCAGTGAGGAAGGTACAGAGATTTAAACTCATAGCTGGCAGGCAGGTCCAACGTAAGTGTCCCAGGAGGCTCCTACGGGCTGTAGGTTTTCTTTATCCAGGGAATGGACGTGATGACATGAGAGGTATCTGTCCTGATGACTCTGATTGATGAGTAAACCTTGCTTCATGGGTCAGGGGCCAGTGCAGGTACCTGCGAAGACCTTAGGGGTCCCGAAGGCACAGGGCTTTCCAAACATCATTCTCCTCTCGTAACAAGGATCCAGGAGCCTCACTTCAGTGAGACAAGGCAGTGTAGCGGAGAAGTGGAACCATAAGGCCATACCCAGCAAATGGGATGAACCCAAGGACTCAGAGTGGGCCTTTCCCTTCCCAGTGTCAACCTTCACAAGGAGGCTCTGTGGAAGTCAGGGTGTGTTTGAACGGTTGTTTCCATGCTTCACACCTGCTGAAGTAGAGGACACTGGAAGGGGGCATGGAAGTCTGAATTTATTTATTTATTGTGGCAAATTGATATTTTACAAAAATGTTTTTATGAAGGTGCTGTTAAAATATGATTCATCTGGAAGACAACCCTTTAAAAGATGACAAGGTCACTTGCCACAATATCCCAAGAGGGTTTTGAAGAATGATCATGTGTCATGGACCCAGAAGAGTGATGAACTCAACTGTCCACGATAAGGTTTTAAAAATTACAAAAGTTAAATATGTATAAACATATAAAACACCAAAATAGCACTAATAAAATTAATAAACAGTAGAATCTGTGAGAGGAGAACAACTATGAAAATCTGTAATTTGTAAAGACTTGTTATCTGTGTGAAAGTACTTAAAAATGTTATTTAACTTAAAATTTTTTAAAACTTCAAATGTTTACACTTGTTTTTTCAAAAAAAGCAAGTGTTCTAAATTTGCTCTTCTTTTCTGTGATGATAAATTGCTGTTAGTGTGTTAACTATTCAATAGCTTAGAAAATAAGTTTTCTAATCTATCCCTTTAGTGTAAATTGACATTTTAATGATAAGAGAGAAACAGCTTTTGAAAAGAAATTTATACTATGGAAAGAGTATTTTTGAAAACAGGTGTTTAGAAATGTTTCCATCATCCTGTGATTTTGTTTAAAAAAACAAGTTTACTCTCTACAAAAACCCTTATATCTGTATACTTTAAAAACTAGGAGAAAAATTTTGGATCTTTTAAAAAATCTTCCAATCAAAGTATTTTAAAAGAGAGGAGGCATCTGAGCCCTTTGTTAAAATTATAAAATGCATTAGCTTCTAATAAGCTTGCAAAAATAAATGATTGACTTCAGGGAAGAGAGAAATTTACCAACCAAATTTCAATAAAGAACTTTACATAACTGGTGAACGCCATTTAAAAAATTATTGTGATTTCATAAGTGTGCCCAGTGCTGCCCTCCCCCGTCTGGAGCCACTAACCCTTGGGGGGTGTCTTCTTCTGCTATGCCAGCCACGTGGTTCAAAAGCAAGGAGTGAACTTAGAATCAGACCTTTGAATCCAATTTTACCACAAAGGGCTAAACCAAGGTTTTAAAAAACGATGAAGCAGTAAAAAGATAGGGCTGCCAGGGGTTGGGGGAAGGAGGGAGCGATACAAGAGGGGAGCACAGGAAATTTTAGGGCAATGAAATTATGCTGTATAACACTCTGATGGAGGATACATCAAAGCCCACAGAATGTGTAACATAAAGAACGAATCCCAATGACACTAGACCTTAATAATAATGATCGATGCTGGCTCATCAATTACAACACATGTACCACACTAATATGTGGTGTTATTAGTAGGAGAAATGGGGATGAAGGGTGTTGAGAGAGTATATGGGAACTCTTTCTACTTTTCACTCAATTTTCCTGTAAACCTAAAACTGTCCCCGAAATAAAAAATTAATTAAAAATTTTTAAATGAGGCATATTCCATTACAGTCCTCTTTGGATATTTTCATCACATTTTTAAAATGAGAGCAAACAGTTTTTGAACCATCAATAAATAAAACGCTTTAAAATATTGTTTGTGTTTAACTCATTTGCCTTAATTTACATTTTTGTGTATGTTTAATAAGGTACACAATGGATTATTGCAGTAATGCATGATTGTAATCCATAAGTAAGTCGATATCAATCTATCAGGGAGGTGCGTGCTCAAACATTTTTATTGGTACTGTGGCCTTATTCAGAATGTTGCTGCCCTCTGGACTAATGCTTTCCCAGGGAGAAAGGAAACTTCATATGGCTCAGTGGATCCCTGGCAGCAGCTTGATAAGCACCCTTGGAAAGTGGTGCCGGAGGATGAATTACCCAAGCTGCCTTCCTCGGGTGGAGACAGCAGCAGCCAGGGGCATGAAGTGGAGAGAGTCCGGCAGAGCAGCAGTCATGATGAGGGGCTGAGGGACTTGGTTCATGAGGAGAACATGAAAGAACTGGAATATTCATGACGCGACCAAGTGACAGGTAGGCCAGGGAGGCAGGGTGGAGCACTGGAAGAGCCAGGTGTTCTGGCAGGAGGGGAAGATGAGACTGGCTTAGATGGGCTCTTGATAAGTGAGGTAAGTAACATTGGGCATGGGGAGGCCCAGCAAAGGTTTACAAATAGATTTCGTCAGCAAGGTCAGTTCTGGCAGCACGGTGACAATACCCATAACCCTCAGCTTCCCGTCAAGATCTCTGGAATGATAAACCCTCATGGGCTGGAGCCAAGCGAATGGACTCAGAGGGGCTGGCAGGGCCAGTGGGGCTGTCGGGGCCGGTAAAGCCTGTGGGGTTGGTCAGTGGGGCTCTCCTGAGGGGAAGGCGGCAGCTCCCGCTTTCTCACTCACCACAGAATCAAATTAGAAACTGAGATGGCCACTTCCCTGCCTGTGGAGAGAGTGTGCCCGGGCATACACCAATTAGAGAAAACCCCAAATGCAGCCTCTCCCTATCCCCGAAATCCCGAGTTCCTCCGAGATGCTGTCCCATCCGGCAGAGCAGCGGCTTCACTTGTCTTTTGGCAACAGACCTGTTTCTTGACACAATATTATGCAGAGCACATGTAAAACTGACAATCAGAGCCGCCCTGGTGGAAGGGCAGTGAGGGCCGCAGGGCGGGAGCTCAGATGTCTGTCCACACTCGGCCTTCGCAAATGAGCCCTGAGGCATGATTTGAGAACCACTGTCTGGAGGAACAGGTCCAAGCCCCTTGATGTGGCATTCAGGGACTCCCTTGACACTACCCCTATTTTATTCTCCCGTCTTGTCCTTGGCCAGTCTTTGCTCTACATCTTATATAAGTATAGAACTGCTTCTGCATATCAGAGCTGCTTCATGCCTCTGTGCTTTTGCTCATGCTGTTCCTTTTGCTTGGAATGCCTTTCCCTCTGGTTGCCTCTGACCGAGTCTTGAGAATTCACCTGTGGTAGCATCTCCTCTGACAAGTCCTCTGGGCTCCCATGGTGCCCTTGACGTGCCTGCATCTGAGAGGTTCCCTCTCCCCACTGAACTTCTTCCTATATCTGTTATCCCTCTATGCTGTAAACTCCCCAAGGGCAGGAGCCTTTTGAGTCTGGGTCCTCCACTCCCATTGCCAGTGCTGACTTAACTGAGGCTCTTGTTTACACATTAATCATCAGTCATCAGCTTAGAGCCAAAGGGTCATTCTGGAAAGCAGTTTGACAAAAAAAAAAAAAAAGAAGGGAGACCCACGACACCTGAGCGGAGAGGGGAGGGGAGACGAGAAATGAAGGGCCATGACGGGGAACAACCTCGCTGTGGGGCTTTGCATAGAGTCCCTGAAAGTTCGGCTCGGGTCTGGGGCTTCACTGCCCGGCACCACTGCCGCTGACTGAGTTAGTAATGAGTAGCCCTGGGAAGGTGCACTCTGGCCTGCTAGACAAGGCCTTCCCCGGAGCTCTGGAGGCTTCCGACGGCTTCCCTGAGAGTCTGCAGGCCTTGGGGATTCTAACCAGCATAATAGACTGAAAGGGAGACAGCTGAGCTAGGAAAGTTCGTTCAAGCCCCTGGGGGATGCTGATGGCTTGGTTAAGGACTCCCTCAGATCTGTTTGAAGGAAGCAATCTCTCACTGGAAGTGTCTGCTCATGGGTAGGGAGGGGGAGGTGGAAAAAGCATTGGATTTGGGATTGTGAGAACCAGAAGGATTCCAGGCCTCGGTTTAAAATGCTGAACAATCTCTGCACCTGGGTATTCTCCGTGGACGCAATGAGTTAGCAG
Source organism: Equus quagga (assembly GCF_021613505.1). Taxonomy (NCBI): domain Eukaryota; kingdom Metazoa; phylum Chordata; class Mammalia; order Perissodactyla; family Equidae; genus Equus; species Equus quagga. The sequence goes on from NC_060270.1 coordinate 113,782,972, forward strand.
TGCTCACCCTTCCCCTTCTTTATGGGCACTTACAAGAACAAATGGGACCAGCTCTGCCTCTTGCTGGCTTTGTGACCTTGAGCAAATGCTTTAAACTCTGTGTGCCTCAGTTTCCTCATGTGCCAATGTGGACACTAATTGTACCCTACTTCATTTCGTCATGGGATAATCCATGGAAAGCTCTTAATACACGGCCTGATTCAGAGTAAGCACCCAATAAAAATCAGCTAAAATGATTAGTGACACACTGAGCCATTTGGAAAAGCTTAATGGAGGATAAAAAGGCAGCCAGACTACCACAAGGAAAGACAACATAAACTTTTACTACTTAGAACGTGACGTGTGGATCAGCATCTGCAACACACGGGAAATAGGTAGCAATGCGGAGTGTGGGCCAACCCCAGACCTGCCGACTCTGAGCCTGCGGGCTCATGGGGTCCCCAGTGATTCGCGTGCACGTTAGAGTTCAAGAAGCGCTGACCTAGAAGCACTGATTTATCTACCACGTAATCTATTGTGTCACTTGGGCAAGTTCCTTAACCTCCCATGCTGCTTTTGTCATCTATAAAACCCTATGCCACAGGGGCGTGGCAGTGGTGAAATGACTTAATATATGCCGAGTGTCTTGGATGGCGCCCACACTTGGTAAGTGCCCTCAGTATCTGCGCTGTCTGCTCTCCAGTCCCAGGCTTGGACACTGTGGCCCCTCATGGAGCCTTGCACCTGGGGCCATTGTTCAGCAAGAGCCAGGCCGCCAGGGTCACATCCAGGTTCCCTCACCGGGAGCAAGGTCTGCACGTGGGACCTGGACAATTACCTAACAATTCCAAGTCTCAGTTTCCCATCGGTTAAAATTGGAACAATGATGGTGCCTAGCTCTTGGGGATGCTGAAGTATCGAGTGAGAGGTGCAGCACCAGGCCAGGCCAAGGCTAGTGCTCAGCGTTATCAATGGGCATGTACTGATTATAGTCCACACTGTGGGCTCAAAGGGATGCCCTCACTGTGTCCCACAGTGATGTGATGTCTCTTGTGCAGCCAACAGGTGCAGAAATTCCTTGGGCTAGAACTCAAGTACCAGGGAGGACAGAACCCAAATTCTTAGAGGCAAAGGAGGGAGAGAGGGCAGGCTGGGCCAGGTGAGTAAACCAGCCTTAGCCCGCTCCAGGTGACTGACCGATACCCCACTCGACCCTAAGCCCCATGAGGGTAAGGCCTCTTCTATCTAATTCACCATCCAGTTTACGGAGTGCCTGGTGTTTTGCCTGCCACAAATGAGTGTGTATTCTAGGCCTACTGTGTGAATAAAGGACAGAAGAATGCTGTAGTTATAAACAAGATGACCAACGGGACAACCCTTCCCCATCCCCTGTCTGTCCTGGGCCTGCTCAACTGCGCTGTTAGGGTTGAAGGAGAGACAACTGCATTAGCCCCACCTTGTTGTTGCCTCTAACACTCTATTCTCACAGTTCCTCTTGGTAACTCTGGTGGCACCATGAGAAGCATGTCCTTTTAAGGTATAAACAGTCTCCCCAAATGCTAATGAGGTTAGTAGAGAAGGTTTAATCTATTCCAGCTCAATTTGGGGGGTGGAATCGCATTGCTTAGAGAAGAGTCTTGTGCATTGAAAGAGGGCACAGTTTTGCTTCCATATTGGGAAAGGACCACGACTAGACAAGGGGGTGAGCCCTTGTGGAAGGTGGGGACTTCTGCCTGCACCAGCTCCACAGCCTCCCTCCTAAGAGGGGCACTGTCCCTGCCGAGAAGGGCTTGGAGTCCGGCAGGCCTGCGCCGGAATCCTGGCGCTACCACGTTCTTGCTTGCTGTATGACTTTAGGCTAATTATTTATTAGTCTTGAACATCGGTTGCCTTGTCTGCAAAATGAGGATAATAAAACTTCCTTGCATAGGGTTGTCACGAGAATTAAAACGGAACACGCGTTATAAGTATCCAAAGTGGGACACTTGAGAGCATGAACAGGGCACTATTAGTAGTGACATGAGGTCCGCCAGCACGACCACACCATCCCTAACAACGCAGCACACGTGGTCTCCCTGATTGAAGGGCTCAGCCCAGGTGCTCAGTGAGTGGCAGTACCATTTTTATTGTTACATCTGCTTGAAGTAGGACTGCCAGATTTAGCAAAGAAAGACAAAGATTGCATGGAACATATACTAAAAAATTATTTGTTGTTTATCTGAAATTCAAATTTAACTGGATATACTGTACTTTATCTTGCTAAGAGCCCTGGGTCGCAGGAAGTTATAAAGGTAAAACCGTTATAACTAATGCCATGAGAGGGACTGCCTCCTAGAAACAAACTGGTGCATTAGGGTTTTTTCTCAATAGTCACTGGGGTTATCTTGGAGCTGCCCTTAGGGGAAGGGGAAGAGGAACCAGATGAGGGGTAAGGATGGCAGAAGGGGTTGGAGGCTGGGGACACTGAGGGAAAGGTGACTAAGAGATCTGCTGAGGAATAAGTGAAGACACCCTTAGACCCTTTCAGGACCTGGAGGTTTATGTAAGAGATCAAGGACAGATGCACCCTTTGCGGGGAAAGATGAAGAGGAGGTTGGAAAGCTAAGGGTCCAGGTGACGCGTTGCATTTTCCACACCCTGAAGGCAGGAGGATGTTTACTGGTAACTGATAGAGGTTTGGGTGTTATCTGTCTCAAACCTGACATTCTCAGCAGGTTAAGTTGCTCACCCAGAATGTTTAGAGGAGAAAAAGACCTAGCAGGAAAAATTCCTTCGCTCAGGCTCTGGCATCAGCTGGTTTCCACCCTAGCTCCTGTTCCATTGGATGTGATTTCTCTCTTTTTTTTAAAGATTGGCACCTGACCTAACATCTGCTGCCAATCTTCTTTTGTTTGTCTTTTCCTTCTTCTCCCCAAAGCCCGCAGTACATAGTCATAGATTCTAGTTGAGCGTCTCTGGTTGTGCTGTGTGGGACGCCACCTCAGCGTGGCCTGATGAGCTGTGCCATGTCCGCACCCAGGATCCGAACTGGTGAAACCCCGGGCCACGCAGCAGAGCGGATGAACTTAACAGCTTGGCCACGGGGCCAGTCCCGGATGTGATTTCTCGATCATTCTCACAGACTACAAGGCAAACCCAAGTGAGGGAATTATCAAACGAAAGGAAACTCTTGAAGCCAATAGAGGAAAATGGGCGTCAGGTGCATGCCGTCGCCACCACCCTCCACTTTCTTTCTCTAATTTCTTGATCCAGAATCAGAGATAAATGTATCCAATAGAAAAAAACTTCTTTATTCTGAGATTATGACCTTCCTACTTTTTGGTGTTAAAATATAATTTTTTTCATAAAATGAAGGTCATAATAAATGATGACAAAAAATTGTTTATAGTTAGCAAAGTAAGATATTGGCAACCTAATGTTGGTCACTGAAAAATTTTTTAAGAAATATTTTCCTCTTACATGAAATCCCAAAGTCTGAGAACCACTGATTTAGAACCTTGGTCGCCCCAGGTGGCCCTGCCAGAGCTCGCGTTCACTTTTAGGGACCTGACATGGCACCCACAGGGAACACCTCTGTGATACAGCATCCTTTCATGACAGCCAGGAAGGAGCAAACTCTTTCTGACACCATGGATTCTAGGATAAAATAAACCTTACCTTCCACTGGTGTCCTTTTCATACCACAGAAACTGATGAGAAAGATTCAACATGCATTTTGGGAGCAACGAAACAATGGCTGCCCACTCCATTCTTGAGAGCTATGTGTACAAAGTGGCTGAAATACCATTCTCCATTAGAACCTGTTTTTAATTAGCTGTGGACCTCTGTTGCTTTCTGATTTGGTTGAATTAAGTTAAATTGAACAAATATGTGTTTGAATACTAATTGAACAACGCAGAATAAAGGGCTGTGGGAAAACTAAGAGTGGATCACATGTGCCTGCTGCCTTCAAAGATGTTACAATCCAGTAGGATGATAAGACAAGAAAATCACTGACTGTGGTAAGGGAAGACAGTGGGGACAGGCATGAGATGACTCAGTCTCAGAGGGTGGGTGGAGAAAGGAGGCACTTCAGAGGTCTCAGTTTACAGGGGACCAGAATAAGCATTATGAGAAAGGTGGCATCTAGACGGACCAGTCCATATGAGCAATTTGAGGGCAGCAACTATGTCATTACCCCACTGTCCCTAGTACCTGGCACCAAGTAATTGCTCAATAAATGTATGAAGAATTAATTTAAAAAAATTAATGATAGCAGTGGTTGTGCTAGTTAAAGAATTGCTAAGCACTACACTTTTCTTAGACTTAAAGCATTTGGGAAAAGCTCTTAGTTTAAGCCGGTTTTATGTGTACTAAAGGATGCTTTCCCACATTTTATTTCGGAGGCTGCAGTATTTATTTTCCAGCACAAGAGGGAGCTGCTGCCTAGTTTATTTAACTAAAATAGTATTTCTCTAGGTTTGCCCATTCTTCTCAAATTACAGTGTAGTATACTGTGCCATTTAACCACCCTCCCAAAAAATAGCCCACCAACCAAAAATATTACAATACAATAAAATTGTTATTGGTGATATGTTATTTTCTAAAAGATATTCCTCCTAAAATACATGATTAGTAGGGGGAAAAAAAAGGTAACATTTAAAATGATTTATAAACAGATATCCTAGACCAGGCTGGTCTTCAGAGACCTAAATAAACCCTGGGTTTCCCAGTAATGGAAGATCTGCTTGTAAAAATGCCTCGGGGCCTCATATGTGTGCAACAAATCTGAGATAATAGGCATCTCTAAGAGCCCGAATTTTCCTGAGGGTCAAAATCTAGCTGAGATGTTGACTGAGCCCAGGCCTTCAAACTTAGGACACACTATTTCTTTTGCGAACAGCTGCGCAGAATAGATTATGAAATAGCTAAAATTAAGGTGTGTCTTGAATAAGAACATCTGATCTTTATGGTAATTAGAGCTTAGGGGGAAAATTAGCAAGTAATTATACAATTTTAAAGGATTTTTTGTTTTACTAAAGGTTTCTCTACAGAATTTTTCCCATAGCAAGCTCCCTAGTACCTGTATATCAGAAAAAAACACTTGAATTACCAACATCGCGTGTACACACTATTTTTCAGAGAGATCATTTCTATCAAAGTGTGTGTTACCATCTACAGATAGGCCCCCTATAAATGACAGAGTATAGATAATTTAAGTGTGGGAGGCAGTACTATTAAGGTAAATAGAGAACGAAATGAAGAAAAGAAAGAGCTCAAAGTGAGATAACACTTGTCCAATTCATAACCAAATTCAACCTATGTTAAGAAATCTGAATTTTGTCTTAGAGAAAGAAAACAATCCCTTTGGTCTTCCCAGAAGTATTTCGTTATTTATGATATTTTTGGAACAATGTGGCGAGCTTTCTGCCATCACCAGTGGCCAGACTCTCCCACGTCTGTGTTTGTGGGTCACCTTCGACCTATACTCTTTTATGCGCTTCTGGAGGGCAAGGACCAAGCTTCCTGATTTTTGTCACCTACACAGCCTAGCCCAGGGCCAGCAGTGGACAATTCATTTGTGTTTAGAAAAAAATCACAGCCAAGGGTGGCTGATAAATAAATAAAGGAGGAAGAAATGGGCTCTTAATGCTGAAGGGTTGTGTTTTTTGCTTGTTTCTGGTTAGTTGGTTGTTAAATCTTAATGCTCTAGTCAAGAGGTAGCAGGAGTGGTGAGGAGAATGGACTCAGACGTCTTGGATTCACATCCCAGCTCTGCTGCTTCTAGCTGTGTGGTCTTGGGCAAGATTCCTGACCTCTCCACGTCTCAGTTTCTTCATCAATTACGTGGGCTCATGATGATGCTGATGAAACTTACCACACAGGGTTTATTATTTATAAGTTACTCAGTGTCCAACACATAGTAAATACTATTAGTGATGATAAAGTAGAATCATTATATTTAGTGAGATGTAGTCAAAGTGTACTTTGATTCATTAAAAGCCAAATAAAGCTTTTAAAAAAATGTAATGGAGATGGGGTGACAAAAATGTTTTGGAATTACATAGTGGTGATGGTTGCATAGCCTTGTGGATATTCTAAAAACCACTGAATTGTATACTTTCAATTGGTGAATTTTATGGTATGTGAATATATCTCAATAAAAAATACGATGGAGAAAAATTCAATTCAACAAATATTTGTGGACACATCATAGGTACTCAACCCTCTCCTGGGTTTGGTGGAAGATATAAAGCAGTTTAGGACATAATCTTGGCCCTGGAGAGTACTCTGTAAGGAGCATCTGCAGGGTGTTGGCCCCTTTTCCCAGCACCCCCGAGAAGATGTCACCATCCACACTTTATTCTGAGACTCAGAAGAGTTGAGTAACTTGCCCAAGGTCCATAGGAACTGTGGGTAGCAGGAACCCAACTACCTTCTTCCAAGAGAGAACAACAGTCTTGTTGAGGATGGAAGATTTACATCCATAAAGTAATTAGTGAGGCAGACTTCACAGGCCCAATATATGTGATAAGGAAAATCAAAAAGAGTGTAGGCCATGAGCAGCCAACGGTGGGGAAGTTTTTCTGGAGGCAAAGGCCTTCGAGAGGGTCCTGTATAGACAGGTAAGTTTTAGTGATGCAGGCCAGCGTAGTGGGAGTAGATATCTTTAGAGACGTGTGAGAAGGGCTCACAGACCACTTTTCCTAGAATTATGCATGTTCTCAGGTTGAAAAGCCTTATGGTGATCATATCAACAAACGTGGGTGTACAAGAAATTCACATTGACACAGCTGAAGCCGTAGGCATTTGTGTTGACCAATTACACCAAGATAGTTTGTTAGTTAGAGAATGAGGGGAATCAAAAAACAATTTAGGTGCTTGACCATCCATTCACTTATCTCTTAATGTATTCAACACATTTTTTGAGCACCTGCCTGACTAATACCTGAGAACATAAACACAAATAAAATACAATCTTTGTCCTTTGGGAAGATTCCATGCTAGGAGTTGAAACCAGAACTAGAAAATACTATAAAGTGGTGAGGGGTGCACAGCAAAGGGCTATTGAAAGGAGAATAGAAACATAGGCTTAAAAACACTATGTTAAACTGATTTTCAAAAAATAAAGATTTTTTAAGAGGCTTATTTTTCTGGTTAAAAAAAAAAAAGTACTCCTACAAGGTACCTTAGCAGGGCCTTCACTGGCTGATAGAGGGGGAAGAAAGATTAGTGGAGCAGGTGCCCAGGGCTGGGAAGGACACAGAGACCCCTCCTCACTCTGCTCACTGCTCTCCCCTCATTGTAGGCGCCCTGGGTGGTGGATGGACCGATTGCCCAAAACTGGGTTAAATTTGAACAGGGACAATTTCCCTGCTGTACGGTTCCTTGCTGACTTTCTGAGGATCTTGGGGCTTGGTTCAAGGGGGCACGAGAGCCCGTAAGGATGCCTGTGGAGAGAGAGGTGATTAATCCCCAGGAGGAAGAAACTAGTTTTTCTACCAGTGCCCCATTTTCATCCAGTCCTCACCTGGGGCATGTTTTCAAGCATAAGAGAGGAGCAGTTTGTGATTTAAAAAAAACAATACTTTTTATTGTGGTAAAATATACATAACATAAAGTTTATCATTTTAACCATCTTTAAGTACTATGTAATTCAGTGGCGTTAAGTACATTCACAAGGTTGTGCAACCATCACCACTCTCCATTTCCAGAACTTTTTTTCAGCATCCTAAAGTGAAAGTCTGTAGCCATTAAGCAATAACTCCCCCTCCTCCCAGCCCGTGGTAACCACTATTCTACTTTCTGTCTCTATGAATTCAACTACTCTCGGTATCTTCTATAAGTGGAATCATATAGTGTTTGTCCTTTTGTGACTGGCTTATTTCACTTAGCATAATGTCTTCAAGTTTCATACATGTTGTAGCATGTGTCAGAATTTCATTCCTCTTCAAGGCTGAGTAATATTCCATTGTATGTATAGACCACATTTTGTTTATCCATTCATCTGCTGATGGACACTTGAGTTGCTTCCACCTTTTGACTATTGTGAGCAATGGTGCCTTGAGCCTTGGCGTAGATGTATCTGTTCAAGGCCCTGCTTTAAATTCCTCTGGGTATATACCTGGAAGTGGAATTGCTGGATCACATGGTAATTCTGTTTAGTTTTTTGGGGAACCACCAAACTGTTTTCCATAGCAGCTGCACTATTTTATATTCTCAATAGCCATGCACAATGGGGTTTAATTTCTTCACATGCTTGTCACAGCAACTGCAGAAGAGTGTGGAAAGGGTCCTGAACCTGAGTTGAAAGAAGTCAAATACCATTTCTGGCTTTTTCTTTTTACTCCCCTCCTTTCCCAGTTATGATTTTTTTTTCCCACTTGAGGAAGATTCACCCTGAGCTAACGTCTGTTGCCAATCTTCCTCTTTTTTTGCGTGTGAGCTGCTGCCACAGCATGGCTACTGATAGACGATTGCCAGCAGCCACCAGAACCTGGGAGTTATGGCGCTGATTCTCACTCAGCGCCTCCAGAGGAAGTCAACCTGTCAACACCTTGATTTTGGATTTCAGGCCTTTCTTAGTGAGCCCTGGCTGCTGTGACAAGATAGCATAGACTTGGGGGCTCAAACAACAGACATTTACATTCTCACAGTTCTGGAGGCTGGAAATCCAAGATCAGGGTACCAGCGTGGGCAGGGTTTGGTGAGGGCCCTCTCCCTGGCTTGCAGACTGCCACTTTCTCTCTCTGTCCTCATGTGGTGAGAGAGAGAGAGAGCAAATTCTCTGGTGTCTCTCCTTAAAAGGGCACCAATCCCATTACGAGGACCCCACTCTCAGGGCTTCATCTAAACCTAACCTCCCCAAAGCCTCATCTTCATGTACCACTACATGGGGTGGGGCAGGGCGGGGGGGGGGGGGGGGTTAGGGCTTCAACATATGAATTTTGGGGGGACACGATTCAGTCCTTGGCAGGCCTCCAGAACTGTGAGAGAATGAATTCCTGTTGTTTTTAGCCACCTGGATTGTGACCGTTTTTTAATGGGGCCTTTAGAAACGGAGACAGTGTTCCTCCTCACTGCTCTGGGACCCCTGCTCTCTGAGACCACTAATTCAAAAGAAGACTTAGGGCCCGCAGCCATGGGGGGAGTGTGGGGTGGCGGGGCCATGGAGGACTGGCACAGGCCCCAGCTGTGTGGGCGCCTCTTGTCTTGGACTGCGTCCCTGAGGACGGGGACCAGCGCCGCGCGTGCGGCAGATTCATCAGCACCAGCCCGTCCTGGATTTCCTGCTGGGCTTCGCGGCTGCACTGAGGACCTGGCCCGGCGCTGGCAGCCATCCTGGGGAGGCATCCGCAAAGCAGAAGGTGATACGCCAGGCACCCGGGTTTGCACACAGCAGAGGGTTGGGCCACACAGCACTGCGCCTGGACTGCTGCGTGCACGGCTCCAGTCCCTACCTGGTGGCCCGAGGCACCCCCGACACCTACCTGCCTCAGGGCCCAACCACAACCCCAACACCGACTACCCTTTTGCCCTGTTCCGGGACCGGCTTGGAGAAGGAAGAGGAAAGGGAGGAAGGCTGGAAGCTGCAGCTGGAGGCTGGCAATTACAAGGGCCACCCTCCACTCCATGCAGGCATCATTCTCCAAGATGCAGAGATGGCCTGGCTGTGCGGGGGGCCCGAGCTGACCTCAACAAACCAGAGCCCACCTGCGGCTGGAGAAGCCCTGCACTTGGCAGTAGAGGCCCCAGGAGCCAAGGTGCTGGAGATTCTGAGGGTGGCTCAGGGCCTGCTGCCCCCAAGCACATGGCCGCCACCCCCCCCCCCACCCGGGCAGCGCCAAGCTCCGGCCCAACCCCACCCTTGCCCACCTCCTCTGCGCACATGGAGCCCCGAGCCAGCGCGAGGACAAGCCTGGCTCCTGCAGCAGCAGTAGCTACAGCGACAGCGAGGACGAGGGCGTGAGTCAGGAGGGAAGACAGGGCGGCCCAGCTGGGGAGTCGGGGTAAACCGGCAGGTGGGAAAGGGGAGAAGAGATTTAGGCAGAGCATTGAGACAGACATCGGGCTGCCGCAATTGGAGAACTCAGGCGGCAGTGCAAGTGACCTCGGGCAGCAGTCAGGACAGACCTAGGCAGGGGAGGCAGGAAGAAATCGGGCAGGGGCGGTTAAGAAATTCAGGCAATGGCAGAGATAGAAGTCGGGCAGAGGTGGAGAAAAGACCATGGTAGTCACGATGGTAGACATAGGCAGGGGTGGGTGGCAGAAGGGGAGTGATTTGGGGGAGGAAGAATTGGAGAACTCAGGCTGTGGGAAGATGACCTTTGGCAGCCATGATTAGAACACTGGCAGCTGTGGGAAAGATGTTAGGTGGGGTGAAGAGAGGTTAACTTGGAGAACCCAGGCAGCAGAGACCCAAGGCAGGGGGCCACGCTGAATGCAGGGGTTGAGGAACTGGGGTAAAGGCAGAGGGAAGGGGTGCAGGAGAGAGACCTCGAGTGGCTGTGGTGCTGGAGACCTGGAGCAGAGCTGGGACTCGACAGCAATGGTGGGAGAAACGACCTTGAAGAGTGTGGTTTAAGAACTAGGAGCAGGGGAATTCAGGCTTCAAAGCAAGACCCAGTTCTTAGGGGGCGTGGAAGACCTCGGGCAGTGAGCAAGGAGGCAGCTGCCTGAGCTCTGCCTGGCCCCTCTCCCCCAAGAAGGATATGATGGTCCACAGTAGTCAGAGCCAACACTGGCTAGCTTCCACCCCAGCCTCAAAATCTCTCCCTGATGATCCCATCTGATTTGTTTAATTAATATAATTTCCAATAAAAAAAAATCCCAGTTCCAACAACCACAGGGTAAAAAAGGGAAAACTTAGAGATTTGAACTGTGAATAGTTTGTTTCTATTTTCACTCTTTAATCCCACCCCTGTCAGTACTTACCTGTCTGTACTACAGTTCCAGGATGCTCCTTATTTCCCTAGAAGCCATCTGCTATCCAGACACGCACATCAATGAGGCTACACAGGGCAGGCCAGGGCCGGGCCCTCAGCAAACACCTCTAGGTGGGGAGATGGATCCCAGCACGATGTGCCTCCTCTCTCATTTCATCCGTGGCCTTCTGGAGACCAGGCCCTAACTAAGGGAAGAGATTCCAAAGATGAAAATCTTTGACTTGGTGACAGATTGAGGAAACACATGTTTAGGGGCCGATGAAGCCACATCCTGTAATGTTGCAGTATCCACAGAGGGCCAACTCTACTGGCTTCCGGAGCAGGGGGTGAGTGGGGAACATGTTGGAGGGCCTTGCTTTTGGGGGGAGAGATGGGTTATTTAATCTAATGGAAATAACACAAAAGTAAACGTTAGGAGACCTGTTTTGTCACTAACTAGCCTGTGACCTGAGGTGGGGCGGGGGGGGGGGGGGGGTCTCACTTCTCTGAGCCTTAATTTGCCTATCCTTAAAATGAGGAGAATGGAAATAATTTTTAAGTTCCTTTTCTGAATCAATTGTCCTGGGAGACTATGACAGATTAGGCAAGCAACAGATTCTTTCTTTTTCTTCTAATTGTGGTAAACTGTATTTAACACGAAACTTACCATTTTTGCCACTGTTTTCATTCTTTACTTTATTTTTAATTGTGGTAAAATACACATGACATAAAATTAACCATCTGAACCATTTTTAAGTGTCCAGTTTAGTGGCATTAAGTACATTCACAATGTTGTGCAACCATCACCACTGTGCATTTCCAGAACTTGTCCATCATCCCAAGTGAAACTCTGCACATCAAGCAAGAAATCCCCCCTCCCCCTAAACCCTGGTACTCACTATTCTACTTTCTGTCTCTATGAATTTGCCTATTCTAGGTACCTCGTAAAAGTGAAACCATACAATCTTTGTCCTCTTACATCTAGCTTAGTTCACTGAGCGTGTTTTCAAGATTGATCCACAGGTATTCAAGCAGCAGCCATCAGAATTTCATTCCTCTTTAAGGCTGAATAATATGCCATTGTATGTATAGACCACATTTTGCTTTTCCCTTGACGGACTCTTGGCTTGTTTCCACCTTTTGGCTGCTGTAAATGATGCTGCAGTGAACATCGGCATACAAGGATCTGTTCAAGTTCCTGCTTTCAATTCTTTGGGGTATATCTTTAGGAGTGGAAGTGCTGGATCATCTGATAATTCTATGTTTAGTTTTTTGAGAAACCACCAAACTGTTTTCCCTTTGGCTCACTCTAAAATGATGGTGCTCAGTCCTGCCGCAGGGGTGTGATAGGGAACCCCATGGAGAAGTGGATTGAAACCACCTGGGTTCAGACACGCTGCCCAGGAGTGCAATTCATGGCTCTGCCCGGATACTGATGGGTTCAGATGTGTTCTGGTGATCCCAAGGCCATTACTGAGCCCAGGGCTGCACATTTTCTAGTTTTGAGGTGAACTATGTAGTGGCTGGAAGATGCTATGAAGAAAAATAATTTTCTCTCCTATTCACTTGTCCAGAATTTTAGAAATGGAGATAATATGTGCACACATTTCTGATTTCACTTATAGAACTAGAATCCCAAACATGATTGGGATAAGGACTTGGGAAAAAAGCAGGGAGTTTAACTGGGAAGGCAGAAAGATGGTTGACCCCAAGACTGAAGCTCTCAAAACACTGAGCAGGTGACAGAAAGGCCTAGTTTGAGCCAGGGGGGCCAGGAGACCAACTGAGCAGATGAACTGACCCAGCCTGGAGCTGCGTTGGACTCTCAAAATCTGGATTCAAATCTCAGTTCTACTTACTAGTTTGGGAAACAAACTTGACCTCCCTCGAGGTCAGTTTTCTCATTGTAAGACAGAGACATTATGACAGTTAAGAAGGTGAAATAAAACCATATGTGTGAGGTGATTCCCACAGTGCCTGGCCCTCCCACTCACCTGTTTTCTCTCAAACCCTGAGCATCAAACTCAGGTGCTGTGTTAGACTCAGAAGCCCTTCCCTCAACTCCCAGTTCTAGAAATCTACTTTACAACATGAGTTTTTGATGCGGTTTGCATTTTGGTGGCCATTCTGAACTACTGTGTCCTTTCTCTGCAAATCAAATGCTTTATCTTTTTGGGACTGGTAGATGGGGCTTTCCTAATAGGTACAAAACTGGCTTTTAAGCAAAGGATACATTCTTTGCTTAAAAAAATAAAAAATTTAAAAACCAGGCCAACAGAGACCCTCAGTTATTCTGGGCAAAACTCCTCTAGACGCCATTGGACATGAACCTTCTTGTAGCAGTTCTGTTTCATTTACTGAAAAAGCCTGGCTCTCCAGGCAGACAGAGCAGGACTGAAGGGAGAAAAAATGTGAAAACACTTGGAGGCCACAACCGTCTGTAAATGTCGATCATTATCATTAATCATAAATACAGCAAATTAAGTGTTTGATAAGTGAGCTTGTATCCAAGGAGACAGATCTTTCTGTCTTCCCTGCCCTTCTCCGCTCTGCCTCGTGCTGGGGCAGAACTGGGCTCCGCTCAGCTCTCCGCTCATCCTTGCTGGTTTAATTCAATGAGCCGACCTGCAAACACAGCCAGGGTTCCAATGATGCAGACGAGCATGAAGACTCCAAGGAGAATGTGGTCCATCACCATTGCAACATACTTCCATTCCTCAGCCGCCTGGGAGAGAGGAAAGTGTTAGAATTTCCTGAAGGTGGTCATTAGACTCACAGTGTTGATGCTTTGCACCTTCTATGGCCCATTCTATTTGCAGATCCTGAGGCCCCCAACATAACTTGGCTGGCATTATGACCTTTATTTTTTGAATAGACTATTCACAATGTGATGACTTACTAAGGTGGCCCAGAGGCGGTCACCAAGGTACAACTTAGGTCGGTAGCTCTCTCTGAAACACCAACCTACTCGTCAAGCCAAACCCATCCGTCTGTGCTTGAGCATCTGATAATTTAAACCCAGAGGTGCGATTTCAAGCCACAAAGCTTACGTTATTGGACTCCTGGTCTGACTTCATGGTCTCTGCGATGTATTTGACGCCCTCGATGGCACTTTTCACCTCGGGGTGTTTGATCAGGGGAGAGTGGAAGCCCATGGGTGGAGGCCCGGGCTTCCCAGAAATGTCAGAAATATCAATGTCTTCTGTAAAAATCTTTCTGTCTTGTTTTTCTCTGGATGGTCTTTTCATTGTGGAGAAGAACATGATATTTGGGATGGTATCAATAAAAACCTAACATAAAAAAGATATCCATGTATCAGAATCACTGGCAGCAGGGCAAGCATCAAACTCAGACTTTGAAGTAGCAATGTGACCTTAGGCGAGTAATTCAGCTTCTCTGGGCCTCAGCCTCTTTGTCCTTAAAACAAAAGGACTATGCTAGATTTTCTCAAAAATTCCTTTGTGCATGTCCTGTGGCCTGTCAGACTACTGTGGTCAGGCGATGCTTCTGTAATGTGAGCAGTTCGCCACTGGAGGGAGCCTTGCGCAGCTATCAGACTCAAGACACCAATGACGCTTAAGCTTCCGGACCCCTTATAGGGATCGGCTGCTTTCAAGGCCACGTGTTCTCGTGATCTTACGGTTAAAGAAAGGACCCCTCCGCTAAAAAATAGACAAGGTTCTGGCCACAAAACAGCTAGACTGTTTTCTTCCATTTCTTGTTCCTGAAGAAATGCAACATAGGTATTGCCGGGAGTCACTTTGTCTCTATAGAAACAGGGACTATTTCTCCTCCAAAAAGAATACATTGCAAGCAGTAGTTTCTCTGTCAGTTCATGAAAAATCTTTTGCATTCTGCACAAAAGACCCTGGAAGTTCGTGTCTCTGTGAGATTTTATTAAAAGACTGGCATATTTGAAATGTTAACACATTCTAAATTTCAGTCATGTAAATATTGGAGACCAAGTTCCTCATAAAAACTCACGTTTTGACAATCTCTGATCAAGCCCCCCTCCAACTCTAGCTCTTATTTTATTCTCAGCAGATGATTCTACCAGCAAAAACTAAGCAGCCTGTTCACAAATTAGAAGACATACAAGCAGAAATCTCAAGAAGTTCACAGCATTTAAATGAAAAGACTGATTTATTCATCTTCTCTAACCAAGGAGATTCGTTAAGCCTGAATTTGGAGTGGACTTTGTTACTGTTTTTCTTCTCTCTCTGGGGAGGATACATGAGTTATTCATCCCTAGGAAGAGCCAAAGAAAGTTCCTTGCAAAAATCCCCTACAGCCCAGAAAGGACTTTCGGTTCCTAAGTACCCACAAGTGTTAGCCAGAATCCCACTGGCCACGTGGAAGGGGAGACCAGTAGATGTACCCAAGGGAATGGCCGCCCTGTGCAAAGTTTGCAGGGGCCACAATCACTCACCTTCCGCACCCACTCAGGCATGACATGGGTGCTGGGGGAGCGGTGGTGTGTGTTGATGACGATGACGGTGATGATGATGGAGGTGATGACAAACACCATGGTGAACAGCATGTATTTTCCAATCAAGGGCACAGCACTGGACGTGGAAGGGATCAACTCCACAATGACCAGAAGGAACACGGTTAAGGACAGCAGGACAGAGATGCTCAAAGTCATCTTCTCTCCTGGACAAGATGAAGAAGAAACACAACAGCCCACCTGTTATGGGCTGAATTGTTGCTCCCTACCAAATCTGTACGTTGGAGTCCTCAGTCTCTGCACCTCAGTGACTGTATTTGGAGATAAGGCCTTTAAAGAGGTAATTAAATTAAATGAGGTCTTGCAGTGGGACCTCACCCAATATGACTGGTGTCCTCAGAAGAAGAGGAGATCAGGACACAGATATACATAGACAGGAAAGACCACGTGAAGACACAGGGAGAAGAGCGCCATCTGCAAGCCAAGGAGAGAGGCCTTGGAGGAAACCAACCCTGCCGACACCTTGCTCTCGGACCTCCAGCCTGCAGAACTGAGACAATAAATTCCTATCGTTTAAGCCACTCAGTCTGTGGTACTTTGTTATGGTGGCCCCAGCAAATGAATACACCACCAAAATCTAAGGGTGGGAGGAGTGTGACCAGAATGTTCTCAAAGCTTCATTCTGGGGAAATATTTTTGGTAGAATTTCCTAGGAGACCTTGGCACCTTAACTCTGCTGACAATGGCAAGTGGCGGACAATTCAGTTAGAGGCTGCCAAGCAGGAAACGGCTCTTTCATCTGGTGCCCCACAACTTTGTTTCTTGGTGGAACTCAAGGAGCCAACTTATGCCAAGCTGGGCAGCAAGCTAGACCCTTGGCAGCAGTTTTTCTGTTTGCAGCAAAATGTCATGAACCTCACAAAACTGAACCGCAGCCCAGCCTACTCGTTACCCAGCAGATGGATGGGCATCCTAGAGGTACTTCTCATTGTGGGACACATAAGCTTCTCATTATGGGATCAAGCTGCAAGACCAAGACCAAGAAAAGGACAAAATCGATGATTTCACATCACTGACTTTCTCTCTTTCATCTAAGAGGATGATTTGTTTTTTCTTGTTTTGTTTTGTTTTTCATAGTAAGGGACCAGGGATTTCCCCACCTCCACCCTTTTCTCTAGGCCCTGTAATTTCAGGGTGAACATTCTCTGCTGGAGTCTTGGTTAGGCAAGGAGGGCAAGTAAGAAGGTTGGGAGCTGAATAGCCCAGGAATGTCTCTGTGGGCACTGACCACCTAGATGCAGCAGAGCCTTTGGAGGGGACTGTCCTTGGGCTGGTCTAGCTGTTTGTGTCCTGGGAAACCCTTGTGTTGCCCTGCTTTCTACTGTGGAGCTTTTCCCATTCTGGATCCTTCCAGATGCTAGGAGCACATACAGGATACCAAGCGGATGCAGATGAGAAATTGTCAGTTCTACCTGGTGGGTAAGAAAGTCTTCAAATGTGAAAAAGAAGACAATTATAAATATGAAATATTGATCAAGTTACATCAAATTTCTTAATAATAATGGTAGTAATAGCTAACATTTATCCAGCAGGCTTACTGTTCTAGATGTTTTCAAGTGTACATCATTTAGTATTTATAGCAACTCTGATTAGTTTCCATATTGCCCTGACTAGTGTTTTCTCTCTTCACTTTAAGAAGCTTCATTTGATTAGAAAGTTGAAAAAATATCTGTTTAAATACGAGTGCAATCACTAGAACTTACATTCTGTGGGGTGAATTCTGTCTTATTCTTTTCTGTATCCCTGCCACATCACAGTTGTTCAACAAATACATGTTGAATGAGTGAATGCATAATCTTTTTTTCTTGTTGGAAAGTTGGATTTAGACTTTTGTGGATTTTTTTTGTTATTTTGATAAAGTGTTACCTGTCATAAGTTTGAGAACTGTCTGTACCATCTTTCTTTTTTCCCTATGTGTCTGTCGTACATCGTTTATGAGCAGGGCCTTGCAGGCAGGCATACCCTTTTCCCCTTTTCTATAGATTGTTGGTGTTTCGTGAAACTATGTCACAGATGTGATTACTCAGTAGGAGGTAAGTAAGTTGTCCAGGCTGATATGTGAGAAAGAATTGCCACTTGGGAAGTATGGTCTTGTGTATAAAGATGCTGCCATCTGGAAAACAGATATACCAAAGCTATTTTCAAGTGGCAAGCAGTGAGCGCAAGAGGCAAGAGCTGGATTAGTCAGTATACAGCAAATGACTTCATCCGGGAAGTGGCATGAGGAGTGTGTGCGATCCTTGCCTTACCCAGCCCATTTCTGGGCACACAGTAGGTATTCAGCAAATAGGGATTGACGGTTATTCACTTTAACTAGACTGAGCTATGTCTGTGTGTCTTCAGGGTACCTTCAACTCTCAGCCTGCTCTGTAGCCCGCTCCAGCTATGAGCTCCGCCCATAGTGACTGCACGTGACCACTGAGTAAAGCATCCTCCTGGTGATGATGAGTTGGGTCTGTCTGCCTGTATTTGTTAATTAGCCCATGATTATTTCTGGCTTTCCCCAAAATAGCAGCATGAGATCTGTCAGCATCAACAGCAGCGGCAGCCATGGCAACTGCACCCACCTGAGTCTGTGGGCAGGTAGAACACCAGGCCGGTTAAGAAGGAGAAGAGCAGGCAGGGAATGATGACATTGACGATGAAGTAGAGGGGCAGGCGCTGCATGACAAAGTGGTAGGTGATGTCCAGGTAGGGCGTGGAGGGGCAGCAGGCGTAGAACACCCAGTGCTTCCAGCCCCGGGACTCCTTGATCACCCACTCCCCACTCTCCATGAAGTTGCTCAGGTCAGGCTGGTCGCTTTCCTGGAAGATGGAATGAAACTGAAATCCCAGCCATGCCACCATGAGGAGGGACAGGGTTTTGTAATCAGCTATGACAAGGCAACTGATACCAGTGCTGTCTGTTACACACCCAGGAGGGAGCCTGGGTCACTTCCACTTTGGGGTCTTGGGTTCCTTTCCTATAAAATAAGGGGGTTTGGACTATTGGGGTTCTCCATGTTGACTACACATTCAAGTCATGTGGGAGCTTTAAAACACATCAGTACCCTGGCCCCCACCCCACACTGATAAAATTAGGATTATTGGGACAGAGCCTGGGCATAGGGAATTCATTTAGGCTCTCAGGTAGTTCTCATGTGCAGGGCATTGAAAATCTTCCCAGTCAACTGAGAACAAACTAGATGATTCCCAGAGTTCTAACTGGTGCCGAGAGCCTATGATTATCAAGGGACAGAGTCGGAGACCTGAGTCACACCTTTCCTGAATCCAACCTCTTCACACAAGGTCACCACCTACCGGGTTGATAGCCACCACAGAGCCATCATAGGTCCAGGTGCCCAGCTTCATGCTGCAGTTCTGTTCATCAAAGGGAAAGTAGGTGACGATGATCTCACAGTAGCTTTTAAAGATGGCTGGAGGTGTCCACGTGATATGGCCGGTGTAGTCCAGGAGCACTTTGGTGAACTTCACAATGGCAAAGTCACCGTCTGCACTACAGTTGGGATAAAAGAGGAACATGGCTCCAAATGGTGGATGAGCCTTCGGTTCTGCTTGGGGATATTAACAGGAGACAGCTGTTAATTATTCAGGTGCTAATTATAGAAGCTTGCTTTTGGGTAGCTCACTTTTTATCTATGGCAGTTTCCCAAATTTGTCTAATAATAAGAATCACTGGGGTGCTTGTTAAAATATAGATTCCTGAGCACTGTCTAAGTGTTGAATCAAATTATCTGGGGAAGAAGTTGGGAATCTATGGTTTTAAAAAAACAACAGGTACCACTGATGCACTGCATCCCAGATTTTTTCTTCCCAGTCCTCAGTAGTATTTGCAATATCAATCTCCATCTATCTCTTTTCTGATATACTTTGAAAGTTAACTGGGAAAAAAAAAAAACTGGTTTTAAATAAAAATTCCTCTAGGGGCTCATCCCTGTGACAAGCAGGTTAAGGAAGAGGTCTACTAACTTTTTTTTTTTTTTTTGAGGAAGATTAGCCCTGAGCTAACTACTGCAGTCCTCCTCTTTTTGCTGAGGAAGACTGACCCTGAGCTAACATCCATGCCCATCTTCCTCTACTTTATATGTGGGACGCCTGCCACAGCATGGCTTTTGACAAGTGGTGCCATGTCCGCACCTGGGATCCGAACCAGCGAACCCCAGGCCACTGAGAAGCGGAACATGGGAAATTAACTGCTGCACCACCGGGCCAGCCCCCTCTACTAACTTTTTGAGGACTATTTAGAACTCAGTGGGGTGGGGTCACAAGCTCAGATGCATCCAGGGCCAGGCAGTCTGGAAGGAGTGTGGGGCTGAGACTGTGGTAAAGGGTCAGCCCCTTTCTCCTCCAAGGGAGGCGCACTCAGCTCTGCCTGTGGTGTCCGCGCGGGACCGAAGGCCCCATGTCGCCAGATATTTGGATTTTTCCTCAGAAGCTGGAAATCTAGATTTTTTAATCCAAAATTTCTAGATTTTTGAATGTTGGATTTTTCTAGAGAGGCTAAAAATCCAGGTTTAATGTGACATTTCCTGATTTTCAAATGTTGGCAATAATTTCTCTTTAAAAAAATGGTAGATGTTAAAAAATAACAATAAGCCACTTCTGCAGGCCTTATTCAGTGGGCAGTCTACTCGTTCCACAAACAGCCTGGTCCCAGGGCCTTGGCCAAGAGCAGGACATTAGAATAGATGCCGAACAGGTGGGTGGGGTCTGCCTCGGGGGGTTTCAGGGACATATGGCATATGCTGGTGCCTCACCTCATGAATCGAGAAAATTTTTTTCTCATTGATTTTTCTTTGGGATGGAGGTGGGGCTCTATCCAGAAATCTATGCAGTTTTGGATCTTCCTGAAAAGGCCCCAAAAAGCAGAGGGCCATAGGATCATCTAAGTTTCTCCCTATGAACAGGTAAAACAGGGGCCTCTCCCCAGCAGGGTGTTCCTGAATGACTTGTCCAAAGGACCAGAGGATTTTAATTGCATCCCTCAGATTCTTACTGAAAGAGAAAACTAACACCAGACACTCTGCTCTATCAGTATTTTTGTCTGAAAAGGTTACGCAAGTGAGTGGATAATTTGGCTCAAGCTAGAATCCCAGGTATAATTGGAAAATACATAGTAGAAAATCGCAGTTGGGGAGAGTTGGCCTTGAAGGACATGGTTTCCACTCACTAGCCCTTGCCACCTTTCCTGGAAAGTCTGCTAGAATGCACAGCCTGCTCGCCCCAGACACACGCTGAATAATGTCAGACAGCAGATCCTCTAGGCGCATGTCGAACACTCCTGCCTGGGAAGGATGCTCTTTGAAATGAACATTCCCTGACAAATGAAGGGCGTATGATAATGAACGTGTCATTAAACCGGAGTGTCTTGAATCACATTATAACTTCACCACATGCAGTCTGTCACAGAGCCCAGTAGATCGGCCTACACAGGCATCCAGGCCATCACCAGTGCTCAGTGTCTTGGGATGCTGTGAAGATGTGATGAATAACAACCCCGGGAGGTTCAGACCTATTGGTAAGAAGGACATTTAATTCCAAAGAACTCAATTATATGAAGTTTGGGTTCCTTGGATGGTTGCCACACACCCTTCAGGAGCTCTCAGGGATTAAATGTCCCCCACCCCACAGCCCTGATTCAATTTGGCTCTGATAATTGTTTCTATTCATAACATGAGACACCATATGGCACCCCTAGCATGTCAACTTGGCTCCTGGCTGCTAAGGGTTATTTAATGTGAACAGTGGTGAGAAGCATACCGAGAGTGGCGCCCCTTCCGTTAGGGCGCTCGGCTCCACCTGCCCTGGGGATGTCCCCCCGTCCTGTCTGTTTTGCTTACTTGTTGTAGAGAACAAGGTCTGGGCGCCAGATCTTTTCCGAGGGAATGTGGATTTTTTTCACGCCGCCATAGTCGGCTGGATTCCATTTTAGGTTGTAATCCACCCATTGCTAAAAATGAAGACATTTAGCCAATTAAAAAGCTAAAAACATTAAAGAAAATCTAAGGTTATCAAGAGCTCTGATGGTTATGGTTATTCAGATATGGACAGAAATTGTGCTCCAGAAAAAAAGGTTCGATTCAGAATTCAGGTTTCACTTGAGTAAACAGTCACAGTGAACACGTATGTAGCACTAACCACATGCAGACACTGTGCTAAGCACTTTACCTATATTCATCGTTTAGTCCTCAAAACAGTCCTATGAGATAAGAGTGACTATTGACCCCATTTTACATATGAGAAAACAAAGGTACTCCCAAGTCATGCCATGGGTGGCGGCAGATCTACCACACCACACTGCCCACCCCAAGGAAAGGAGAATGACCCATGGTGAACAATTTCCTCAAGCAGGTGACATCATTTTAAAAAAGCATTCTATTTTTTCCTACGTTATAGAAGTAATATATGCCCAATGCAGCAGATCTGGATAACACAATGCTATGGATTAAGTTGTATCTCCCCCAAATCCATATGTTGAAGTCACAACCCCGCATCCCTAAGAACTGACCTTTTTTGGAGACGGGGTCTTTACAGAGGTAATTAAGTTAAAATGAGGCCATTAAGGTGGGCCCTAATCCATATGACTGGTGGCCTTATCAGAAGGGGACTGTTGAAGACAGGTACGTATTCAGGAAGAATGCCACGTGAACATGAAGACGGCCGACTACGAGCAAAAGAGAGGCCCAGAGCAGATTGCGCCTCTCAGCCCTCAGAAGGAACCGGTGCAGCCAACACCTTGATTTTGAACTTTTGGCCTCAAGATCTGTGAGACAATAAATTCCTGTTGTTTAAGCCACCCAGTTTGTGGCTTTGTTACGGCAGCCCTAGCAAACTAATTAACACAGGAAAACGCACAATGTAAAAAATAAACACCAGAACATGATCCATAACCCCACTACCTCCAAATATATGCCTTTAACATTTTTGTATATATCCCTGTTACCCAAATTGATTTCCTCTGGGCCCAGGTTAAATTTCAGAGTGAATAACAACAACATAAATGCAGCATCTAGCTGAATTACCTGTTTCAGTCGAACATTGGTTGTCACGATCTGATTTACTTCATCCTGCAAAAAGACAAGGCCCCATCTTTAGGGATTGGAGGGGGGAGCCGAGGGGAGGATGCTCCAGGGTGAGAGGTGTGGGTGCTGTGGGGAGCCCGGAGCGCTCTTGTCTCACCACGTTGATGAGCTGTATCAGCTGCAGGCCCACGGTGACCTCTACCACCTCGCGGTGGTCTTCCACTGGCCGTACCACGCTGTTATAGTTTTCAAATAGCTTTGCCACCAGACGGGTCTCATGTTCGGAGCACAGGACGAGGCCAGCTGAGACAGCAAATGACACACACATTGTCAGACTCTGCTCCCCACCCTCCACATACACTAACATGAGTAATTGAGGCGTGACCAGCTAATGGAAGGCACACAGGCCCCCTTGTTGAAGGGTCCTGGATGCAGCTATGATTGCCTTAAGCTCCTTTCCAAGTGCAGCTGCTGGTGTGGTCCCTTCCCAGTGGGGTGTGCCAGATTATCATGACACTTGTGCTTTGGACAGATGACATTCCTCTGGCTGAATCAAGTGAGCTAGGAACAAGTATACACAAGAAGAAAGGTCCACACGAAAGCCAGTCTTAGTATTCCAGAGTCTGGCCATGGTGTAAAGGAATCTTGGATTTGCTGGCCTGAGACCTCATGATGCTATAAATAGCCAAAAATTGATGCTGGTTCACACCCAGTAGGATGGCCATAATTAACAAAATTGAAAATGACAAATATTGGTGAGGTTGTAGAGAAACTGGAAGCCTCATGTGTTGCTGGTGAGAATGTAAAATGGTGCAGTTACTGTGGAAAACAGTTTGGCAGTTCTTCACACAAGTTACATGCAGAGTCACCGTTTGACCTAGCAATTCCATTCCTGGGTATATCCCCAAAAGAATTGTTCACACAAAAACTTGTACATGAATGTTCATAGCAACACTATATACAAGAGCTAAGTGATGAAAACAACCCAAATGTCCGCCAACAGATAAATGGATGAACAAATGGTAGCATATCCATGCAGTAGAATATTATTCAGCCATGAAAAGGAATGAGGTATTGTTATATGCTACAATATAGATGAACCTTGAAAACATTATGCTGAGTGAAAGAAGCCAGATATAAAAGACAATATATTATATGATTCCATTTATGTGAAATATCCAGAATAGGTAAATGCATAGAGACAGAGAAGAGATTAGTGATTACCAGGGACTGAGGGGACAGGGGAATGGGGAATGACTACCAATGGGTACAGGGTTTCCTTTGGGGATGATGAAAAGTTCTGGAATTCGATAGTGGTGATGTTTGCATAACATTGTGAATGTACTTAATGCCACTGACTTACACACTTTAAAACGGTAATTTTATGTAATATGTATTCTACTGTGGTAAATTTTATGTAGTGTGTATTTTACCATAATTAAAAAAAAATATTGCTGCTGGTGGGTACATGTCCCAGTTAAGTTGTAAAGATATAGTAAAAACTGTGTGCTTTTCTGACCTGGATTTGGGGCTCCTATTTGGAGCATGAGTGATTCCAATGAATCTTTACTGCGTTTTCCTTCAGGAGGGAGAGCAATTCATCTAATACTCTTGGAGCCCACAGCCCTTTTATGTCCAATGTTATGTGGTCCTCAGCAGCATCTGGTGAGGCAGGCAGGCAGGCAGATGTTCTCCCCTGAGATTCTGAGAGGCTGGACCACTTGTCCAAGGTCATGTGGCTGGGGCAAAGCTTGGGTTAGAGCTCTGTCATTCTGCGTTGCGCTCCTGCCCTAACTCTTAATTTTATGAGTGTGTTGGTGGGCTGTGCTGGAAACTGCATGACTGTGGTGCCATTATTGCTGTGAGAAAATGTGTTCCAAATTCCAACAAGTGCCTTATGAAGGATCTTTGTAACTCAAGCCTTCTGTGGATTAGGGATTGCCTGTTCGGGGTTGGGAGAGGAAGTAGACACAAGATCCATTTGCCCTGATTTGTGTAACTAGATCTCTGCTTTCCGCAGGTTATTGCTCAAACCACCACCCCTTTTCCATGGGCCAAGACAACTTTAAAAATGGAATGCGCGCTGTTTTCCTTTTTTTCCTAGTAGCGTTCACCTATTGCCTCAAAGACAGGTTATTATTTTTCTTTATTGTTTTTCTCCTTGGATCCTAAGTTTGAAGGAGTTTGTCAACAAAATAATTATTAAGTCCAAATTACCTTTCCTATTTTTATTAATGAAAATGATAACTAACATATTCAACTTGTGATGTGCCGGACACTCTTCCACGCGCTTTGCATATGCTAACTCTTTCAACCCCCGCAACTGGGTGCAGTGGGGACTGCTGGTCTCCTCACTTCACAGATGAGCAAATCGAGGCACAGAGAGGTTAAGTGACTTGCCCAGAGTCCATAAATGGTGAAGCCAGGATTCAAACCCAGAGCCCACGCTCTCAACCACTATTTCTCATCAAGGACTTTGGATCAGCTTGAAACAACCCATGTTACGCAATGAGTTGATACCTTTTCATCCCTCAAAAGTGTGTTTTCATTAGTCTGTACAGCTTTATTCAAGGCCCTGGATTTGTATTATCTTTTTGAATCCCTATAACAATTCTCTCAGGTATGTCTTTGCCCTACTTTACAAGCGAGAGAGAACTGCGGTTGGGACAGCTGAGCCATGTGTTTGTGGTTCCCAGCCAGTTAGGGTGGGGTTGCAAACGGAGGCAGTCTGATGCTAGGCCCTGTGCATTTATCACCTCCTTAAAGGTAAGTGTATCATTGCCTTTCAGATTTTGAAGCTTTCAGGGGAGAATAAATATCCCCATTATGACTTTCCTGGACTCTATGTAGGGAACCCCTGACCTAGGGAACCCCTGACCTAGCCTACCCCTTCATTTCTAGTTTCCCAAATTTTCTGAACCCACAAGAGTCCAAGAGCATCCAAGATGCCCAACCAGACAGCGCTTTTACATGACATCTCCCGGAAACTACCTGCATTTGAAGACTTTTCAAGGGAGTGTGTTGTCGCAGTTTTGCAGTTGCCCATTGAGTCCCCGGGACACAACAATCCTTCTGTCTGCACGCCTTGTCTTTCCCAGGCTCCACCTGGCCCATGGTGGGACAGGGGACAGGCATGGGTCGCTGAGTGCCTTGGCGACTGAGTTTGAAGCTATTGCTTTGGCATTGCCCTGGGCTGCTTATTTTTGAGTGACTTTATTCCAGTTTGACAGGAAGAACATACTAGAAAGCAATGGATAGAGCAGATGGTCAGCATTATGCAGCAGGAAAACTATGCAGGCCAACCCTGTGGTCCACTAGGGAGATGAGGAGGACTGGGGAGGGAATGGCCAGCATTCCAATGACATTCACTTCCTCCTCTTCCTCCCTTGCCAATAACAAGGGGCCTTGTTCCTTCAGTAATTAATCTCCAAGGAATTTCCGAGGAGATCTCCATTTCTTAGATTGGCTTCATTGGTATTCTTTTCTATTCTCCTCCTTAAAGCTGGGTAGAGTGCTAGAAAACTTACAGATCTTGAAATCAGAATTCTATGATTCTGTTACCAACTCCAATATGGTCTGGAGAGTTGGGCCAGTTCTTCATGGATTCAGTGAGTCACAGCAAATACTTTCTTTAAAAGGCAGGATATAAATTAACAAACATACAAACAAATAATGTCAAAGTCTCCCTTTTCAGCAAAATCATATAGGTAATCCTTATTTAGATGATGGTAACATTAATTCATTCATCAAATATTTGTTGAGCATTTACTGTATGCAAAGCATTAAGAGCTTTGAGGTGTTCAAAGGTGAATCTGACACGAATCTTGTCCTCCTACCCACATGAAGATTGACATTTGTCATTTACATAAATAACTACGAACAAGTTAGAAAGTAATATGCTGTGAGAAAGGTGGCAATGAAGTGCTTGGGATTCTAGAGACGCAAGAGAGACGAGGTTGTAATGAAAGGTGCTACATAAGTAGAGCAGAAATCATTGTGTGTTAAGCTAAGACAGGAAAAAGTGTCCCTGACATGAATGAGGATTTTGTCCACAAAGGACTGATTCTAAGAAGGGGAACCCAGCCACAAGTTCGAAGTGTTCTCTTTTTTTGAGGAAAATTAGCCCCGAGCTACCATCCACCGCCAATCCTCCTCTTTTTGCCGGGGAACACTGGCCCTGAGCTACCATCTGTGCCCATCTTCCTCTATTTTATATGTGGCATGCCTGCCACAGCATGGCTTGATAAGCAATGCGTATGTTCCACACCTGGGATCCAAACCAGTGAACCCTGGGCCACCAAAGCAGGGCGTGCGAACTTAACCACTATGCCACCTGTCTGGCCCCTCAAAGGGTTATTTTTGTACCACACTAGTTTAATCCCTATTTTTATGTGGGGGAACAGTCCACTGGGTTGGGCAAAAGGAATTCTGACTGTTAACTGGTCACCTTGGGTAATTCTTATCTCAACCTGGTGCTGTGTCTTTTGGTACCTTTGGCAATTTCAGGCTATTTTCTGACTGTGCATATAACAAACGGAGTCTCCAACTGATCACGTTCCAAAAGTTATAAATTAAGTGACATTGAGCAGGTCAACTTGTATTTTCAGCCTCAGTTTCCCTATAATAAAAAATGGAAGATGTTGGACTACTTCATCTAGCTCTAAATGTCTATGAACAACCCATGTGAATCGATACCAGCAAACTTTAGGTTTGAGCTAAATACATATCACCTACTTTTTAAAATAACTAAACATGCATTTTTGGAAGTCTTTGGTGTCCTAAGAGATCTCTTAAGGACTTTTATACATAAGCATATCACTTAAGAATTTTAATTGAGTGTTGTGTTTGCAAACACACGCATCCCACCACCACTACCACCTGGCCAGCTTTGGTTGGATCAAGTCCAAATCCTACTGGATATAACTATTTGAGTTTAGGCTCTTTCTCTCAATTCTGTTATTGAAAAACACTAATAATAAAGTTCTTTTGCCTAGGAGGCCTGCGTTTGTCAGAGCAATTTTAGAGAAGGGAAATCACAGAATGTCAGCCGCATTGTTTCTCAGTTGGGATGACCTCACCAGTAAACTTTTACATGAAGCAATCAGCAGATAGCTCCAGTTTCTCTCCACCGGAAGTGTGGGATTCAGGCTAGCGTTTCAGCTGCTGTGTTATGACACATTCCAGAGTTGAATGCAGGTCAAGGGCTGTGCAAGATTTTATGGTTTCAATTCAAACCCAAAGCTACATATAGTAATGTCCTTTAAAACAAAAAAGTAGGCAGGAATGCATTCATATGGACTTTTAGTTTAAATTTAGATGTTTAAAAATTACAAAATATTTCATCTTTAATGGAAAGAGTTTAGTAACAATTATGAATAGGTTTCTCTCTCCAGCACATGTAGCTGTCAATCAATCCTCTTCACTATCAGAATTCTCCTAGAGCAATGGAAGGACTTGTTAACCATATTGTTTTCCATTATAAGACGCCACTCCAAGTCTCTGTAGTTGTTCAAATGTGAAAGCAGCTCCAGGATGGTAGAAGTGGTGCTGAGTCTGATCAAAGGGGTGACTCAGGTACCCGGTAGTGATGGAGGGAGAGACTTGCATGTCTACTTTGCAGCTTTTGGCCAGGCAGCTCCTATTTTAATTAGATAACATAAACTAAAGATCTTTATCCACAAATCCAATCAAGATAACATTCCTGAGAAACTGACAGAGCAGTCTCGGGCTGGGGAAGCCCTGCCATTCTGTGTTCCCATCAAAGAAGAAAGACTCTGGTTTGGGAGCTTCTAGTGCTCCAGCCTCAAAGGAGAGCCCCCCAACCCTGGCACTTACCTGAGCAGAGGCCAAGGAGCAGAAGGAGCGGCCAGGGCTCCATGGGCTGTGGGCGCTGGTGTGGACTGGTGGCAGACCGGTGGCCTGTGCTACTCGCTGGCACTCTGGCTGGACACTCAGCTGCTAGAGGGTTTGGAAAGTGAGTCGGCTCAGCGGAGCTATTGTTTTACACCACCTGTTTGTGGCAGTGACAGCTGGGCTGCCCAGAGCCCTGGAGCCCAGGGAGTTGCTGAGGGCCTTACATTATTACAGGGTGCCTTACTTTACACGGTTGCTATACCCTTGACAAGTTGAGTGTGGACTCTATTGTGTTTTAATGCAACATGAGAGTAAAGAAACTTACAGAACAGAAAGACTTATTCTGAATGGTGAGCAACCCACTCCCTTTTGTGTAAACCAGAACCTCATCTACATGATTTGATTAGGGTCACTTGGTCTGAGGAGCTAGTCAGCTGTGTGTGTAAGACACTGATCATTCTAAATCATAAAAGTCCACATTCTACACACAAGAAAATTCATCTGCTCTAGTTCACTCTAGGCTGAGAGTGCCTGGGGCTTTTGTGACCCAATGAATTTGAGAAGCGAGTGGTTGGCACTGAATCTGCCGCTGGAAAGTTCTGTGTTTGACTGAATTTGGTTTTAACAAAGATGGCTTTTCCCATGAAACTGGTTTTACTGTACCCCGGAGTGGCTGTTCCAACCCCTGTCTCTGTATCAGGCAATACCTATCCCAAGGTGAGCCGTCAGCTGGAGCAAGCTGCCCACCTGCCATGTCCTGTTATTCCAGAGAAGAGTAATTAATGGGAAAGTGATCCACTGCATGCGTGGTTGTTCTAGGTTCCTACTTCCATACATGCCTCTGCCTCCTCCTGCTTAGGGAAGCAAAGGGCAGAGTGGTTCAGCTTTTCAATTCCTTTGTTCAAAAAAAAAATCCTATAAGCCAG
The DNA here is from genome assembly GCF_021613505.1 of Equus quagga. Classification (NCBI taxonomy): domain Eukaryota; kingdom Metazoa; phylum Chordata; class Mammalia; order Perissodactyla; family Equidae; genus Equus; species Equus quagga. Next base: position 113,812,163 of record NC_060270.1, read on the forward strand.
CAGTTAGTAAGTGCTCCATCTGAGAATTATTTTTACCAAAACAGGGAAAGCAGCAGATATTTAAAGATACCCTGCCTCCTCCTTCCCTGCTTCCTCTCCAAATTGAATCAGGTGAGGAAGGTCCCTCCCTCAAGCCAGAGGACAGCATCCTGACCATCCCCCATTCCAGGGAGTCCAAACAAATAATTAGAGAGAGGGCTTGGAGGGAAGAGGAGAGAATTGTAAATTTGCATTATTTATATTTTTTTCTGTTTAACTTGTGGGAGATCAGCTAACTGTCTGCTAAAAACTGGTTCTTTCCTTTCACATGGCACAGCACTGCGACTACCTAGCCAGGAAGTACATCCCTCCACCCTGCCCCTTGCATCTAGATGGAGCCATGTGACTGAGTTCTAGAAAATGAAAGGTGAGGAGAAATTTTATGAGACTCACAAACTTCCCACCAGAGTGCATCCATGCTCTTCTAGCCTTCCTTCTGGCTGGAATGGACATGGCCCCCAGGGCGACCTTGGAACCACATGTTGAGTGGGCTTTACTTTTGATATCCTAGATCCTTGACTGCCTTCATGGAGGAGGGCAGCCTGTTGACCTGGTTACCACCCAGCTCTCTTTCATGAGTGAAGACAAAACTTTTATTGTGCTAAGCTATTGAAATTCTTGGTTTTATTTGTACCACAGGAAGTGTTATCATTATTAATACAAAATTTAGTCCCTTGCATTGGGGTACTTGTGGTTGAAAACAAATCCTAAAATATGCAGCACCACAGAGGAAGGCAAGAAAATTGGTACTGGTGGCTGAAAATATGAAGACCCATGTTATATAACAGCAAATTATTTATTAAAACTGTTGTCCTTAATTACTTAGTGAGCAAAAAATGTGTGCTGAGCCTGTGGCTTGAGGTTGGAAAACCCAAAGTTAATGCACATCTGTTCTTTTGTGTGTGTGTGTGTGTGAGGAAGACTAGCTTTGAGCTAACCTCTGCTGCCAGTCCTCCTCTTTTTGCTGAGGAAGCCTGGCCCTGAGCTAACATCCATGCCCATCTTCCTCTACTTTATATGTGGGACTCCTACCACAGCATGTCTTTTGCCAAGCAGTGCTATGTCCGCACCCGGGATCTGAACTGGTGAACCCCGGGCCGCAGAGAAGCGGAACATGCGAACTTAATTGCTGCACCACCGGGCTGGCCTGTGCACATCAGTTCTTATTGGCTTTGCTTACTGACTCAATAAAAGGAAGAGTCAAGCTCAGGCAACAATGAGCTGGTTCAAGAGCAGAAATGAAAGGGAATAAAATGAGTCCAGAAATCTGGAGCCTTCTGTTTTGAACCCCAAAGAGTAAGTGATAACATGGAAAAAAGGCTTTTAGCAACAAAAGCCCATTAAGACTTCTCATTAAACAGATAGTTTCGGGGGCTGGTTCCATGGCCGAGTGGTTAAGTTCGCATGCTCTGCTTTGGCAGCCCAGGGTTTCACCGGTTTGAATCCTGGGCACAGACCTAGCACTGCTCACTTGGCACTGCTCATCAGGCCATGCTGAGGCAGTGTCCCACATGCCACAACTAGAAGGGACCACAACTAAAATGTACACAACTATGTACTGGGGGGCTTTGGGGAGAAGAAGGAAAAATAAAATATTTTTTAAAAACCCAAAATAACAGTTTCACCACTGTAGCAAAGATCAGTTGAAAGGTGCTTTCTTCATACTCAAGCCTATTTTTTTCCAGATGGCTTCAAGATGGTTGCCATTAAGTTGAAGGAGAGAGGCACAGCGGTTAGGTTGCAAGATGTAAATCAAGCTTGAGAATCATGCCCTGTAAAGAACCTTATGTGTGCACACTGGCACATGGAAACAGCTGCAAACAAATATTTTAGAAGCTTACTAAGTATTTGAGGGAATGAACCCAGACTACAAAAACTTTGGTTGTTCAGCCTTAAAACAGTCCTTGGGTGCCCAAACATGCACTAGCAGAAAGCAGTCTACGACGTCTGCACAGTCTCCCAAAGAGGGCACTCTTCCCACCGGCCACTTCAGATGTGGCCATGGAGGTGAATGGACAAGCAAGACCCCCACCAGGGGGCATAGCCAGTAGCAGCAGAGAGCAATGGACAAGGGAGCTCCTCCTAGTGGGCAAAATCAGGGTCTAACAAAGGGACCGTTGCAGACCCTCTAGCTGCCCACCCATGTCGTCTTGGTTTTCACTTCTACTCGGAGAACTCTGCTTACTGCCAGCACTGCCACTCTCTGCCTGAGGGATTTTTTTCTGGCTATAGGAAAACATGGGACAAGCTGAAAGTGCAAGAGAGCTAGTGCTCCCAGAAATAGCACTCAGCCACTGTTGGAGGATAGATACCCCAGCTTCTTCATCCCCTGGATAGGTAACTCTGAGGATGCTCTGAGCTGTGTCTCAGAGCTCACGCATGAGATTGAGTCCCTTTGCCCCTGGTGGAAACGGCTTGACAACCCTCCGTCTTCATCGGCTTCCTTCTCTTCTCTGTCTCACTTCCCTACTCTGCCACCTCTCATTTATACTCCCGACAGGGTCTGCTTTTGGGGGAACTCAAATCAAGACAGAATTTCTCCCACTGTCTGAACAGGGCATTTTCACAATGATGTAAATGGGTGCCTTTTCCATATTTCTCTATTTTACCAGTTCTCTTCTATAGATGAACTGTTAAAACTGTAGACTAAAAAATATATGTATTAAAACTGCTATTGTCCTCAGGAGTAAACCTATTTTTTTCATTAAAAAGTTTATTATTCAAGTAATTCAAGTTTATTATAGAAAAATTTTTAAAAAATGAGTGAAAAGAAAAACCTTTACCTATTATCCTTCTATCTAGAAATATTCATGGTTAATGGGTTATTTTATATCTGTTCAGACCCTTTCTATGCAGTTATTTATTTTCACTATCCCAAATTCCTGCTTTACATACTTGAAATCAAAAGATTTCATTTAATTTTTAGGTTTTCATGGGTTAACTACTGCTGGGGAAATGCTATTTGTAGGAGAAGATTAATCTTTTTCTTTTCAGCTTTATTGAGTATAACTGACAAATAAAATTGTAAGATATTTAAAGTATACAACATGATGACTTGATATAAATACACATTGTGAAAGGATTCTGCCCATGCATTCATTTATTAAAACATTTTTTTTCATTGGGCATTGCTATGTGCCAAACACAGTTCAAGGCATTCGGAATACATCAGTAGACAAAACAGATGAAGATTTCTCTTCCTCAGGAAAAATGCATTCTAGTTGGAGAAAATGGATAATAAAAAAACATATGTAGTTAATAAGCAAATTGTTTAGTATCTTATCAGAAAATGCAATGGAAAAAAGTAAAAGTAGAGCAGAGTGAGGGGGTCAGGAGAGCTGGAAAGGGGATTGCTACTGTAAATGTGGTAGATAGGGTAGGCTCCATTGAGGATGAGGCATTTGGAAAAGACTTGTTGGAGGTGCATCTGTGGGATGAGCATTCCAGGCAGAGTGAACAGCATGAGAAGTCCCCAAGGGGCATGGGCCTGGTGTTCTCATGACATAGCAAGGAAGTGAACCAGGCTGGAGCCCAGTGAGGGATGGGGAGATCGCTAGAGGATGAGGTCAGAGTAGCCAGGGGAATAGGGACATAGCACACCTTGTAGACTTGTACTCTGTGTGAGGGGAGCCTCTGCTGGGTTTTAAGCAGAGGAGTGATGTGATCTGATGTATGGTGTCAAAGGGCAGTTTTGGCTCCTGGGTGACAAGAGGCTGTAGGGAGACAAGTTTGGAGCTACTTCAGTAATCCAGGCATAGATGGTGGTGGATCAGACCAGAGTGGTTGCAGCGAGGGTGATAAGAAGTGGTTGGATTTGGGAAATATATTTTGATACTAGAGCTAACAGGATTTCCTGGAGGATTGGACCTGGATGCAAGAGAAAGAGAGGAGGATAATTAAAGATGATTTTCAGAGTTTTTGCTTGAGCATTAGGAAGGATTTAGGTGCCAAAAATTAAAGTAAGGAAGGCTTGGATGGAGCAGATTAAATGGGGGGAAGCCATAAGTTCTGTTAGGGACATGATGAGTTTGAGATGTCTATTAGAAATCTGAGTAGGCAGTAGGATTTATGAGTCAGGAGTTTAGGGGAGAGGCCTAGGCTAGGGTAGATGGTGCTTAAAGCCATGACTGGATAAGGTCAAAGGAATGAGTATAGGCAGATAAGAGACCTAACATAAAAAAGTTGAGAAGAAGAGGAGGATGAAGCAAAGACTGAGAAGGAGGAAGCAATGAGGCAGGAGGAGATCCAAGAGAGGGTAGAGTTCTGGAAGCCAGTTGAAAACTCATACAAGGAAGAGAGAGTGGCCCGCTGTGTTAAATGCTGCTGCTGGAGCCCATAAGATGAGGACAGAAATGACTATGGGGCTTAGCAATATGGAGGGCACTGGCGACCTTGACATGTACAAAACCTGACTGGAGTAGCTTTAAGAGAGGAGGATTTAAAGGGGCTTTACTGCAAAGGGTAACAAAGAAATGGGGTGGTAGCTGGTGGGGGAAGTAGAGTCAACAGAAATTTCTGTTCTGTGCCCTTTTTTTTGGATGGGAAAATTAACAGCATAGTTGCATGATGACCATAATGAAGCAACAGTAACAATTTAAAAAATGATTATGTAATAGGGAGCTGGAAGAAAACACTAATAAAATGTTTTCAAAAATGGGATCTGCTATACTTTTCTATGACTTGAAAATTATATAATAAATATGTTCCTGGTCAAATAATATGGCTCTACAACTCATAAAAAAGGAGAAGACCACCAGAGAAAACCACCAAAATGAAATGGCAGTCAGAAATACAAAGGAAGAGAAAAAATGGCAATATAGAACAACTGGAAGACAAGAGATAAAATGGTGATATTAAGCCCTCATATTTCAATAATCATTCTAAATGTAAACGGATTGAATTCTGCAATCAAAAGACACAGGGTAGCTGTATGGATTAAAAAACAAGACCCAACAATATGCTCCCTCTAGGAAACACATCTCAGCTCTAAAGACAAACATAGGCTCAGAGTGAAGGGATGCAAGATGATACTCCAAGCAAATGGCAAGCACAAGAAAGCAGGTGTTGCCATATTTATATCAGACAAAGAAGATTTCAAGATTAAAAAGACAATGAGAGACAAAGAGGGGCAGTATATAATGATAATGACAAAAGGGACTTTCCACCAAGAGGCCATAACACTTATGAGTATATATGCACCTAACAGAGGAGGACCAAAGTATATAAGGTAACTATTAACAGACCTAAAGGGAGGAATTAACAGCAACACAATAATAGTGGCAGACCTCATCATCCCACTTACATCAATGGGTAGATCGTCTAGACAGAAAGTCAACAAGGAAATAGTGGATTTAAATGAAACACTTGATCAGATGGACTTAATAGATATATAGTGGGCATTCCATCCAAAAACAGTAGAATAGACATTCTTCTCAAGTGCACATGGAACATTCTCAAAGATAGACCATATGTTGGGGAAGAAAGCAAGCCTCAATAAATTTAAGAAGATTAAAATCATATCAACAATCTTTTCCAACCACAATGCTATGAAACTAGAAATCAACTACAAGAAAAAAGCTGAGAAAGTGACAAATATATGGAGACTAAACGACATGCTACCAAACAACTAATGGATAGATGAAGAAATCAAAGGAGAAATTTAAAAATACCTGGAGACAAATGAAAATGAAAATACAACATTCTAACTCTTATGGGATGGGGCAAAAGCAGTTCTAAGAGGGAAATTCATAACAATACAGACCCACCTCAACAAACAAGAAAATTCTCAAATAAGTAATCTTAAACTACACCTAACAGAGCTAGGAAAAGAAGAACAAACAAAGCCCAAAGTCAGCAGAAGGAGGGAAATAATAAAAATTAGAGCAGAAATAAATGAAATAGAGACTAAAAAATAGTAGAAAGGATCAATGAAACTAAGAGCTGGTTCTTTGAGAAGATAAACAGAATTGACAAACTGTTAGCCAGACTTACTAAGAAAAAAAGAAAGAAGGCTCAAATAAATAAAATTAGAAATGAAAGAGGAGAAATTACAATGGATACTGTAGAAATACAAAGGATTATAAGAGAATACAATGAAAAAATATATGCCAACAAATTGGATAACCTAGAAGAAATGGATAAATTCTTAGACTCATACAATTTCCCAAAACTGAATCAAGAAGAAATAGAGACTCTGAACAGACCAATCACAAGTAAAGAAATCAAAACAGTAATCTAAAACCTCCAAAATAACAAAAGTTCAGGACCAGACGGCTTCTCTTGAGAATTCTACCAAACACTCAAAGAAGATGTAATATCTATCCTCAAACTATTCCAAAACACTGAAGACGGAATGCTTCCTAACTCATTCTATGAGGCTAACATTGCCCTGATACTAAAACCAGGCAAGGACAGCACAAAGAAGGAAAATCACAGGCCAATATGGCTGATGAACATAGATGCAAAAATCCTCAACAAAATTTTGGCAAACTGAATACAGCAATACATTAAAAGGATCATGTACCATGATCAAGTGGGATTTATGCCAGGGATGCAGGGATGGTTTAACATCTGCAAATCAATGTGATACCACATTAACAAAATGAGAAATAAAAATCACATGATCATCTGAATAGATGCAGAGAAAGCATTTGACATCTATTGATGATAAAATCTCTCAATAAAAGGGGCATAGAAGGAAAGTACCTCCACATAATAAAGGCCATATATGATAAACCCACAGCCAACATCATACTTAATGGGCAAAAACTGAAAGCCATCCCTCTGAGAGCAGGAACAAGACAAGGGTGCCCACTCTCACCACTCTTATTCAACATAGTACTGCAGGTTTTGGCCAGAGCAATTAAGCAAGAAAAAGAAATAAAACATATCCAAATTAGAAAGGAAGAAATGAAACTCTCGCTGTTTGCAGGTTACATGATTCTATACATAGAAAACCTTAAAGAATCTACCAGAAAACTACTAGAAATAATCAACAACTACAGCAAAGTTTCAGGGTACAAAGCCAACTTATAAAAATCAGTTGCATTTCTATAAACTAATAATGAACTAGTAGAAAAAGAAGTCAAGAATACAATCCCATTTACAATTGCAACAAAAAGAATAAAATATATAGGAATAAATGTAACCAAGGAGGTGAAAGACCTATACACTGAAAACTATAAAACATTATTGAAAAAAGTTGAAGAAGATATAAAGAAATGGAAAGATATTCTATGCTCTTGGATTGAAACAATAAATATAGTTAAAATGTCCATATTACATAAAGCAACCTACAGATTCAATGCAATCCCAATCAGAATCCCAATGACATTCTTCATGGAAATAGAACAAAGAATCGTAAAATTTATATGGAACAACAAGAGACCCTGAATAGCCAAAGCAATCCTGAGAAAAAAGAACAAAGCTGGAGGCATCACAATCTATGACTTTAAAATATACTACAAAGCTATAGTAATCAAAACAGAATGGTACTGGCACAAAAAAAGACACACAGCCCAATGGAACAGAATCAAAAGCCCAGAAATAAAACCATATATCTATGGAAAGTTAATCTTCAACAAAGGAGCCAAGAACATACAGCGGAGAAAGGAAAGTCTCTTCAATAAATGGTGTTGGGAAAACAGGACAGCCACTTGCAAAAGAATGAAAATAGACCATTATCTTCACCATACACAAAAATGAACTCAAAATAGAGTAAAGACTTGAATATAAGACTTGAAACCATAAAACTCTTATAAGAAAATACAGGTAGTACACTCTTCTTCAACATCGGTCTTAGCAGCATCTTTTCAAATACCATGTCTACTCAGGCAAGGGAAACAAAAGAAAAAGTTAACAAATGGGATTACATCAGACCAAAAATCTTCTGCAAGGCAAAGGAAATCATGAACAAAACAAAAAGATAACCCACCAACTGGGAGAAAATATTTGCAAATCATATTCAAAAAGGGGTTACTCTCCAAAATATATAAAGAACTCATACAACTCTACAACAAAAAAACAAACAACCCAATCAAAAAGTGGGCAAAGGATACGAACAGACATTTTTCCAAAGAAGATATACAGATAGCCAACAGACACATGAAAAGATGTTCAACATCACTAATCATCAGGGAAATGCAAACAAAACTACCATGAGATATCATCTTACACCTGTTAGAATGGCTATAATCACCAAGACAAAAAAGAACAAATGTTGGAGAGGATGTGGAGACAAGGGAACCCTCACACACTCCTAGTGGGAATGCAAACTGGTGCAGCCACTACAGAAAACAGTGTGGAGATTTCTCAAAAAATTAAAAATAGAAATACCATATAATCCAGCTATCCCACTACTGGGTATTTATTTATCCAAAAAACTTGAAATCAACAATCTAAAGAGGTTTATGCACCAATATGTTTATTGCAGCATTATTCACAATAGCCAACACATGGAATCAACCCAAGTGCCCTTTGATTGATGATTGGATACAGAAGATGTGGTATATATATATATATATATATATATATACATACACAATGGAATACTACTCAGCCATAAAAAAGACAAAATCGTACCATTTGCAACAACATGGATGGACCTTGAGGGTATGATGTTAAGTGAAATAAACCAGGCAGAGAAAGACAAACACCACGTGATTTCACTCATATGTGAAAGATAAACACACACATGGACGGAGAGAACAGATTAGTGGTTACCAGAGGGAACGGGGTTGAGGGGTGGGCAAAAGGGATAAAGGGGCACATATATATGATGATGGATAAAAATTAGGCTACTGGTAGTAAGCACGATGTAGCCTATATAGAAATTGATAAATAATAATATTCACCTGAAACTACACAACGTTATAAACTGTTATGATCTCAATAAAATAACTGAGAAAAATAATGTGGCTTTCCATTTTTGTTTTTAATGGCTGCGGAATATTCTATCTTTTTAATGTACCATAATTCGTTTAACCAACCCCTTATCATTGGACATTTGGATGGTTTCCTTTTTTATTGTTATTCTTTTGCTTTTATAAGCAATCATGCGGTGGATGTCCTTATACATATAAACCAGCCCAATTTTCTGATTGTTCCCTTAGGATAAAAGTGGAAATACTGGGTCAAAGAATGAAAACATTTTAAATAGTGCATATAAAAACATTTTAATGCATATGAAATAGCCCAAATCTCCATTTTAGAATCCATCAAAGTCACTTAGTCCTGCCCTTATCACCGTTTCGTTTTTCTACTATACCTATCACAGTTGCACGTTTATTTATTTGTGTGATTATCTGATTAACGTCTGTGTCTCTCACTTGACCGCAGACCAGTGAGTGCAGAGACGGCGCCTGTATTTGCTCACTGCTGTGGCCGCAGCTTTTGTCCCAGAGCCTGTTGCATAGTGGGCATTCAGTCAGCAGCTGTTCATGAGTGAACGATGAATGTAAAGCCTGCTTCAGTGGAGAGGGTAGAAGATCACACTGGATAATGTCATTGAGGGTAGAATGACGTGTGACTGTCATCACCCAGCGCCTTGCAGGGTACCGGTATACAGCTACTAATGGGTTTGTAATTGACTAATTAAATAATGCATGAATGAAGGGTCTCGCTTCTATAAAAGTGGCCCTTCTTGTATGGCTTAAGGAATGGAATCGTTGCGAATTCTCCCAAGGTCACTTCTTTGGAGAACACTCAGTCCGGGTCTATATTTTGGTGGGGTTTGCAGGAGCCTGGTTCCCTTTAGCCAAACCCTCCCATTTCCAGCGCTGAGCGCCTCAGTCCAGTGGCCAGCAGGTGGCAACAGTCGGTTACTAAAGTGACAGCGGAGCGCTGAGGCCCCTCCGGATGGGACGGCTCTCCGGGCTGAGCACAGCCTGATGTCCCTAGGACCCACAGGGACAGTGTCCACCCCAAAATGCCCTGCAGGCCAGCGTGGCGGGCTCCTTCCTGGGAGGCAGGCTGCTCAGGTGCGTTCTCAGGGACCCCTGGAGCTGTGTCTCCCCTCAGAAGAGACAAGAAAGAGGGTCAGCTGTCAGGCCCTGAGACAGCCTAACTCTGCTTTTCCAATTTACATGGTTTACAGTTCTGAGGAACTCTGTACCGGACAGCTCAACATCCAACCGAAACTCAATTGAGAATCCGGACTTCCTCAGGCTCTGAGATTTTTGTCCAGTTCACACCAACTGACTTGCCTCTGTTGTCGTCTCGGTCTGTCTGAAATGGTCATTTTCTTTTGATTCTCTTTGTTTTCAGCCAAGCTCAGTGCCATGCAGTCGAGGCTGATGGTTTTGTAGGAATCATTGGATCTGTGATCACTGGATTACATAAATGCTTCTTATGGCTCACAAAACAGGTTGCTGCCCACTCAGCACGGCTCCACCCCATCTTGGTGCTGTTTTTTTCCTGGGGCAGGGAGGCTTTGCCCCCATCCAGCTTTCCTCTCTCCATGTTCCCTTGAGACTGATGGTAGGGAGGAAATCACCGTTGGCCGAGATTCTGCTGTCCATCCTCTCACTCTCACAGGGACCCGGTGGGTGGGTGTTCCGTTAATGTGTCCAAGCCCACCTAGGTCCTAAGTAGCAGAGCTAACAGGACAGGACAGTAATCAGATATTTCTGATTCCAAACGTGGTGGTCCGTCACTACACTTGTGGTGGTCCAAACTATGCTCCAAGGGGCGCCTCAGAGGTGGCCCCAAGGGAAGGGAAGGAGGAGAGAAGGCAGAAGGGGGAGATGTGGCCTAAAGGGGGGTGCGCTGGCCTCCCACTCTTGCTTCATCTAGAACAACTAGAATATATATGTGTATATATATATATCTCCTCCTTCTAAAAGGAAAGCTTAAGTGAAAGATTTTATATATATACATAAAGTACAAGGAGGAAAAAAGTCAGAATTCTCTCACAGGATATATTGTTTCTGGGGTACATTGTGACACAGCTGACTCAGTAGAAGTGTGAACTGTGACAACAAGACAAAGCAAAGTTTGCAGGAACCGAAGCGAGGCCTTGGCCCTGCATCCCCAGGGTCTAACCACTTGATTAATTCAGGAAATGCTTTGATGGCAAAACTCTTCTGCAATTGGCTTCTCATATTCTCTGGGACACACACAAATTAAGAAAAATGAATTTGATGCAAAATCAAATGTGTCCTACTTCTACCACCTGTCTGTAACAAGGAGTGTGTCTGGAACTTTTCTTTGTCACGCAGAGTCTGGGTAATAGCAATCTGAAGGAAAGCTAAAGAAGCCTGAGAGCCCAAGTGGAATGACAAACGAAGAACTGAGGCAGAGAAAAGAGGGAGTGGAGAGAGAAGAGCCTCAAGCTGGGTCTCTGGAGGGGTAAAGGGAAATAGGAGGAGAGAGAACTGGTCAGAGAATTAGAGACCGAGACAGAAGCCCAAACAGTATTTTCAAGCAGCTTTGTTGGATATTTTAAGCAGGCTCCTGCCTTTGACATTTTCCCAAAAGACAGAAAAGATTTGAACTGTTTTCACTTATATTTTTCTGCAGGACTGGCCCAGTGCCAAGACTGGACCATGTAGGATCCTGGGTTTATGTCAGTTACATAAGCAAACTTCAGACTTTGCTGTGATCTGGAGTAGTAGAAACCATGAATGTTTTTCACCTTCCATTTTGTCAGCTGTTTGAGTTTCTATTCTGAGAGGTGCTAACTGTTGAACATTGTTATTCACTTGTGTTCCCTAAATAACTTTTAATTAGTTTTCATTTGGACCAAGAATGTTCTGCTGTTGACACAGTGACAGGAAATATCAAAAATGAAATCAATAAAGAACTCACTTCAGAAAAAAATTGCACTAATATTACAATATTTTATAATATCTGTCTCATGCATTTTTCCACAATGGAATTTTTCTATTATCTTTCAGTAGAATTAATTGCATTGGTGCAAGAAATGCAATCAAATCCGCAACTGTATGTAGCCTTTGAACACTCGTGTCTAGCTGGACAGTTAGTACATTTAGTACACAGTGAAAAATGACAAGCCGTAATTCTTTCACCTTAAAAACTGCCAAAGATAAAAGTTTGTCAGGGCTCTCAGAATATCATAAAGCAGACAAGACGAAATTTTAAAATATTGTTGGAGTTTTTCTTTTCTTTTTTTTTTTTTATATTTTATTTTTCTTTTCTCCCCAAAGCCCCCCGGTACATAGTTGTGTATTCTTCGTTGTGGGTTCCTCTAGTTGTGGCATGTGGGACGCCGCCCCAGCGTGGTCCGACGAGCAGTGCCATGTCCGCGCCCAGGACTCGAACCGACGAAACACTGGGCCGCCTGCAGTGGAGCGCGCGAACTTAACCAGCGCGAACTTAACCACTCGGCCACGGGGCCAGCCCCATTGTTGGAGTTTTTCAATGGAATCTCCCCTCTCCCTTCCCCCGTCCTTTAAGACAATGGTGTTAGTTGCCCCCAATTATTAGCGCATGATTCTAACAAAGACTCACACATCCCTTTGGCTAAAAAGTGACCAAATATCAAAGAGCCAGTAATATTGAGGTCAGCTCTTAGTCTTTTCCAAAGTGAGTAAAGCCTTCTGAATCCTTTTGGGTAAAAATATGGCAAAGATCAAAGAGAATTCAGTAAGAGTTTCTGGTACATCAGTAAAACATCCTATGAGGGTTCTGCACATGAGAGGAGACCAAGCATGCTCTAGTTTTTGGGGTTTTTTTTTATTCTTAAGTTTATGATAGTTTACAATCTTGTGAAATTTCAGTTGTACATTATTGTTTGTCAGTCGTGTTGTAGATGCACCACTTCACCCTTTGTGCCCAGCCCCACCCCCTTTTCCCCTGGTAGCCACTAATCTGTTCTCTTTGTCCACATGTTTAAATTCCTCATATGAGTGGAGTCATATAGAGTTCATCTTTCTCTGTCTGGCTTATTTCACTTAACATAATTCCCTCAAGGTCCATCCATGTTGTTGTGAATGGGATGATTTTATCCTTTTTATGGCTGAGTAGTATTCCATTGTATTATATACCATATCTTCTTTATCCAATCATCAGTTGATGGACACTTAGGTTGCTTCCACATCTTAGCTATTGTAAATAATGCTGCAATGAACATAGGGGTGCATAAGACTTTTGGAATCGCTGACTTCAAGTTCTTTGGATAGATATTCAGTAGTGGGATGGCTGGGTCATATGGTATTTCTATTTTTAATTTTTTGAGAAATCTCCAAACTGTTTTCTATAGTGGCTGCACCAGTTTGCACTCCCACCAGCAGTGTATGAGGGATCCTTTTTCTCCACAACCTCTCCAACACTTGTTACTTTTTGTTTTGGTTATTTTTGCCATTCTAATGGGTGTAAGGTGATATCTTAGTGTAGTTTTGATTTGCATTTCCCTATGATCAGTGTTGATGAACATCTTTTCATGTGTCTATTGGCCATCCGTATATCTTCTTTGGAGAAATGTCTGTTCATGTCTCCTGTCCATTTTTCAATCAGGTTGTTTGATTTTTTTGTTGTTGAGTTGTGTGAGTTCTTTATATATTATGGAGATTAACCCTTTGTCACATATATTACTTGCAAATACTTTTTCCCAATTAGTGGGTTGTTTTTTTGTTTCAATCCTGTTTTCCCTTGCCTTGAAGAAGCTCTTTAGTTTGATGAGGTCCCATTTGTTTATTCTTTCTATTATTTCGCTTGTCTGAGAAGACGTGGTGTCTGAAAAGATCCTTTTAATACTGATGTCAAAGAGTGTATTGCCTACATTTTCCTCTAGAAGCCTTATGGTTTCAGGTCTTACCTTTAGGTCTTTGATCCATTTAGAGTTTACTTTTGTGAATGGTGAAAAATAATGGTCAATTTTCATTCTTTTGCATGTGGCTTTCCAGTTTTCCCAGCACCATTTGTTGAAAAGACTTTCTTTTCTCCATTGTATGCCCTCAGCTCCTTTGTCGAAGATAAGCTGTCCATAGATGTGTGGTTTTATTTCTGGGCTTTCAATTCTGTTCCATTGATCTGTGCACCTGTTTTTGTACCAGTACCATGCTGTTTTGATTACTGTAGCTTTGTAGGATGTTTTGAAGTCAGGGATTGTGATGCCTCCCGTTTTGTTCTTTTTTCTCAGGATTGCTTCAGCAATTCAGGGTCTTTTGTTGCCCCATGTGAATTTTAGGATTCTTTGTTCTATTTCTGTAAAGAATGTCATTGGGATTCTGATTGGGATAGCGTTGAATCTGTAGATTACTTTAGGTAGTATGGACATTTTAACTATGTTTATTCTTCCAATCCATGTACATGGAATGTCTTTCCATCTCTTTATGTCCTCATCCATTCTTTCAGGAAAGCCTTTTAGTTTTCATTGTATAGGTCCTTCACTTCCTTAGTTAAATTCAACCTGAGGTATTTTATTCTTTTTGTTGCAATTGTGAATGGTATTGTGTTCTTGAGTTCTTTTTCTGTTAGTTCATTATTAGAGTATAGAAATGCTACTGATTTATGTAAGTTGATTTTATATCCTGCAACTTTGCTGTAGTTGTTGATTATTTCTAAAAGTTTTCCAATGGATTCTTTGGGGTTTTCTATATATAAGATCATGTTGTCTGCAAACAGCGAGAGTTTCACTGCTTCCCTCCCTATTTGGATTCCTTTTATTCCTTTCTCTTGTCTAACTGTTCTGGCCAAAACCTCCAGTACTATGTTGAATAAGAGAGGTGATAGAGGGCATCCTTGTCTTGTTTCTGTTTTCAGGGGGATGGCGCTCAGTTTTTGCCCATTGAGTATGATGTTGGCTGTGGGTTTGTCATATATGGCCTTTATTATGTTGAGATAATTTCCTTCTATCCCCATTTTGTTCAGAGTTTTTATCATAAATGGCTGTTGGATCTTGTCAAAAGGCACGCTCTAGTTTAATCCCCAAACCTAGAAAGTCATAAATGCACGAGCCGGTTTCTTTAGTGAAAGCCTGTGACACACAGGGTAAACCTGCCAAGTGCACCGATCAACTGTGACCTTGTCTACAGTCTCATTTTCATCATTTTCTTAAGTACTATGTAATTTGGTCTTGGGACCACTTAGCTAATTACAGCTTAGGAGGATGGGCCTTGTATGTTACTGCACGCCTGACAGAAGTATTTAGTATTCTGCAGAGCAGTGGAAAAGAGTATAGATGTGCTTGAATATTTATAGAGTTTTACCTTTTCTTTTTGTTATAGAGGGCTTACAACAAATTAGAACATGTGTGTCAACTCCATAATCATCTAGCTAGACTTGTAAAGATTGACTAGCCAAGCCTGACTTTTCTTCAAGCACTATTTCATCTGTCATACTAATTTTAACTACATTAGCCTATTATATGAACATGATCAGCACTATTTAAATTGCCAATGTCTATGCATCCCTTCTGTGTGCTATGACTCAATGCATCAGTCGCACTAGCTTAGTTTTGTCACAACTCTGGACACACTGGCAGTCCCCAGGGGTGTCTGGAGTGCCCAGATAGACATGGTGCATCTGCCTGGAGCTTCCATTTTACTCGAAGACTTGGAGACCAAAAAGTAATCAATTTAACCATTTATTTAATGTGCTGCCAATTCTTTATTTAATTTGCTGTGAAGCATATAAAATTATGCATTAGCTATGTTATGACTAAAAACCAAATGTTGACTGATACTTACAGTGATAAAATAACAACTTGTAAACCAAGAAGTGTCTCGGTGTAGCTGTCAGAGTTCCAGCCCAAAACCTACTGGTGACGCTGAGAAAAAAATATGATGACATTCATCCTGGGAGAGTGATGGGACATAGGCCCACCTGGCCTCCAGGTGAGGCAGCCCAAAGCCTTCTCCCATCCTGTCAAAGTCCTCTGCCATCAGACATGACCTCTAAAGACTATTGGGAGAAAAGGAAACCTCCAGCCCAAGGGAATGGGACCCATCCTATTAGGTGAGATCCTCAAAAACCTGGACAGGCTGAGTGTGGGCAGAGCCCTCACGGAAGTTCCCTCCTACTTCAGTTAAGCCTGCACCGGGCAGGAGTAGCACAAGGACATACTCCAAGAACTTCCCCATTACTCTCCCAGACCTGGCCATGGTGCTTCCCAACTCTTGGTGCCTGAGTTCCCATCTTTGATGGAGACCACCCTATAGTACCTCCCTAGGGTGCCCCCTGCTCCTCACCAGTCTGTCCACTGTGGGCAACACAACCTTGCTCAGGTCCTGTCCTAGCCCTGAAAGAGGGCCTGCCCTTGACCCTGATCTAGGCTTTCAGTTCCTGTCTTTATGTGGTCTGCTCCCAAAACTGTAGACTAAATTCAACCAATGAAGAATTTAAAGGCTGATTTTTCTGTGAAAATAAATACAAATGCAAAATTCACATGAATGCCTAAGATACAAGACCTCAAAGAAGACGGGTGTTGTTTGTGGCCCCTTTGAGCAATCCTTGGGTCCCTGTGGATGCATTCATCTCCCTCTGCTGTTAGAGCGCCCCCTGCAGACATGTTTGAGAAACACAACTCTGGGGGACATCACTGCAGGGTAAAGGATACAGCCCACATGTGAAGTCCTCCCCCAAAACTGGAGACAATGGTCTTTGGCAGGCATGTGTCCCACTGGAATGAGGGGAAATTCCGTACAGTTCCAGATAGCCAGCCTCCTAACTGAATGCGATGCACTGCCTCTATCCCTTCCTCCCAATTCGTGCAAAATGTCAAAGGAACAAAACCAGTTTTCTTTCTTAATGGGCTCACAAAATGGTTGTGCCAATTTTGTGCAGACTGGTCCTTTTCTCTATTTTTCTGTAAAGTTGTTTTCAGAAGGATTTGAAGTTGTGTTGGTGAAATTCAGCTTTCTGTGGCTTGTTTTTCATTTCAAGAAAGACAAAGGCAGCTTTGGTCGGTGTGGGGAAGCCTGAGCTCAGAGAGCGTGAGGTAGGATCCTGGCCCTTTTCGGCTTCATTGTGACGATTTGCACACGCAGGCTTGGCTCCATTCTCCGTCATTGCCCCTTAGAGACACGGGAGCCCAGGCGGGCCTGAGAAGCCTTCCTGAGTGGGAGACTGTCACTGGATGGTGGGGTCTGAGGATGACCTGGGGCATCTTTGTCCTGGAAAACCCCTCACCTCTGTTCTCCTGCCCTGAGGACTCTCAGGATACATTTTTGATGGGAAGAAACACCAGAGTCATTAATTTGAGATCTGATTGTGATAGTCTTTGGTTCCAGCCAGGTCAGTTCTGGGCCTGAATCCATTAATTCTGAAAGAGGTTGAAGGGTCTGACCCTTCTCAGAGAGCCCCTCAAGCTTGGCCTCTTAAAAGTTTCAGAGACTGAATTTCGGCTCATGTTTCCTAGAGAAGAATAATTGGTAAATTTGGAGGATTATATTCTTTGTTCTTTTCTGTTCTGAAGGCTAATTAGCATGTTGGTTAAGGAGAATCTTGTGCATTTATTAGAACTGTCACCTTCAGAACATATTTCCAGGGCTGTGACAAACATCCCCACCTCCCCGTTGCACAGGGTTTGTGTATCCCTTTTTGCCCTAGACAGAGCTCTCTCTTGTACCATAAGCATGAAGACTGATACCTTGCAGATGGAAATTCATCCCTGAGATGCAGACAGAGCATCTGCCTCCTCCCAGGTGGCTTAGGAAGGGCAAGAAGAGAGTCAGAGGAACTAAGCTAAGAAAGTGAGAACAAGGAGATGGGATTGGGTTAATTTAAGGAAGAACTGGGAAGTAGGTTTTGGGAAAGAGAGGTTGTTGTCAGAGACCCAAGGGGGACACACCAGGGATCTTCCTGGGAATGTGGCCTGAATCATTACCTGGGACCTCATATCAGGGAGAAAGATCCATGCCTTCAAGGATGAGAGGCTGAAGGACAAGCCTGGCTGTCTGTGAAGGGGGATAGGGTGAAGATGCAGGATGGGCATGGGGAGCTGAAGAGACAGAGCAAACTGGAATTAAGAAGAAAATCGAGACAAGGCAGGCAGCTCTGGGCTGTACAAGGCCCCGGGACCATCCCATGTTTACTGTGTTCTGAATTTTCTCACACTTCAATAAAGTAGCTCTTCCACCTGGATTAGAATGGGATACACGCATACACTTCCCTCTGACTCTGCCTCTCCCAAGGAGATGATACAGGACACTTGTTTTGGGGAATAAATTCTGATATGTTTGATTTTTTAAAAAAATCAGTTTTATCACCCCAAAGTCATGCATGGTGTGCTCACAGTCTGCCTTTATGGTCTCTGAATTTGCCTTTTCAAAGCTAGGCTCCTCTCCAAAAATCCACTCTGGCAGGAGATCAAGGGAGGACCCAATGCTCTCCAGTTAATGATAAACTCCTGCAATGGATTTTTCCCAGAATCACCCAGAAAGAACCCAGAATTAGCAATCTGGCTCTGACAACCGCAGCATATGTCCCCACACAGGCTGTGCACCTTGTCTGAGCAACTTCCCGGTCCCCGGCCAGCAGAAGGACTCGCTTGGCCTGGCATGGGCAGATGGCACCTGGTACAACATGCCCCCAGGCTCTTCTCTATTGTTGCCTGCAGGCTGCTCAGCACAGCTCACTCCGAGCCCTCCCTGTACCCCCAGAGCCACAGACCTGCCCCTTGCCCCAGTGACGGTGCTGCGGTTTGCCTATTTTGACATATTCATCCCCAACATGTCAAGATGAAAGGCAGGAAATATGCAGTTCCAGTTCCCATAGCAGGAGTGGTTGGACCAAAGCGTATCACATTTACAGGCTGGTCATGGGATCCTGGAGGCAAACACAGTGCAGGCCGACCTCAGGCCCAGGCTGGTCTGGCACGCCACAGGCTGGGTGCTGCCTGCCCTGCATGGAACCCCTCCTCCCCACGGACTGACTGCAGCCTTGCTCACTCCTGCCACCTCCTGTGACTGAAGTCACCTCCTCAGAAGGTCGCTGCCACTGGGGCTCCCCACCACACACAGAATCCTGCCCCAGAGAGAGCCCGCTTCCTCCCCAGCCACACCCAGGCCCTGGGGGCCTGGCTGTTTCTGAGCAATTAATATGGAGCTTTCCTTCCCTTTCTATTTTCCTGTGAACAGGAAGTGCCGCCGGGTCCTTGGGGCAGAGGTTTGGAAACCCCCAGTATTCTAAAAAAGTGACAGATATTGACCCATCAAGACCCAAAGCAAAAAAAAGCCAAGGCTTTTCTGTTTTCCCCAAGTGACTGCCAGCCTTTCCTGCAACCACCCCAGTCAGCTAGATGATTCTTCTATAAAAACACCATCTTCTCCATAAGACATAAGTAAGCATCACTTCCACCCACGCTCAGGATGTTAAAATATTTGAAGAATGACTTGTTCTGGACCAGAAAAAAACCTTGCAGGAAGAATTCCATTTCTCTTCCTCCAGGTGTGTGCCATGTGGTCGGGTTATGGAGGCAGTGGGGACCCTAAGTGTCCGTTTCCTGGCTTTGGTGCAGTTAAACCCAGCCCTCGGTCATTAGGCCGCAGGAAGAGCATTCGCCCATTTCATTTCCTTGGGGATGGTTTTTTTTTAAGTGGCTCTATTGCACCTGATCACATTCAGATGTGTTCCATGGGAAGCAGGCGATTTGAAAGCGCAGTAAAGCCAGCTCACACGGTGCCCAGATAGAGCTGAACTTCTTGTTCAACAGAAGCCACTAAAGACAGGTACTCAGGGACAATAATGTCCTTTTGTGCCTTTGTCTGGGGCAGCTCATTAAGGCAGAGACTGCCTCAGCATTGACAGGACAACCCCTTCCTATGTGTTCCAGGAGAACATAATTGACGACAAAACCTTTTTTCGATGTCACCATTGCCAGATACAAACCCAATTAGTAACAGAGTTAACTCAGATGAATCCTGGGAACATGGAAATAGCAGGTTGTACAGCTAATCACACCCAGGGAATGATGACACATCTGGATGTCGTCAGGAAGGTGGGATCCTGGGGACCTCAGGGGTTGGACCCTCACAGAGCCCGCATGTTCCACCGATTTCAGAGCCCCCTTTGTTTGCGAATTACATGGCTTTCGAGGATTAACAGAGACCAGCTTCTGTCTGCTCAAGCCCTCTGGGTCTGGGAGCATCACAGTTTACTCTGAGGCCAGAGATAGTCGAAAGGAGTCATCCATGTCTTAATTCAAGTACAGCCCCTTGGTCCCCTCCACCACTCCCTCCCGACAAATCTGGATGGATTTAAGAAACCCCTTGTTTCTTATCTGACCCTTCTTGCAAGGACGAAGGAATCACATATTCTGACTTTCCTGCGAGCAGAAGCAAACAAATAATTTCAAGGCACAGAGGGATGCGCTGGCCCACCCTACCTCAGTTTAAATAATTAACGTTGCCAGGCAGGTGCGAAAAGCTTGTGCAGAGAGCAAAATACCAGCACAAAGGGCAAGCACAAAAGGAAATACTTGCCTGGTTTTGAATTGTTATTATAATTGGATTTTTTTCTAGATTGGCACCTGAGCTAACCACTGTTGCCACTCTTCTTTATTTTTTTCCTGCTTTTACTCCCCAAATCCCCCCCAGTACACAGTTGTATATTTTAGTTGTGGGTCCTTCTAGTTGTGGCATGTGGGATGCCTCAACGTGGCCTAATCAGTGGTGCCATGTCTGCACCCAGGATCCGAACCGGTAACCCTGGGCTGCAGAAGCGGAGGGTGCGAACCTAACCACCCGGCCACGGGGAAGGCCCAGATTATGGTGATTATTAATCACCGCAATGTGTCTTCTTGTGCTGGAAGAGGCATGCAAGGCTCTGTGCACCTTGCTTTTAGTAACACAAGTTACAAGCTTAGAAATAACTTTGTAACCTGAGGCTGGTCTGGGGGCTTCTCGGAGGTCACCGATTGGTGGTTCTGATTGGTGGCCTTGTTGTTTCAGGTGTCCTCAACTGCGCATGTGACAGGTTATTCCTCAGTCTAGTCACTGACTGATGGGAAAAGCCCCACGGGGCGAGCAAGCCTGGCTCTCACGGCAGAAGTGCAGGGCTGGTGCCAGACTTGGAGGCTTCCGTCCTTTTCATTTAACATATGGCATGCTCGGGTGTCTAGTGGAGTCGGTCTACTCTGGCCTCAGGCAGGCAGAAAGCAATTAGACAGAAGCAGAGTGGAAGTCTCTGGAATCAGAGCCCAGAGGCCTGGGGAATCAGCTGGAGCTCTCACCTGTAAGCAACAGAAACCAGCTCTGGCTGATTTAAGCAGAAAAGGAGGGAGTTGAATGGTGATGGGATGGCTCAGAGTTACAGAGAGGGCTGGAGAGCGAACTTGGGGAAATAGAGGCATGAGGCTTCTGCCTCAGCCAGGGCCACCGTAAGATCACACCAGAACACAGCCCTTTGGGGCCTCGGCAACCCTTGCTGGGGACCGCTGGACATCGCACCCCGTGTGGGTACCATTGGGGCTGGACCTGGCCACTGTGGCTGGAACAGCTGACTTTAGGCCCTGCAGACACAGGACCCCACCCTGTGGCCACAGTGCTCCTTTGTGGTTCCTGCCTCGTCTCAGCTCTGGCTCCTCACTCAAGTCCAGGGGTGCCCCTCACTGGCCAGTGTCCCACTGCAACATGACAAACATCCATAAGCCTCCGTGCTGATGCCAGTTCTGCCACTTTCCAGAAGGGAAACTACTGATTGCTCTTGTATTGTCCATGGGGTTTACTGAAGCTGAAAGGAGACGATGTCCTGCTCCTGGAGGTTTTCTTCTCCTGTCCCTACACCCAACCACCTTAGGTCCAAGCCTGATATCCTACTTGGTGGATATCCTGGCCCTTCCCTTCTCTTTCTCTCTCAGACTGTTGCCATTTCTATATTTCTCCTTAGAACCTCCAGCAGGAAAGAGGGGGATATAAGGCAAAATGAAATGTGCCATTGCTCTGGAGAAAGTTTAGAAAGGGCAGGGGGGAACCAGGGGTCAAGGCAAAGGTGAGAACTGGTTAGAAAATGCTAAACGCTTGTCAAAATTCTCAGCCCCAACATGTGAAACAAAGCTTGAGCTGGGATCTGCAGCCCCCCGAGGGAGCAGGATGCAGGATGGTGCAGGATAGAGTGGCAGAAGCCAGACAGAGTGCCTCCCCCAACCAGGTAGGAAGAAAACGGAGTGGGCTAGAGAACACTGGAAAATTTTGAGAGATTATAACAAGACTTCTGCAGCCAGTGAGCACTTGGGATAAATTCAGCACAGGAGGAAAAGGCAGCATTTCCTCCCCCTCTCTCCTCCCTTTTTAGGTGAGAGGAGGAGGTGGCATGGGGGATAGAGAAAGATCTGGCAAGCTCACCAGCTGGTGCTGAGGCTGGGCTGAACAGAGCGAGCTTGCTCTGCGCCCCCACAGAGAGGGGCCGAGAGAGGAATGGAAAGCTGCCCTCTCTCTTTTCTCCCTTCCCCCAACTCCTTGGAAATCAGGTTGGTCTCAGGCATAGAGGAGCAGGTAGCCCCCTCCACAGTGTGATCCAAGGGTCTCCAAAGCCAGCATGCCCCAAGCAGAGCCGCATCAACCAGGCTCGGGCATTTAACTTCTGGTGGGGACCACATTTTTGGAGTACATCATTTCTTTCAGAAAGACTGTCTTGAAATGCACTCTATTGCCTGGGAATAGTAATGCATGAACACCACAGAGCTGGCCATTAGGTTACTGAGGGATGAGTTATGGGGCAGTTCTAAGGAGAGATTTTGATGCTAGTGAAGAGGAGTTGGGAGGGCATGCGGTGATGGGTTCTCTGTGTTCACGGGTCACATGAGGCTTTTGGATAGCAAGGAGGTACCAGGAAGATTGGAATGAGTGAGGCGTGAGGGGTTGGGGGCTGGGGTAATCAACACACGGTCTCGTGACCCCTTAGAGGCAGCCCTGCCTCTCTGTGGCATGGGAAAGAAGCTAGAAAGCTTTGCATCCAGCTTTCCAAAGCCCTGCTAAAGCCTCTCGCAAGAGCCTGGGTCCAGACAACAGGCCCAGATGCTCCCTGGGCTGTGTGTTGGCCATGGAGGTGGTGGTGGGAGCACAGAGGCCGGCTCACTCTGTAGGGACAAGTAACTCCCCCAGCTGACTCTAGGGACAGACTGAAGCAGAATTTTACTTGTTGTTTCTATTTCCTAAATGGTTTGTTTTAAAATTTGGTTCAAGACTTTGTAGCTATGGAGATGAGATACTTGGTTTCAGCATTTGGCTCATATGCTTTTTAGGAACCATTCAAGGAGCTACCACATCTGGTCTGGGTGGAAAGTCACCCAGCATTGCTTCTAAGACCGTCACTCTGAGCTGCAGTGTCTACTCGGGGGACATTAATGTCATTTGTTTCCCTGATGATAAAATTCTAGTTACAGTGTTAGTTACCATTAAAAAGTTGTTGCCATCAATCTTTCCTGTGGATTGAGCTATGCAGATCCATATACTGCTTCTCACCACAAATAAAGGTCAGGTTTGGCTTTGTTTCCGGTGCACACTTCTGTTTGTGGTCAAGCTGAGAATCAAAACTCAGCTGTGAAAAATGAGGGCTGGCCCATTGGTCCTTTTGGCTCCTGGTTGGCATGTGTGAGATTTGGTTATTATTGATGATGTGAGAGGGTCCTTTGACTCAGCCCAGCCGAGGACCCAGGGGCTAGGACTGCCAGGGAGTCCTTGGCCACTGGGCAGTAGGGAATCCTAAAAGGGAGCCATGGGAGTAGGGTTAGAGTAGTGCAACGCTATGCTACTTTGATAAAGACATTGCAAATAAATGAATATTACATTGTATGTATATACACTTGTATGCAGGTAGATTAACAGTAATCTGTTGGTGGGCTAAGGATGGTTTTTTTTTCTTTATGTTTGGTTATTTCCAGGGTTTTACACTGGGAGTATCTTACTCTTGTAATTACAGGAAGAAAGAAACAAATATTAATTTATAAAGAGAAGGAACAAATTTTATTTTCAAGTAACATATAGAGTAGGATTTTTTCTAGAATTATATGTATAATATGTGTGTCCATCTACCCATCTACCCATTCATCCACTCCTTCATCCATCCCTCCATCCATCCTTTCATCTGTATACTTGCACAAGAAGATATATGGAATGATGTTGGCCAAATGGTTGTGATGGTTATTTCTGGGTGGTGAGATTTCAAATGCCTTTGTTCATGTTCTTCTTTGAACTTACCTCTATTGCTTGAAATCCGTAATAATGAGATGCATTTTTTTTAAGAGCAGCACAGCATCTCTACTCTATTCCCAGGGTGAGCCCCAGTCACAGAGCCCAAGTGAACGCTCCTGGCTGGCAAGGCCAAGCAAGACTCTGACCTCACATCCCTGCTTCCCTGGACGCACTGAGGCTGCCTGTTGAAGCCCTGGTCAGGGCAGTGTGCAGTTCAGCAGGGAGCAGAGAGGGAGTTTGCAGGCGACACCTGGGCTCTGTTTAAACCACAGCCAGCGGCATTCTGAGCCTTTGATGTATGTTTTATGACCAGCTGGCCAGGTCTGTAGCTGGCTGGGGCTCTGTGATTCACAGCCCCAGGGTGACAGCGACAAGCCCCCCGGGTCTCCCCTGCCCCTAGTAGTCTTACACCATGTTTCTCCCACCTCTGCCATCCCGAAACTGGGATGGGGCTCCCACGGAAGGATCTCCAAGGGTTCCTGGGTTTGCAGATTCCTAAAAGGTCAAGAATGTGTCTTGAACATTTTTAGCTCCAGTAGAATAGACAGGGGAGCCCTCCTTGTAAATGGATTTGCAGAGCATTTTCCCAGTGTTGGAGAGCTGGGAAGCAGCAGGCACTTTCTCACTTGGGGAGAGAGTGAGAATGACATAACCGCTTAGAAAAATGGGTTGATATTCATCATCTGGCAGAGGTGAAGATATGCAGACACTGTGACCTAGCAATCCCGCTCCTGGGCAAATGCTCTGCTTCTGGAGATGGATGAGAATGATCACAGTAGTGTTTTGCCTAATAGCTCCAAACTGGAAACAATCCACTGACCATAAACATTTATAGCATATATGCCCTAAATCTGTGGAGCTAAGCTTGTACAATGGAATGTTATATATGTCTGTAAAGATGAACTAACCATAGCTAGGTGCAATGACATGGCTGTAACTCACAAACATAGAGTTGAATGAATGAAGCAAATCCAAAAAGAATATGTACAGCACCAGTTCATTCATGCAAAGTTTAACAACAAGCAAAACTAAACCATAGTTTTTAGGGATGCATACAGAAGGGGTAAAAATATGAAAAAAATCAAGAAAAAATGATGATAAAATTTGGAATAGGGTTACCCCAGGGGGAAGGGAAGAAGTCAGAATCAGCCAGGGTTTCCTAGAATAGATGGGGCTCCTGGGGTGTCTGGTAGTGTTCTCCTTCTTAGTTTAGGTGGCGGTGACAAGGATGTTTGCCTAATAGTTACTCATTAAGCCATTCAATTACATTTCATGTGCTGCTTTGAATATATGTTATATTTCACAACAAAAATATTAAAAAGAAGAAAATCCTAAATGTAGTGTGTTGATCCAGAGTCCACAGAGGCTCACTCAAGACAGCATGATGGTTCCTCAAAATGTTAAACACAGAATTACCATATGGCCCAGCAATTCCACTCCTGGGTATACACCTAAAAGAATTGAAAACAGGGACTCAAACAGATATTTGTATACCATGTTTATAGCCAAAAGGTGGAAACAACCCAAGTGTCTGCCAGCAGATGGACGGACAAGCAAAATGTTGTCTATACAATGGGCTATGACTCAGCCTTAAACAGGAGTGAAGTATTGATATATGCTGCAACATGCATGAACCTGGGTCACCTTATGTTAAGTGAAACAAGGCAGACACAGACAAATATTGCATGATCCCACTTAAATGAGGTAGCATAGGCAAATTCATAGAGACAGAAAGTAGAATAGTGGTTATCAGGGATGGAGAGGAGGAGGGAATGGGGAGTCATTGTTTAATGGGTACAGAGCTTCTGTTTGGTGTGATAAAAAAGTTCTGGAAATAGAGTGGTGATGGTGTATAACCTTGTGAATGTACTTAAAGCTACTGAATTGTATACTTAAAAATGGTTAAAATGATAAATTTTACATATATGATACCACACACTAGAAAAAAAGTCCACAGGGGCTATTAGGGACGGAATGTATCCCCCTAAAATTCATATGTTGAAATCCTAACCCCCAATGTAATGGTATTAGGAGGTGGGGCCTGTGGAAGGTGAGTAGGTCATGAGGATGGAGCCTTCCTGAATGGAATTAGTGCTCTTACAAAAGGAGACAGAAGAACTTGCTCCACTCTCTGCCATGTGAGGATACAAGAAGATGGCCATCTGGAAGCCAGGGAGCAGGCGCTCACCAGACACCAGATCTGCTGCTGGCACCTCGATCTTCGACTTCCAGCCTCCAGAACTGTGAGAAAGAAATGTTTGTTGTTTAAGCCCCCCAGTGTATGGCAATTTGTTTCAGAAGTCCAAACTGACTAAGACAGGCTCAAAAAATGGTTCCTGCACGTAAAGCTGGAGGAGAGAGACAGGGCTGTGGAGTCGTTTACTAAATAGCAGGAAAGATAGAAAACAAGGTAAAATTTCCTCGTTGGAGGTGGAAGGAGAAGAAAATGCTGTCCTTTGCCCATCTCTGGAGCTCCTGCTACTCTTGGGCAACACTGCAGATGCCCCCGATGACCTGGGTACACTTTGCTCCTTCTTGAAAAGTAGCCCAGCTCTCTCCTTCCTACACTCATGCCTAAATGAAGGTGGAGACCCACATACCCTCCAAGGAGCTGTCCCCTGGGAAATCACCCTTTCTTCTTCTTCTTTTATGTATGAGATTACCTTGGATGCTATATGAAAATGAAAATGAATTTAAAAACTAAAGATGCTGCAATATGTTTACATATATGTTATGGAAAATTTGCTTCTCAAACAGCTTGAGCAGAAAACCTCACATCACCATGGCAACCAGATTCCACTGTGACCACGCATCTCCATGAGGTCACCCACCCATTTGTAAGCCTTAGCTTTTCAGCCCCTCCTGGCAAACACATGGGGCCCTGATGATACCACCCACCACGGTAGTTCCATGGCTCTGGGATTGCTGGCTGAGGGCTCTGTTGGAGTCTGTAAGGGACACACTTGGAGACCCATCTAGATCTGTGGCAGGGGATCAGATCTTCCTGGAAGTCACTGAGAGGCAGGGGACTCTGGGGAAAGTGGAAATGCAAGACCTCTGCAGCCTACTCAGGGGTTCAGAGTTCTGGGCCAGGTGGATGGGATTCAGAACAGCTATGTGCTGCTGACCAGAAAATCAGCCCCTTGGTCATCACACGAACTGTGGAGTCCTGCATTCAGTAAAAATGCAGACAATAGTTAGATCCTTAATGCTTATTCCCTTGAATAGACATCTTGACTGCATGTCATCTTCCCTTTGAACTTTTAGAACAAGTACTTCTTTCAAATGAATGTTCTCAGTGCCTCTTTCATGTAGCATTTTGGAATGGCTGATCTATGATGAGGCCACCTTTCCCTCCCTATGGGAGTGGCCGGCCAGAGGCCTATCTTCCCCTGCAGTCACTTTCCCTGATGACACAGGGAAAGCTTTGAGGAGGCCACGGGCAGAAAAGAAAGCCTGCGATTTCCATGTTCCAGGGCCTCCAGCCCCTGGCTGGCCAGCATTCTCTTCATCTCTCCTGCAATGCAGTTTTTATAATCAGCAAGTTTTGTTCTTAAATTCCAGGCCTGAAGTCTTTTTTCCCACAACACTGTGGAAAGCCAAGGGCACTCGGAGAACTGACTTGGGATGTTCGCCCTCTGGATTATATTTGATTGGGCCAGGCTTTCGGTACAAGAAAAACATGCACGAAAGACAGCACCTACCCATGTTGTTGGCAGAGCACAGGGATCTTTTTCCTTTACCACTCTTCCTTGCCTTTATGCAGGCACAAAGGGGCAGGGGTGGTGGGGAGCAGGGAGTGCTTCCTAACAGGCTGAATTTCGCTGCATCTTAGGCTAAAGCTGGACTGGGCCAGTCCTTTGCTGAGCCACCCCCGGGGGCTTCTCATCTCCCCACTGCAGAGCAATGCAGGGCCCTTTGGCATTCATTCCTCAGGAGAAATCCACAGTTCCCCCTCAGAACGACCTTCCCCCAAATTCTTTGCTTCCTCTCATTATAAAGTCGGAAAAAGAAGAAAGAACAGTGGTTCATGGGGGTGTAGGCAAGAAAAAAAATCTTTCGCAGGACCCAAATTCAGCTCAGTAGACCTGGAGCTGTATGGATTTTTGCAGGATGCAAACCTTTGACTTCCTTATGCAGACTGTCTGCTCTACACTCTGAGAAGCCAGCAGCAAGCCAGAGAAGACAGCATGGCGGGGAGAGAGGAGGAGGGGGGTGAGAGAGGAGGAGGGGGGGGGGGGGGGGGGGGGGAGGAGGGAGAGGAAGAGGGGGAGAAGGAGGGAGAAGAGGTGAGGGGAGCGGGGAGGAGGAGGGAGAGAGGGAGAGAGGCAGTGTCCCCAGGAACCCAGACCTGAGGGCCTAGCTCAAGCATTTTCAGATTTTAGCCTATTTTTTTCTTTTCCTTTCTTTCTTTTTTAAGTGAGATGATGAAGCTTCTTCTCTTTGGCAGCTCTGTTTTATCTTACTACACCCTGCCAGAGCTATAAGGATTCAGGCCTGTCTTCACAGATGTTTCCTCTTAATCACTGTAATTAATATTAATGGTGATTAATTTTTAATGAGGACATCAAGGAACACACTGGCAAAATGCTCACTGGTAATGTGAATGACCTTGATTTTGTGAGGCCAATCGTCCTCTTTGCTTGGCCACCTGTTTCACAGACAATGCATTGGATCCTGGAATTCTCTGAGAATTTGTTAATTTCTTCTCTCAGATCTGAGTCAAAACCAGGGTGTTTCCAGAGTGGAAACTACAGGGAAGTTAGTTGCGTGACCCATGTCTCCTCCCACCTCTGAGAAGCAGGGAAGGCACAAGTTGGGGATTTCCTCTCATCTTTCAGCAGCACCACCAGAAATAGGAATTGTTATTTGGTGAGAATTCACTGAGGCTCATTCTGGGCAAAGCACAGTACTGGGCAGTGTGCACCTGGTCAAGTGGCTTTGAGAGTCCAGGGCCAGAAGGCGTCCTAGCTCCTCCTGCTCTCACAAAGTGGATTGATGCCTTGTTTGGGGTGCCTCAGTGAACAACCCTCTGTAGACAGACTGGTGGTTTCCAATAAACCCTCCTTCATTCATCATGTAGAAACCATTAATAATATGGAAACTCCCCTCCACAGGGCAGCCAGCCCAGCACAGGGGCTCTGATGGTGGGGTGAGGACACTGCCAGCATGGGAAGTCTGGGTGCCATTGAAACTGGCTCAACACAAGGTTGATATAAGGGAAGCCATATTGTAGAAAAGAGACCATGTTGTAAGTTAGAATGACCTCTGACTAACTAACCCAGCTGGAATTCACCCTCCAGGAGATCCACCTGTTCCGTAGATTTTATGACCCCTGCTAGTGCATATACCTCCCAGCTGCGATAAGACGATAACTTCGTTCTTTTGAGTTCCTTAGTAATGTGATAACCTTCAAACAGAGAGTCTGTGTTGAGAGTCATCATCAATGACAACTGAAAGATCTGGGTGGCAACTCCCAGTCTGTAACACCAGGAGGTTCACCATTCCTAACCCCTCCCTTGTAACCCACTGGCCTATATAACTGCTTCAAGATTCTGTGCTCCCGTTAAGATGGTTCTTTTGGACATTAGTCGGCCATCTTTCCTCTTGCTAGCAAGATGTAATAAAATGCCCTTTCTTTGCCACCATCTTGCCTGTTGACAACTGGCTTTTGTCTCATGGTGAGCAGATGGTGCCCTTTGTGTAGTAATAACTTCTCACTCACCACTAGCTTCAGGATGTCAGTATTATACTTTATATGCCCACAGTCCTTAATTTCTCATGAGTCATTCATGACTTTACCTAAATCAGTGTTTTTAAAACTAGTAGTAAGGGGGAAAATGTTCTTAGAGAAGTCAGTCAGTTTGCAGAAAAACAAGGTTTCCCCATGCACTTTGCTTAATCTTCTAAAGTTTTTTTTAAATGCAGAACTTTTCAGAAGCTTTATTATGCTAACATGGTTGCAATCTCCGTAAAGGTGGAATTGGTCTATGGTATTTCCCAAGTTTATTTGACTAGAGAGCCCTTTGTTCTTGAAATAACTCCATAACAATACACTGAGCTCCCCAATGTGTTATCAGACCACCTCCTAATAAAGCAAGACTAAGTTGATTAGAACTCGAGGCAGTAAGGCAGACCGCCACCGCAGCTAAGCGGTGTCTCCTAATAGGATCTTCTGGAGAGGATTTTGTAGGGTTTTTAGGGTCTGGGCTCAAGTAGTTAGGACGTGTCTTTCGAGGCAGTGGAATATAGCCGTTTAAGACTGGTGAAGATAGCAAGGGTCTTGTAGGGAGTCTTGATAGCTAAGTTATTGTTTGGCAAGCAAGCTGTTTGCCCAGGTGAGCAGTCTGTTGTCTAAGGTAAATTGATCTGTAGGACTTTCCTGAAGCAAACAGCCTTACCTTCCTTAAACAAAGGTTTCTTGGAACAAACAGCTCAGACACGCTGACACAAGTGGTCTGAGCTCTTGGGCCTCTGGCTGTGTTAGGTTGATGAAGGTTGTCCTAGTTCTCAGCACAGTTCATATTTCCTACATTTTGTGGAATGCTAGTCTCATCAAATACAGGATCCTTCTTGAAGTGCTTTAACGTGGTTCATGTTAGAACTCACCTTTTTCTGACTTAACATCTGATTTAGTTTAAGCTATGCAATTTAGAATAAAATTTGGTAAGAAAAGAAAGTATTAAGGACAGAGTCAGACTTAAGTCAGAAACTAGGAGGTGAGACTGAAGGGAAACAGAGGTAGCCAACTGTATTCACTGTATTTTCTTATTTTCTATATTCTTGATGCTTTGCCATTTGAGGCCTTGATTCTGGAGAAACAGTCTCTCCCAGGGCTAGCTAATTCCTAGAGATAGTAAAGGACTCCCGGACAAGTGCACCTGTGATATAACCGACCCATCCATAGCCTACACCCCCACTCTCTCCTTTATCAAACTCTGACACACCAAGCCAATAGTCCCCCTGCTCAAAGTCACCGCAGGGCCAGGTACCAGGCAACTACAGACTGCATCTATAGGCCAGAGTCCGCTGAAATTACTCAAACTATCCAATCCTAACCGACTCAAGGAACCCACCTGGCCTTACCTATTCCCTCCTCAGAGAACTCCAATAAAGGCTCTGGGCCCTGCTTTGCCTTCTCCCCTGTGGTCTGTCCCTATGTGGCCCTGCAGTGATGTTGTGCCTCCTGTTTCTAGGGATCTGCGAGTATAACCTTCTTCCTTCATGACAATCTTTCCCATGTCTGTGTGTTTTACCATACCTGAATAAACCAAATCCAGGGTATATTTTAACACACCAACAGGAAATGAAGCTGAATTCAGCCTGCACACCAGGGACACATTTGAATTGCCTAGAGAGCTGTCTGCCCAGGCCTTGCCCACAGTGTTTGATTGGCCTGCAGTAGGCCCTCGGGTAATTCTAACGTACAGCCAGGGCTGAGAAACACTGAGCCAGTGGTTCCCAAAGTGTGATCCTGGGACCAGCAGCATCAGCATCACCTGAGAGTTTGTTAGAAATGCAAATTTTGGGGCCCCAACCCAGACCTCCTAATTCAGAAATTGGAGGTTGTGCCTTTATCAAGTTCTCCAGGTGATTCTGAAAGATGCTAAAGTTTGAAAACCATTGCACTGGGCTAAAGCAGGGGAGAGTCAGAGAACCAGGCCACAGATGGGCTGAGGGCCTGGAGCCCTTACACATATGGCTACATTTAATGCCATCTCCTGGTGCTGATCAACAGCTTCTTATGTTCCTAGAATATTGGTGCAACCCATAAATTTTGGTATGTTGTATTTCCATTTTCATTTGTCTCAAGGTATTTTTTGATTTCTCCTTTGACCCATTGGTTGTTCAGTAATATGTTGTTTTGATCTCCACATATTTGTGAATTCTTCAGTTTTCTTCTTATAAGAAAGGAGGTCAGAAAAGATACTTGATAGGATTGTGGTCAGAAAAGATACTTGATACGATTTCAATCTGCTTAAATTTATTAAGATTTGTTTTGTGGCCTCACATATGCTCCACCCTGGAGAGCGTTGGGTGTGCACTTGAGAAGAATGTGTATTCTGTTGTTTTTGAGTGGAATGTTCTATATATGTCTGTTAAGTCCTTCTGGTCTAATGTGTTGTTTAGATCCAATGTTTCCTTATTGGTTTTCTGTCTGGATGATATATCTATTGGCGAAAGTGGGGTATTAAAGGCCCTTACTATTATTGTATTGCTGTCTATTTCTCCCTTTACGTCTCTTAATATTTGCTTTCTATATTTAGGTGCTCCTATGCTGGGTGCATAAATATTTACAAATGTTACATCTTGTTGAATTGACCCCCTTATCATTATGTAATGCCCTTCTTTGTCTCTTATTACAGTCTTTGTCTTAAAGTCTATTTTGTTTAATAAAGTATAGCTCCCCTGGCTTTCTCTTGGTTTTCATTTGCATGGAACTTTTTCTGTTCCTTCACTTTCAGTCTGTGTATATTCTTATGTCTGAGGTGAGTCTCTTGTAGGCAGATTATAGACGGGTCTTGCTTTCTCATCTATTCAGTCACTCTATATGTTTTTATTGGAGAGTTTAGTCCACTTACATTTAAAGTAATTATTGATAGGTGTGTGCTTATTAACATTTTGTTAATTTTTTTCTGGCTGTTTTGTAGTTCCTCTGTTCCTTTCTTCTTCTCTTGCTCTCTTCTTTTGCGGTTTGATGATTTTATGAAGTGGTATGCTTATATTCCTTTCTCTTTATCTTCTGTCTATCTACTATAGGTTTTTGCTTTGTTGTGCCATGAGGCTTACATAAAACATCTTCTAACAATTTATTTAATAGTCTAAGATGATAACTCAAGTTTGAATGCATCCTAAAGCTCTACATTTTTACTCCTCCTCCACTCTATGTTTTATGTTTTTTTTAAAGATTTTACTTTTTTCCTTTTTCTCCCCAAAGCCCCCTGGTACATAGTTGTATATTCTTCGTTGTGGGTCCTTCTGGTTGTGGCATGTGGGACGCTGCCTCAGTGTGGTTTGATGAGCAGTGCCATGTCTGCGCCCATGATTCGTTGCCTGCAGCAGAGCACACGAACTTAACCGCTCGGCCACAGGGCCAACCCCTATGTTTTATGTTTTCGATGTCACAATGTTCCTAGGTTCTTGGGACAGAGTGCTGGCACTCATGCAGTTGAAATTAACCTTTGCATGCCCATATCATCTCCTTTCTCACATAGTTTGGATACAGTTTAAAAAAATGAATTACTTCTCTCTTACAAATTTTCTTTGGTAAGAAGAAAAACTCTCTTAGGAAAATGTCCCCTCCTAGAGAGGCATCCAAACATCAGGCCAGGCCTTGACTTTTTGCATGAACAAGCCCTGGCTTGTGCCCAGGTTGTCCCAGCAGACACAGTAGAGGAAACTCAAGGGTCTAAGATCAAGACAATGAAAACCAAAACATTTTTACATTTTCAGAACACTTCAAGTATACATTTTACCTCTAGAAGGCCTTTTTTGCTAGTTTATTTCAGTGAGTCATTTTAGCCTCTACACGTTACCTTCTGTTTTTGTGTTATCACAGTGACATGGGAAGTTCAGTAATGTTTCAGAACTAGAAAAAACAACCCTGAGATTTCTAGCTTCACATGCTGTTGTCTGTTACAATATAATTCTGACTGTATCTGAACAACACGCTTCCAAGTGTTCACCAGAGCTCCAACTTCTAGGTCAGCAACATGGCACTTATACTTCTTGTGTCGTTTTTATTCAGTGGAATAAGCAATAAAGAAAACATTTACATTGTGAAATATGTTATGACTGACAGACTGTATTAAAATATAATCTCGGGCCAGCCCTGTGGCTGAGTGGTTAAGTTCATGTGCTCTGCTTCGGCGGCCCAGGGTTTCACTGGTTGGGATACCGGGCATGGACCTAGCACTGCTCATCCAGCCATGCTGAGGCGGCGTCCCACATAGCAGAACTAGAAGGACTCACAACTAGAATATACAACTAAGTACTGGGGGACTTTGGGGAAAAGAAAAAACATATAATCTCTTCAGTAGAGAACAATAAAACTCACAAATCAGGGTTTTCCTTACACTACATGGTGACAAATGAATCATAATTTTTAGCTTAGCTCTCTCTTGATTTTTGATCTCAATATGTGAAATATCAATTGATGTGAGATCCCTGTGTGACATGCGTGACTAATGAAATAATTTTACTTTAAAAATTATTTAAGTATTTGCTGAGAGGCCCTAATGACTTTAATAGGGCAGCAGAATGTGTTGAAACCAACAAATGTGTGGATCTCTAACAAAAGTATTAATACAGACTTTATTAATAAAATTGCTAATTGATAATACTAGTTATGACCTAATTCCTTGACTATACAAAACCAAGGGAAAAGAACTTCAGTTTTTTTCTTTCATTACTCTTTGGGAAATGTGAAGATTGTCACAGTCTGTTTTAGATACATGGTGAGACTCTGAGCTGTCTGGTTAAGATCATCTCTCGTTCCAGGATGACTATTAGCTGTGCACAGAATTGGCCAGAATGAGCTAAGTGCACCCGGCTGCAGTGGACCCACAGCACCATCCCCTAGCCTCATGTGATGCAGGGAGACTGGGGCTGGAGAATCCACGGCAGACGATGACATGATGGCGCTCTTTCATGCTCTGTTGTCTCATTCCAGAAACACACTCACCCACAGGGACGGGCAGCTAAGTAGTGATGCTTTTGATGCTTCTGAATAAGCTCACACTGGGTCTGTGTGAAGGCATTTTCATTCCATATTTTCTTTTCTTATTGGTCAAATGAATGTTTAAGGTCAACTTCGAAGTATCCAGCGGGACTGTAAGAGTGTGGCTTGTGAGCTCACATTTCCCCAAAGATAGGCAAATACACCCACCACTGTCTTGTTGTAGCCTTCTGTTGATGTCTAGTGCTGAGGCACATAGGAAATAAGATGCTCAATGAGAAAGAATAAAATCCAAGTTTGACTAGGCCACACTGACCCAGTCAGTTCCTTGAGAACTGGAACTGATCTTGTTCCCAGGCCTAGCACAGTGCCTGGCCCAGGGGGAGCAGGCAGGAAATGGGTGTGGAATGAGAGTGCAGATATACCAGGGGATGCAGGTCTGGGCTTCCCTTGGAGAGAGAATGCAAGTGAGAACTAGATCTCTAAACATTAGAGGAGCTGACAGATCCCTGACAACGCTCTACTCTCCTTAGCCTTCTCCGGCACTCCATCACAATGCATGCCAATCGAGGGTCAGAACCGCCCAGATGTTCAGTGGAAGTGTGATGTGTGACAATGGGATGTAAACATCACTATTACTTCAGCTCAGAAAAAGAAATGCCTTTTACTTAACACAAATAGACAAATGTGAATGCCATACAGCTGTTCCAGGCAAATCACTATAGGGACGCTTACAGAGTTCCATAAGAGGTTGTCCTCCCAATGACTAAAATACACAGTTGGGAGAAGAGTTTTGGGTATCCTGCTTTTCCAAAGTGCATTAGAAAAAAACCCAAATGAAACTTTTTGCTCTTTTAAGTGGGCTTACCAATAATACCTAATCAGCCTTGGGGCTATAAACTCTAAAATATTTTGTTAAAAATGAACAGTGTGGAACTCTGAACCTAATTTATTCAGAGGCCTTCCATTTGAGTTCATTAAGTAACTGGAAACATTTTGATAAATAGCCATTCTTCCACTTGGAGGCACATTTTTTACTCAATTCAGCAAAGAACTACTTCCTCTGGTCAGCTGGAATAACTAACTGGCATTAAAAACTAACGAAGAGAGAGTGATGGGAAAATCTTTAATTTCTCAATAATCTCTTTAAAACTATATATAGAAAATTGAGAAGAAATGGACTTTACATCCAGGGCAGAGGATCTGTAGTGCTGCCAAATCCGTGGGTGATCATGGAGAGGTCGGTGGGTCCCTCCTCCCACTCCACACTGTAGTGGGAATAAACAGAAACCACTGCCTCATCCTGAAAGGTCATGAGTTAAGAAATCTCCCAGTGGCCGCAGAAAGATGTGTATAAAAGACTCTGGTTAATTATTGCGTAAGGACCTCCCTAAGGGACTGGCAATTGTATGTTCATTTCAAGGAGCATCACCCAGCAGTCCAAGAGCGCTCACAGATGATGTAGCTGTTACTTGGATCTGCACATCCTGGAGGGATGAACCTCACGTCCATCTGTTTAAAACCACAGCAAGTGCACTAGTTCACAGACCTGGTCAACAGTAACCTTGTCTGGAGACATCCTCGGAACTTTAACATCTGCTTAATATTTAATATTAGGCATTGCTTTTGCTCCAGATTGATGTCTAATTATACTAAATGTTTACTCTAAAGTCAATCATATCTATTCCTTTTAGGAAAAAAATAGGGTGATTACGTTCTAATAAAGCATATCTCTTTACACGGATTTTGTCCTCTAAGAGGACTGCACAGAATGAAGTGCAGCCATGAGCACCCCACGGTTCAGGAGGTCTGCCTAACCCACGGACGGCGTCAGCTGATCCGATTTCTCTGACAAACGTATTTCGTGAGTCAAAAGCATTCCTTCGGTGGATAGTGCCTTTTAGTGGCCTCCCTTTTAAAGAAATCTTCTGTTATATAAAACATTTCCTGTACTTTATTCATATATGTATCCAATATCCAGTGCTGCTCAGTGCAATGACATTCTTCACAGGAGACGGTGGTTGAGAGGATGGCTGTGGTGGACCATCTCCTGAATACCCATACTTTTCTGAATATAAACATTAATAAAAACATACTACCAACTTCTGGTTATAACCCAGGAGCAAAAATACAGAAAAACTCCATATTTCTGTCAGTTTCCGTTATCTTTGAGATAGTCTTAAAAGTATTAAGGATTGAAATGGCAAAAATGGAAATGTGTCCAGTCCTTTTTTTTTTTTTTAAACTTCTTAAAGCAGGAGAGAACTTCAGTTCTGGCGGGATGCTCATCTGACACACAAGCAACCAAACTCTGGAGTGTCATTTGCTCAAAGCCACATGGGTGGCTAGTGACAGTACCAGCCCCATTCTCTGGGTTTCCTGGCATCTCCCTGCATGCAAACCCCCCTTCCTCAGTTGTCAGGTTGCTATCTGGGACCCAGCTCAGGCAGCATCGTCAGCTCAATGGAATGTCAACATCACACATTTCTGACAAACCAAATGCTTAGAAAATCATTCTTTTTACTTAGCCTTGTTTCTTTTTCCGATGGCTGTAGAAGGAACTCCTGTCTGCCCCAACCACCCCAAATCGAGGAATATTCTAGATTTCAGCCAGAATATGCAAGAAGAAAAAGAAATCCAATGAATGAGTGCTCTATTTCCAAGCAGTTTTAAATTATTTGTTTAGGTGCTCAAGACAAAACTTTCAACAGTAAACAAGAGGTGAGAGGGAATACTCAGCATTAAAAAACTGGCCAAACACATTTTTCCGAATACTCCCAATCATGGGAAAAAAGTAAGCTCTCAATTTTTTTGATTTCTAAAAGGCAAATTTAATTAATTAATAAATGCATGCCGGATAAAAACACAAAATTACAACGGAAAACCAATAATAATTTAACAGAAAAGGATCTGCGTTGTACTTTTTTATTGGTATGGATAATTTACTCAAGTAACAAATCTGAAAACGCATTTTGCTTCTGCTGGAAAGAAAGCACTATGTTAGAGAGGAACTAAGAGAAACCAGAGATCAAGCCTTCGAGAAAAGTCGGCATATGTTCTAGTCTATGGCAATGCAGCAGCCAGCGGGGCTGGTTTATCCACTCGTGTGCATGTTTACATAAGCATCAGAAACCAAGACATAGGACCCAAAAGTGAAGCCACGACAGATTTACTCTGCGAAACATGCTGAATTACAACCACAGACTACCCAGGACGAAGAGGCGGCGCAGGCTTGTTGTCCCCTTTGCACGGGATTCTCTTGCCAAGCAGGGGGCTGGGCATGCAATAGCTTGAGTTTCTCTTAACATAATGAACACCCAGGATTACTAGAACTGGAAAGCGTGTGTGCAGTGTTTTACAAGGACAGCTGAGCGGTGCTACAAAAACAAGGGGAAGTTCCTTCATTTTAATCTGGTTATATGCCCAAATCTCTAACCGAGAAATAATTCAGCTATAAGAACCAATTAAATTACTATAAAACATTCCTTCATCTGTAAAACATCTCTTTTTTTTCCCTCAAACTAAAACTTTAAAATAAAATGTCTTCATTTTTGATAAGCAGCTCTACCACCAGTCTCTGATATCGTATATCGTTCAGTGCGGCCATTGCATCAAGTTCGGGAGATCTCATCAGGGTCGGGCCAAAAACAATCCCCAGGTTCTCGGCATTCATAAGATTCTCCTTTTCATGGAGGGTCACTCTGGAAAACACACGGAAAGGAGCATGACTTCGTGTAAGCCATGGGGTTCTTCACCGTGCTTTGGCGCTAAAACAAGAACATTCACAACAAAGGCTTGTGCCCACTTAACTCTTACAGTAGGCGCTTTCTCTGTACTTCTCCTTAATGTCAAAGCACTGACTTTCCTTAAAGTAAATTATGTTAACACATGCTTTAAACTTCTGGTGATCCCTGAAGCTCAAGCCAGAGTTAATGTGCTGGACTGTGTGGTTCAAGTTCTATTTGTGGCTTCTCTTGCCACACCCTGTGGCTGCAGGGGTACGTGTGCAAATAGAGATGGGACTGGCTGTCTCAATTATTTCATCAGTTCTCCTTCCACTTTGGCTACCTTGTTTCCTAGAGTATTTCTGCCAGTCGAATGGCTGATTGAGTGTCTAGGGAGAGTGGTAGCGATATTAATAGGAAATGGCTGGGGGCAGCAACCTCGTCAGGGAGCCTGTTTACATTCTTCTTCCTGCCTCAGCAAAGGTACACAGACTATCACTTGAGAGTGTGGAGCACTTAACTGCATCCAAATATGGAGAAACTTTAATTTACAAGTGAAGTTGTAAGCAAATTAAACAAAAGTTTTAACTCAGTGCTCTTAAAGAGGGAAAATGCGTGCTTGTTAAAAGCACCATGAGTTAAATATTCATTTTTGGGTAACTCATGCCTAAAGGCAGACAAAATAGATGTTAAGTTCTGCTGCCTTTTTTGTATCCGATTGGTCTTATATTTTGAAATCCTAAAACCACTAAAACTTGGTAATAAAATTTTAAAAACTTTGCCTTAACTGGCAGAGATGGAGGGTGACCGAGCAGGGAAACAAGCTATGTCCCCAACTATCACTTTAAAACATTAAACCAGAACTAACTGAAATATTTGATTTTTCCATTCCTCGCTTTACCTCCCGCTGTACTCCATCACTTTTTACAGACTTTTCAGTGTGGGCAACACTCATTCAAAGATCTGCAATCCCAGCACCACTCTGAGGTGCCCATTCTGGAGCAGGAAGTGAGAAAAGTGAGCCCTCCTCTCTCGCTTGCTTTGCCCTTGCTTTATTATGCTAATGCTGGTGTTTTCACAGCTCCAACCTTTGCCCTTTCCCCCCAAATTAATGCATGGGCTTGGCAGAATGTGGGTATTTCTGGCCTATTTGCACACATAGCCTGGAACTGCAAATACACTGCTGTCACAGTCAAGTCTGCATTCCAGATTGCAGTGTGAATACTACGCATTCCTCCTCAACTTGTGCAACTTCACACAAGACAACCTAGCTATGCATTTATTTATTCACTCAATAGATCATCTGTCCTTTCTTTCACCTTTCGTCTCCTTTGATTCTTATAATTTGGGTGCAGTACAAGCACAAGCCTCCCAGGCTGTAACTTGCCTCTTCAGATGCGCCATGAGGTACCGGAGGGTTTCGCAGTGAGCGGGCGGCAGGAGTTTCAG
Organism: Equus quagga; assembly: GCF_021613505.1. Classification (NCBI taxonomy): domain Eukaryota; kingdom Metazoa; phylum Chordata; class Mammalia; order Perissodactyla; family Equidae; genus Equus; species Equus quagga. The sequence goes on from NC_060270.1 coordinate 113,852,143, forward strand.
TGCTTCGTGAAGGGTTTCTAGCTGCTCATCGGGATCCATAATTTCTAAAGCAGCAAGTTGAATAATAAGGAGAAAAACTTTAACAGACAACTGGTAGAAATGGCTCATTTAATTCTATTCTTGTGGTGATCTTCCAAACTGCTAAGAAATGTTTTTTCATAGATCCTTGCCACACAGCTTTGGAAAATGTTTTTAAGGTTCAAGTCTCAGATTTCCAAAGGCTTAGTTTCAGGGTGGCAATACCATTTACTGGACTTTTGCGGGGAGCCCCCAGTTTGCCTAGACTGTCTTGGAGTCTGGTAAATATGGAAATTGGACATATAGGACGTAACTATAAAAAATTCAAACCAAGGAGACATAGATAAAAACTCAAATGAGGTCTTCTTAGAACATTACAGACATATTTAAGGGATGTTACACTGTTCAAAATATTTTGAAAATCCCCTTTCAGTGATGGTCTACAAGCTATGCCACCCCACTGCCCTCTGTAACACCTGCCAAACTCTTATTAATTGATATTCATGCGTTTCAAACCCAGACATATATCATCCAATATTTACTGCCTTTATTCCTTAGACTGAGTTTTAAATTACTTTGTGTTATATAAAAAAGTCAAATCTACTCTCAAAGCACAAAAATATTCTACTACTTAGGATATTCAGAAGAATGCAATGCAGACTTTTTACCACAAGACTAATTAATTTGAAACCATACTACTCTGGAAATTGAAAAAAGACTAATGGTTTCCTTTTGACTTCCACAATTAGTCTTTGTAGGGAGAACCCTGAGATGGTGTGAAATTAAGGACAGTGTTGGTGGGCGAGCAAGTAAACAGAATTCCCTGCTCACAGAGAGGGTACTTTCTATTGGCGGGGGACTCACCATAAACAATGAATATGGCATCTTATAGTTTACACTACATTAGAAGGAGGCAAGTGCCGGGGAAAAAACAGCAGGATAAATTTTAACTAGGGTGGTCAGGATAGACCTCAGTGGGAAAGAAGGTTTTGAGTACAAACTCTGAGGGAGGTGGGGGAATGAACCATGTGGAAATCTGGGGGAAGATGGCTCCAGGCAGAGGGACAGCCGTGCAAAGATCCTGTGGGATGGTATGCCTGTAATGTCTGAGGAAAAGAAGAAGCCAAATGTGGCTGCAGTAGCGCGAGCAAAGAGGAGAGTAAGAGGTGGCATCAGAAAGCCAACGGGGCATCCCTTCATGTCAGGCGCTGTAGGCGGCTCTAAGGACTTGGCACTTACTGAGAGGAATGGAAAAGTTCTGAACAAGGGAGGGGCATGAGCTGACATACACTTTTCACAGTCTCTCTCCTCTGGGTGCCATATGGGAATAGACTATGGAAGGGCAAGAGTAAAGCAGAAAGGCCATCCCAGCAATTATTACAAAACTCCAGACAAGGAACAACACTAGCTTAGACCAGGTGGGGCATGAAGGTGCTAAGAAGTTGCTGGATTCTGGGTACATTTTGAAGGCGGAGGCCACAGGATTTCCTGAGGCAGCTGGGAGGACGGAGCCTCCATGAACTGAGCTGGGGAAGATCACAGGTGGAGGAGGCTTGGTGGGGAGGATCCAGAGTCTGTTCGAGATGTCTTTCAGACAGCCAAACAAACATCTGGTGTCCAGGGAGACGTCCAGACTGGAGATATAAATTTGGGAACATATGACAAAATGCATTTGAATAAACTGATATTAAATTGACAGAGATTATTCTCTGGGATTAATTCCTCTGTTTTTTTCCACTTAGAGTATTAACCATGATCAATTTTTCAGAGAACACAAATCTCTAGCCCCAAGAAGACCACAGCATAATTTAAGTGGGAGATAGACGAAATGGAACGTATTCAGAGATGAATGGCCAGCATTAGTTGTTTCAAATATATGAAAAGCTTGCCTGTGGAAGAGAGTGATAATAGGACCACTGCCAATGGGAGGAGTTATAAGCAGGTAGATTTCTGTTGTGCACGAGTGGGCTTTACTATTGTTACACCTGTGCGCCAGAGGACTGTCTGCCTAGAGAAGCAGTGATGGTGCGGTTACTGGGTATTTAAAAAAGAATATACTGTAGAAGGAAGTCTAATTACATGACTCCTTAGAGTACCTAAAAACTCTAAGATTCTAAGGTTCTCAATATAAAATTATGTTTACTCATTCAACAAATATTTATTGAGCACCTATTATGTAAGCGAGGGACTATCATAGGTGCTGTGGGAAAATAAACATGAGCAAGAGAACTGGGGCCTAAATCTAGTAGGGAAGACAAGACAGGAGTACAACCTCCAGGCATGAAGGAAGGAGGCTGGAAAAGAGGTCCCGGCCAAGCACAATGGGAATAGAGGAAAAAGATGGCTCGTGGATGGGAGGAATAGGGAAGAAGAAGAGATGGCACTTGAGGAGGGTCTGGAAGGATATGGAAATGTGGACAGTGTGGGGGCAGGAAATAAGCACCCTAAACTTGTACCAAGATCTAGTTAAAAGCTTTTTAAACTACACACTGTTAATTCTTTGTAAAAGAGAAACTCAAATACGAGAAGAATAAAACTTAGTCAAACAAAAGGGTGAATCAGTGGCAGAGTTGAGGGAAAAACTCAGCAAGTTCTCATTCCCAGGCTTCTCCTCAGGAAATTTGAAGTGATTGGGGACAAAGAAGCCGGGGGTTTTATTTCTGAGTTTATCTGACTCACTCAAGGTTACATACTGAGTCATGTAGCTTTTCTAAGGTCTTCTGGGAACAGAGTTCTGAGACTCCCTGGCCAGAGGAAGATTGCCACATTCGGTCCTACCAGGAGTTCAGCTTTGGCAGTGCTGTTCGCAAGGTGGTCAGGAACCTCACTAACCCATGACTGTTGGGTTACTGAGCAGGCCCTGTGAGAAGCACCTGTCGGAATTCTAGGCCTTTCTATTGTAGGGCACCAGTTTCTTAACTGGTGGGGATAGGAAACGAGGAAGAAGGGCCCGGTAGACAAAGACTTCCAGATGGTTCATAAAGGAGTTTCCAGGGGATTATGCAGATCTTCAAGCCTGTAGATGGAATGCCCTGGTCTCCTCCACCCTTGGAGCCCCTTTTCATTTCCTGTAGCCACTCCCTTCCAGCTTTCAACTTGCAGGGTCTCCAAGGGAGGCTGCAACAGCAGAGCTCAAACATCTTTTGCAGGAGAAAGCTGTTGCCAGGGATGCTAATAAATGCCAGAGACACCTGAGATCCAAGAACATGACCCACATTTTTTCAGGGGCTGAGAGATGAAGAAGTTCAAGAGCACCTGCCTCAGGAAGGGTCAGCGAGCCCTGTCTTCCATTTGGAAGGTGTTCCTCCCTCCCGTCTTCCTCCTCTGTGTACGTCTTTTGTTCCCTGTTCCATCACGGGAGCCAGGCAGTGTGCAGAGTAGAAATAGCAAAGGCTTTGACGTTAGCCAGATGTGGGTCTGAATGCCAGTGCCACTTCCTCTAGTGATGGCACCTTGGACAATTTCCTTACACCCTATAATATCTCATTTTTTCTAAAGCAACATCATGGATGTAAAGTACCTAACGTGATTCCCGGGACCACGCACACGCTCTATAAATCTTAGCTTCCCTCTTCTTCCTCATCTGCCTACACAGATGAGAGGATGGCTTATGCAGAGACCGGCTTTATCTACGCGTCTAAAAAAGGAAACAGACTCTACTGCTAGAAAAGACATGTACAAGGACACAACGTCCTGCAATTACATCACTATCAAACACGTACAATAAAGGTTATATTGTGTATAAGTATTATGCCAGTTCGGTATCACATATCAAAGAGCTGAAAGTATAAGGAGAGAGAATGTCTACCTTGATTTAGGAAAGTTTCTTTCTTTCGATGTGCTTTCAAGAGCTCTTGGAGGGTGAGATAAGGGGTGTGCTGATTTCAGACAGGAGGGCTGTTTCAGACACAAACCCCAGAACGATGACAAATGGTTTGGAACAACACTAAAAGAGGGGAGGTCCTCCTCACTAACAGGGTGGGTGTGGGGAGGAGGGTGAGGTTGTCTGGGAGTATGGGGTAAAAGGCCTTGAAATCTCATATGGCGGGCCTGGATTTTCCTCCAAGTAGAGAAGGCGTTGTGCAGAGGTCAAGACTGGGGTTTGAACCACGGCTCTGTCCTCTGCCGTGGGCCTGCCCTTGGGTTAGGCTTAGGAGCCAACCTTCGGCTTTACTCCCACGCAATGCAGGGACAGGAACACTGTGTGGTCGAGCCCCCAGTGCTGTCCTGGGAGCAGAGCAAACCAGGGACTGAGCAGCCCTTCACGATGTCAGTGTGTGTCAAGCGCTTTCCAGTCTCGTGGCAATCAGACTTCTCTCTCTGAGGAGGAAATGTCTGCCCCAGAAACAAGACCCTGTAAGCTCCCTCAGACAATCTTCATGATCGGCACTGAATCCATCCCCAAATGAGAAGAGTTAAATTCCTAAGGAAGAGATCTAGAGTCTTTTAGGCTTCTAACATGAAACTTAGTAGAAAGCAGTGTAATTCTCACGAGTGTTCTCTACATGGGACCTTGGGCTGACCCATAAGAAATCAGCGCTCCACAAACTCAACCACAAACATTCTCAACAAAAGTTCTGAAGAGGAAACCAAAACTCAGAACAAAGGAAGTTTGTACTTCATGAAATTTCAAAGTCGAAAAGCAAATCAATGTTACTAAGGAAGT